>NC_056735.1:1768137332-1768269832 GCF_019279795.1 Protopterus annectens | reverse complement strand
CACGTGGCCAAAGTTGTTAGTAAAACATTTTATATAGCCCACCTAATCATTGAAGGGATTCACATCTAGATCAGGAGGTCATCGTGCCTCTTTACTCATCCCTCATCAGGCCCATAATTAAGTACAATGCCCCTTTTGGGATGTACCTTACCAGACACCTACAGCAACTAGAAAGACCCCAAAAGTACCTCACCAAGAGGATCAAGGGGCTCAAACAGATGCCATATGCTGCCCGGTTAAAGAAACTCCAGCTCTACTCAGTGGCATACCGCCTGCTCAGAGGCGATCTGTGCCTGACTTATAAAGCCATGTCCAAGAATTAATGGACGTGCTGCACCTCAGAAAAATCAAATCCCATCGAGCTACACGCTCGAGGGACTTAAACCTCAGCACTGAAATAAATAGGACATGCTGGAGGGACAGATTCATAACCCAGAGGCTCCCTTCACTCTGGAATAAAATCCCAGTCCAGGTTTGGCAGAGTCCCTCATTGACTCTCTTCAAGAGGAATCTTGATGAGTGGATGGGAGAGCGTAGGTTTACCCCGGGTATCACTTCTGTGTCACTGTTAGACAGAGGCACAGTATACTAACCTCGAAAAAGGGCATAGCAAAATTAATTTAAAATGGGTGGCAAAAGCCATACACACTCTGGCTAGGCTTATAAATGCCCTAGGGCAGATAGCCTAGTATGAACCTATGAACCTATGTAATGGCCCTCCCCACGAAAAGGTTGTGCACCACTGCTCTACATAGAGCAAGAATTCTGATGAAATCCAGAAATAATTGGGGGAGGGTCAAAGTCTGAAAATTCAGGGACTGATTTTAAATATTGCTCTTATAAAGTTGCTAGAATAAAAGATTTTGTGTTAACCTTCATATCCTTCAGAATATTTATGCTGAAGTTCAATTATAATTTATTAATGACTTTAATCCTCAATGGTTTGCCAGAAAGCCACACATTTTTATGCGTAACAGGACAAAAATGTGGACTTTCTGTGAGACATATGAGTGAAGGAGATTTTACATGAGAAATATAAAAAAGTCTGTGTGTGTAAATTTATATAATGCGTGTGTATATATTTGTATGCATATGTTTGTGTTTGTACATATACGTGTGTGTGTTTGTATATATATATATATATATATATATATATATATATGATGACGCTGTGAGCGAAACCGGCCACCGGTCTGTGCGTTTGTGAGCAGATTTTGCCGAATAAAGTGGTTAAAAGAAATTTGCTGTTATATGTTTTATTTTATTAAGAGTGCTGGAACGTTTGTGGATTATATATATATATATATATATATATATATAATATGAAATATGTACATGTACTTGTTTATACTATTACATTTTTTCCTATTTTCTTTTAACAGATAGTCCACTATCTGAATGCAGTAATGTCCTCTAGGGTGTTAGCTATGATAACAGATGTTCTAGGGCTGGTGAGGCCCACTCTCTTCAGTATTTGGTTTGGGAACCAGGGGTGTAGCCAGGATTTTCAAAACTGGACGCTCGGCTCCCAGTCTACCAGTTAGTCCGAAACATATGTTGAGCCACCTACAAAGGCTATTCATTACTAATCTCAAAACAGGTTTTGTGCTGGATGAAAGAAAGACTGCAACTGACAGTTCCTTGAATGAAGGTGGGACTTCAATTGGCCCAGGCCCAGGCAATTATATACACATAACCCTAACCAGTCTCATCTGGGAACCTGTGTCAACAATGAACTATCACTTGATCACCACATATTCACTGTTGTAAGGAAATCCTTTTTCATTGTACAGCTCGTATCTAAAGGCACAGTGGATATAAAAAGTGTACACACCCCTGTTAAAATGCCAGGTTTTTGTGATATAAAAAAATTAGACCACAATTAATCATTTCAAAACTTTTCCCACCTTTAATGTTAACAACAGCACAGATATTTATAATACAATCAATCATTCAATGAAGCAATTTACGTTCCTTAAGCAAAGGCTTTAAAGGAACATATCCATTCAATCCAGGACTCCTATGTGCTTGTAACCATACTATCCATTTAGTTTCAGCTTTTTCAGTGTCATTTAATTTAAAATACTGTAGTACTAAAAAAACAAAAAGAATGAACATAGTTATCTTGGATATGTTTAAACAAGGCACTAGTGGGATCTTTGTCTAATGTACCCCAAATGCTCAAGTAGATGTTCTCATACAGTTCTGTTGTTTTTGTTTAACCTTTTAAATGAGAATGCCTGTGCAATAAAAGTGAGACCATATTTGCAAGGGAAACAGAACTAGAACATTATTTCCCAGAATTTTAGTTCCACATACATATCTTTTAAATTAGATAAAAAATGTCATCAGCAGAGACAATAGGGAGTCAGAATTAGAGACTCTTACAGGGACTTTTCTTTAATATTAAACCATTTCATGTACCATTTTCTGTATGCCACTGTGTGTCCAGATACCTAAAAGAGGAGGGACTTCTGCCTACCAAAAGGATAGATGAAGGCTACCATTATCTCAGCATGCTATCCCTGCTCTTGTGGGTTGTACTACTGCAAACAGTAAACATAAGAATGTTACTATCAGTAACCCAAACTTGATAAAATTGCTCACACATCTCTAATTTTCTAATAGTCACTTGTTGAAGAGCACCTGCCCAGGGTTACATGAGGCAAGGCCCACTACTTTGTTAGTTTCTACCCTCAGACTACCCATTCTGAACTTTTGAAAACTGTTCATTTCCTTCCAGTCCCGGCTTAACAATGACATATACCTCACGAGTTTTACTGACTTGACGGCTGTCAAGTCTTCTGCAGTACTATTCACCTTTCTTTCTGGTTTCCTGCAATTATATGACATGCTTCAATCCTTAATACTACAGCACATAAATAAATGTAGAGGTCCCAAGTGTGGTTGTTTATTTTATTACTACTTATGCTGCCCATACTGTACCACACAAGTTTCACTGTATAAAAGTTCTATGCTTGTACTTGACTTCAGGTACGGTTTTAGTTTACAATGTTCTTCAGATCACGAATTAAACTTTTTAAACCAGTACTCACCTGATCATCATTGCAAACCACATTTTTAAACTAGCGAGAATTTTTTGTGACTCAGCAACTTAGACTGATTACAGTAATTCTACACAGCCCCTCTACATGAGATGACAGCAGGAATTGTGTGGATGTTTGTGAGGGGATACCAATTAAGTCATAGTCCCACCAACCAGTACTACACCTTGAGGTTCTTGGTCTGTAATAACCTTTAAAAGTTCTACTGCAAAAGTTCTGCACTCCAGAATCTCAGACAAACCCTGCTTTTGTCAAATTATGTGGGTGAAAGCAGAAATGGGAGCTGTACTCTGAAGTCTTCAGGTAAGTCTGCAAATTGCATAAAGATAGCATAAGTTATACTCCCATTACTGTTGCAGTGAATGAAACAATGTAAAGAATAAATGTTTAACAGCCCTATAAATCTTTGGAATACCAGTCAACTCATCTAGTGGGATATCAGTTAACCAAAACTGTCATTAGTCTAAATCTTGGGTATTTATCTATATTTCTTTGATATGCAAGAAGCTGTACTGAAATGCCCTACCTTTAATAATCACACACGAGGCACCAGGTCAAAAGCCAAGCCACAATGAGACAAAGATTCAACGTACAGCATGGCTCTACATTATAACTAATGGAGTCTGAGGGAACATCACCAATAACATAAGTTCTTCCTATTTCAGGCCATCAGTTCTCAGAATAGTGTTAGAAACATTTAATCCAGTTCTGGTGCATTTTCTAAGTTATTTTTAAAAACTTAAATCACAAATGGCAAAACTGTCTCTTCTCTGAGAACTAATCCAAAGTTTCTGCAAAGTTCCACTCTACTCCACCAAGATGGCATGACTAATTGTTAGAGAAAATGGCTCTATACATGCACATTTCTATTATCTTAGATCTACCAATTCGTTTCCTCTTCACATGTCCTACAATCAGTTCTCTCTTTGCTTGCTTTTTCTTCTGTAAACTGCATGTGCGTAATGCATACAAACATCATAGATGCCACTTAAACAACATGTTGGATTTACTTTTTTTGAAGCACGATGGCTGGTCAGTAAACTCCAAGTCACTTATACTAAAAAATATAGCACATAAATCAGTATAATTATTTTCCTTTTTGGCATAGGATCATAGGAGGTTTCTAGGTTTTTGGCCCTGAGGGCCTTATAAGCCTAGCCAAGAGTTTAGTCAAGTCAGCACCCGATGCCCCTATCCAGCAGGGACACAGGTGGAATCCCAGGGATATATTTTCTGTTTCCAATCCAGTTATCCAGGTTGTGCTTAAAAAGGGGTAAAGAGGTACTTTGCTTGACGTAGAGAGGGAGTCTATTCCATAGATGGGGGAGTCTCTGGGGCACAAATCTGCCCTGCCAACAAGTCCTGTTGATGTCACAGACTAGGTTGAGGCTATGCATGTGAGTTACTCGAGTGGAGCTTGACTTGCAGGTATGCAGCAGTCCCATCAAGGTGAGGTCTGTGATCACCTTGTACGCCAGACATAGGTCACCTCTGAGGAGTCTGCATTAAACCGAGTAGAGGGATAGGGCTTTTAGCCTATCTGTGTATGGTAGATGTTTGAGGCCCAGGATTCTCCTGGTGAGGAACCTCTGTGGTCTCTCCAGCTGCTGCATGTGCTTTGTGGAGGTACGTGCCGAAAGGGGCATTGTACTCAACAATGGGCCTTATAAGGGAAGAATACAAGGATGTTATGACCTCCTTGTCCCTGAATGAGATATCCTTACTTATGAAGCAGGCTTTCCGTACAACGGAAGCAACATGGTGGTCAAAAGTCAGGTTGCTATTGACCTGGGTGCTCAAATCCGTCACGATTCATTGCATGCTTAGGACGTTATTAATGTGATCATTTGTGGGGGATGTCACTCTTCCCCAAAGTGAGTATGCCTCCCGATGTCCCTGCTGTCAACACCCTTGTGCAGTCAGTAATACCTTTATAACCTCCACCTTGTCAAGTACTATTGTTTATTGAAAAGGTGGGCCCAGTGCTCTGCAAAGTGTTTGCCCTTCTTGGAGAGGGATTTTTTTTGTGTGTGCATCGCAGCATTTCCGGAAGGGAGACAGAAAAGAGGGAGAGAATGAAAAACAGGAAAAGATACCAGTGGCTAGTTTGAGGTTGGTCTTGTTGTAGTAAGCCAGAAGAAAGAACTATTGACTGATGGGGGGGGGGGGGCTACTGAAAGAGACCTGTTTCAATTGTATGGAACCATATTGGGTACTATGAACTTTAAGTGTAAGGTTTTTGATTTGGAAAGCAGCTGCATTTTTTTTATTTTTTGTATAATAAACTGTCTGCTTCATTTAGTATTTGTGTGTGTGTGTGTGTGTGTGTGTGTGTGTGTGTGTGTGTGTGTGTGTGTTTGAGTTTTCTAATACCTTCATCTGTTTGATTTTAGAGTTTCTGTTTATTATAAACTTGCATGGAGAAGTTGTTCCAAAAATGGTGGGAACTGAAAAATCACAGTTTAGAGTTGTGCATTTCTTGCTGAGAAAAAAGTTCAGTTGCTCGACCTAGTCCTATATGATGAATCGTTTATCTTGTGTTTCTGAATAATGACAGGTCTTCATGTGACACTGATAGATGAAAAATAAGATAGAAGGGGTACATCATGAAAGCATTTATTTTAAGTGCTGTTGACAAGTTCTCTGACAGTGGTTGTATCAGAACTGTACTTGTATTAGGAAGAAGTGACAGAAAATATTTCTGATAAGAATGTTTGTTTGCGTCTTTCGGCTTTTCCCAGTTAGGGGTTGCCACAGCAGAACTCCGGTCCGCTAATGATTGGTAGTTGATTTTTACGTGCCGAGTTACCAGCCCTGACGCACAACCTTCAACGAAGGTACGCCCATTCACGCATGTCTCCACACAGATGACGCTCTAATTGCTTGAGGAATGTTTGACGGGAGATATTAAAAAAAAGAAGAGGGATTGAGTTAAAGGAATAGTTTTTTAAGATTTTTTTTTTTACTTTGATGTTTAGTGCATTATGTACAGGGGGGTTTGTGGCAATAATGCACATCCACGGTGTGTGTTAATGACTATAAAAGTACTTCTCAACTGGTATGGTTTAGACATTGCTGTATGATTTTTGGCCCTCAGATTTAGCCGTACTCCTAGTTTTACAGTGTACCTCAAAGTCGGACCTGTTTGAGTGCACAGTTTATTAAAATATAAATAAAGTAAGCCTATACAGAGATAACTGTATACATTCAAGTATATAAAGATCTTGTGTTGTGAAAATCAAGAAATGCTCCTCTTTCTGACTCCCTGCTATGATGTTTAAAGGCAATTGCTCTGATTTTTCATGCCTTGAATTTGAGAGGTTTGGCTGAAACTGTGGTGAGACCTGTTGTGGTCTGAGTATTTCGGTGACTGTTTATTGTTTCTTGGTCTGTGTCATTTTCTAAGACATGAAGGAGAAGGTCTAGCCACATGAAGGCTTGGTTGTTTGGGTCACCAATGATTTGTTCCATTTGTATAAGAATTTGTTTTTGTGCATGTGATGGAGCTATAACAGATGTGGTGTTACGAATCTAACTGCTAATTATTGAACCGTGTCTGGTACCTAGCATCTTTCTCATCTTTCTTAGACCATACATTACTGCAAAAAATGTGCTCGATTGCAGCTGTGTTAGGAAAGAGATAGTTCAGAAATTATTGGAATGTGAGAGTCAAGCCATGTGCTGAAAGAAGGGTCTATAGTGTGAGTTTTCTAAATGGAAATGGTGTCAGGGTTACAGGTGCATTTTCATGTAAAGTATGTTGGCTGCTTGCAACACTGGATTATCTGCAGAGGTGAAAAGTTTTCATTATGGGACTTGTAATGGAATTCACTACATACTATTATTACATGATTAAAATGTTTTTTGTAAGGTGCATGTCTGTCTCTGTCATTCCTGGCTTTCCCTCGCTTACACATATGTATCTCCCTCACACAGACACGTATATACACACAGACACATGCACACATCTGTTATGTATATGTGTCCATTTATTTATGTGCATTAGAGTAGTGTGCATCTGTGTGTTTGTGTTATATGTATATATCATAATGATCTACGAATTTATCTATATTTGCCTCAGTAATAGGCGAATTACATTTTTTGCCATTTTATGCAGCATACTGGAGTTAGGTGCCGGTCATATTTAACCCTCCTCAGTCCACCGCAATTGAATGCTGTAAATTGTCTTGGACCTACCACTTGCAGAGGTCTTGTATGGCTCATGGCACACCATTTGTAATGGAAATATCACTAGATATCTTCATTCTTTCACGGAAAAGGTGGCATGTTACCTGACCTATAAAATACAAGGTAGATGCATGCAGTCACTGAGACAGCTAGACAGCCCACAGCACTGTCCTGGCTTGATGCAGTTATGATTATAACAGCACAACACTTGTGGGTTGTAACTTGATTGCCATGCACTTGTTAGCAATTCTTGCCTGATGATGTCCTTCAAGAATGCAACTGCAGTCCTGACATATGGGGTTGTCCTGCCTCAGGCAGCCCTTCGGTCGGCCGGATTCCAAAGTCTGGGCCCGGCGTCGGCTGATGTCGCCTCTTCCCCGACGTCAGAGCGGCTGGGGTATAAAAGCATCAGCCGACGCCATCTTCTTCAGTCTTTCTTGCCGCGCGGTGCCCGAAGCAGAAGCAGTTCGCAAGTGCCGGTCGGCCAGCTCCTGTGTTTTCAGATCCGAAGTCATCAAAAAGCTAAGTACCCCGTTGGGGAACCTTTTCTTGCCTCAGCCGATGTCAGATAAAACTGCAAAAGTTAATTGTTTGTCTTGTGGTAAACAAATACCTCATAAGGACTTCCATTCTTACTGCCTTCCCTGCCTCGGCCCAGACCACGACGTCTCGGCCTGTGCTGCCTGTGCCTGCTTCAATAAGCGCACACTTAGGCACCGGGCAGAATTTGCTGAAGACTTTTTTGGGGAAAATTACGCCTATATCATGCCGTCGGAACTACCGACAGCACATATTTCCAAAAAACAGAAGGACTGGGACCGACATTCGCGGCCCGCGACTTCCACCGACACCACGCTAAAGCCTACCGCGAGTGCATCGGTCTCTTCGGAGGCGGTAATTCAACTGCTCCATGCCGACGACACCGCTTTACCGCACACTTCGGTCCCGGAGGCTACCCCGGTGCCGGTTGTTGATTTTCCTCCTGAAACCGAAGCCCAAGATTTGCCTGACACCATACCGGTGGACAAAGTTACTCCAGCACGTAGGGCAGCTAGGCCTCCTGTGTCTATGTCCATCAAGGCCTTCACACGTGCTAAGGCTTCCAGCCAGGCTAAGTCTCACCCTCCTAAATCTTTTTCACAGGGTCCCACTTCTGATAAACAGATCATGACTTTAGCTGCAGGTCTAATTTCTTTAATCAGGGGCTCTCAGGCTCATCCAGACAGAGGTTCTCAGCTGCTTTCAGGCAAAAGGCCTAGGGTTGAGCAGGCAGATACCCTTTCCTCAGATGAAGCCTCTGGTGAGTCAGGCCTTTCAGATTCCCAGGAAGAATCCTTCCCGGCCTACGAGGATTCTGATGCTGATGAATCCATTCCCTCTGCCTCTCCTCCTGAGGATATTTCTTTTGGGGAAATTCTCCATTCCATGAGAGAGCATTTCCAGTGGCAGGGCCAGGATTTCTCCAACTCCAGGAAAAGGCTTCGGACCTTCCTTAAGTTACCCCAGCACAGGCCTTTAGCTATACCCCCAGTGTTAGATGTATTGGATGATGTGTTCTCAGACTCCAGTACTTCCCCTGATTCTCTCCCTCCTGCTTCTGTCAAGCCAGACAGATATTACAGGGTTCCTGAAACTCATAAACATCTCTTTAAGGCCCAATCTGTTGATCTAGAAACTATTTCTCAGGGGCCCAATGGAGTGGCCACTTCCACGGCCAAAAATCCTTTGCCCACAGACAGGGAATCTAGGTCCCTGGAGAGGTGGGGTAAAAAAGTTTATACCTCATCCACCCTTGCCATGAGGGCACTTAACTATCTTTTTCATATGTTTCAGTATCAGGATTTCTTGATGGATGATTTGCAGAAAAAGTTAGCCTCTCCTGAGCCTTTAGATAGAAAGGCCTTGCAGGATTTGGTTCATAATACTCAGCAGGTTAGCAATCATTTTCTTCAGTGTGGTTATGATGCATTGGAAGCTTCATGTAGGGCAGCTATGACAGGGGCCGTCATATGTAGACATGCTTGGTTAAAAGAACAGACATTGCCAGATCATGTTAAAGTAAAGCTTCTAGATGCACCTCTGGAAAAAGACAAGCTATTTGGTGCTAATGCACAGGGTGTGTTGAAATCAATTGAGGAAAAGGCTAAATCAGTACAAACAGTCAAAGATTTCCTCCAGGTTCAGCCACCAAGGTTCAGTAGGAATTGGCCTTCGAAGAATTGGTCCTTTCCAGACACTGACAAGTTCCAAAGGGGAAAAAACAGGCGTGCTCGAGGTAGAGGGCAATACTGAGGCTCCTACAGGGGCCGCCAATGGCAACCAACTAATCAAAGAAGTGGGGCAGGGACTTCTACTGCTCCACTGGGACAATCACAATGACTTGACTTTGACACCGCTGACCAAGGCTCAAAGAGAAGCACCTTTAGGCGGAAAATTATCTCTATTTTCAAAAAATTGGCATGTTTTTACAAAGGAAAAATGGATTTTGGACATAATAGACAAAGGTTACAGGTTCCACTTCCATACCTTACCAACAAGACAAGGCATGCCAAACTTGCCACAAAATCAAAGGGCAGAGGCACTCATACAAGTTTCAAAGCTGCTACAAATCAAAGCAATAGAAAAGGTTCCTCCTCAGGAACAAGGCCAGGGATTCTACTCAAGACTGTTCCTTGTTCCAAGAAAAGAAAAGCAATGGAGACCTATACTGGACTTGTCCGCTCTAAACACTTTTCTCATTGTGCCAAAATTCAAAATGCTGACGTTACAGCAACTTCTTCCCATGCTGGGCAAGGGGTCTTGGCTGGTTACTCTGGACCTCAAGGAGGCATACCTGCATGTCCCAATCAGACACAGCTGCAGAAGATACCTCCGATTTCTTGCAGGGTCAGAGCATTATCAATTCTCAGCATTGCCTTTTGGCTTATCTACTGCGCCCAGAGTATTCACGAAATGCCTGGCATCAGTAATTGCACATTGAAGACTTCAGGGGATACAAATATATCCTTACCTGGACGACTGCCTTATACAAGCGGACAGCAAGCAAGCCTTGATAAGAAACTTGGACTATGTCATTCACTTACTACAGGCTTTGGGATACACAGTCAACATTCAAAAATCAAGACTACTGCCATCCCAACAAATAATTTTTCTAGGAGCCAAACTGGACACAAACTCACAAATGGCTTTCCTCACAGAAGAAAAACAAGAACAATTACCAGATTATTTCAAAAGCCTAGCAAAGCACACCCAGATGACTGCAAGGAAAATCCTGCAGGCCCTGGGTTTCATGGCATCTTGCATTCTTCTGATTCCACTGGCAAGACTGCACATGAGAAAACTACAATGGTACCTAAAAAGTTTATGGTCTCAACACAGCCACAACTTAGAAGCAATTATTCCACTCATTCCATGTCTACAAAATGAATTTTTGTGGTGGGCACAAGCAAGCCAGCTAAACAAAGACATGTCTTTCAACAAACCTCAGGCAAGCCAAACCATTACAACAGACGCCTCAGATCATGGATGGGGGGCGCACATGGAGGGCAGATGCATTCAAGGGCAATGGGCTCCCCGAGAATTGCATCTGCACATCAATCAAAAAGAGATGTTGGCAGTGTTTCATGCAATCGAGGCCTTCGGAAAATTACTTCAGCAAGGTCATCTGCTAATAAAGACAGACAACACCACTGTTATGTGGCACATAAACAAACAGGGAGGCACCCATTCTTACCCCCTCTGCAGACTAACAATGACTCTTTGGGAAAAGTCCCTGAAACTGAACATACAGCTGCAATCCCAGTTTATCCCAGGCAAGGACAATGTTCTGGCGGACAGTCTAAGCAGAAACACTATGGACCCGCACGAATGGATGTTGCATCCAGCCATTTTTTCACAAATAACTCATGCATGGGGAAGGCCGGACATAGATCTCTTTGCCTCACACCTCAATCATCATCTGAAGAAGTTCTGCACAAGGACACACCGTCCTCAAGCCTGGAGAATGGATGCTCTCTCCCTCAGCTGGAATTCTCTAACAATCTATGCATTTCCACCTCTACCATTAATGACCAAGGTGTTACTGAAGATCAAAGCAGAACAACCAAAAGGCATTTTGATTGCTCCAGACTGGCCAAGACAGCACTGGTATCCATTACTAAGGAGCATAACTCGCACCAAGCCGTGGCTCCTGCCTCAATGGCCTCTGCTTATAACTCAGCACAATTACAGGACTGTTCATCCCAACCTGCAAACATTGCAACTGACAGCTTGGAGGGTTCCATGACTTCTCCCCATATCTCTCTCCAAAAAAGTTCAAGAGATCTTACTGGAAGCACGCAGGCCTTCCACCAGAAAAACTTATTCAGCCAAATGGAAGAGATTCAACATCTGGAATGCCAACAAGGGTCAGGATGCATCAGTAATGAGCATCCCACAGATACTAGAATACTTGGCAGAAATGCTTCACAATGGCCTTTCATATTCTTCCATAAAAATACACGCTTCAGCAATTTCAGCAAAATACAACTGTGATCCACCTGTGTTTTCACATCCTTTGCTAAGACAGTTTCTAAGAGGGATAAAGAATATTAAACCTCCAAGAAAGCCACCAGTGCCTGCATGGTACCTCAACTTCGTCTTGGAAAAATTAACTCTTCCTCCTTTTGAGCCAGCAGCATCTTCAGAATTGCAATTTCTCTCCTGGAAAACAGTTTTCCTGTTGGCAATTACTTCAGCAAGAAGAGTCTCGGAGATACAGGCCCTCATGGCAGTACCTCCATTTCTCATTTTCCATCAGGACAGAGTCTCTTTAAGAACCAATCCTTCATTCATGCCAAAAGTGATATCCAGGGTTTCTCTAAATCAAGCAATTCACCTGCCTACTTTCTTTCCCAATCCTCAAAATAAAGGAGAAAAGCTTCTGCACACTTTGGACATACACAGGCAATTGCGCTACTACTTGGACAGAACAAAGGACAACAGAAAGTCTGACCAGCTATTTGTAGCTTACGCTGCTGGAGTACAAGGAAAGGCAATTTCCAAGCAAACAATTTCAAAGTGGATTGGAAACTGCATCAGATTCTGCTACTCTTTCCATGGAAAAGGTGTGTCAGCCAATATCAGGCCACACTCCACCAGAGCTACAGCCACCTCCACAGCCTTTCTAAGAGGGGTGGCTACAAAGGACATTCTAGAAGCTGCTACATGGAGCTCCATGCATACATTTTCCAAACATTACAACCTGCCTTTATATTCCAGATCCCGAGCAGGCTTCGCTTCTGCAGTCCTGCAGGGCATTTTAGCTACACCATCCTTATCTTAGATCCTACCACCCCCAGCTTGTCTATGGTATTCAACCCATATGTCAGGACTGCAGTTGCATTCTTGAAGGACATAGTACAGTTTTGTACCTACCATAAATGTAGATGTCCGATAGATATGCAACTGCAGTCAGGTTTACCCTCCCTCCTACCCCTCTGTGATTCTCTTTTTTAGGGCCCACTACCCCTTTTCCAATTAGCTGGGGATATCTGTTATGGTGTATCTGTTTATTACTGTTGTGCATGTCTGGAATTTTTATCCATTCTCTAAATTTAGCCTTCCTTGGAGGGCACCTGGCATCTGGGGCAAGAAACACTGAAGAAGATGGCGTCGGCTGATGCTTTTATACTCCAGCCGCTCTGACGTCGGGGAAGAGGCGACATCAGCTGACGCCGGGCCCAGACTTTGGAATCCGGCCGACCGAAGGGCTGCCTGAGGCAGGACAACCCATATGTCAGGACTGCAGTTGCATATCTATCGGACATCTACATTTATGGTAGGTACAAAACTGTACTTTCTTCGTGTTTCGCTGTTGCAGTCATCACCTGTGGGTTATCCCTGCTGTGGTAGCCCTCGGCCAGCCCGAATACCAGAGTCAATGTTTTTCTGCATCAGCTGCTGTTGCTTGTAAATTGACGTCAGGTCATCAGTGCTATAAAGCAAGGCAGCTGATGTCATTACATCAGTCTTTCTTGCCATGGAGCCCGTAGCAGAAGCAGTTCGCAAGTGTACCAGTCGGTCACTACCAGAGTTCAGATCACAGCTGAAAATGTCTAAAGCTAAGTACCCTGTTGGGGATCTCTTTTTCTTGCACTAACCGATGTCCAAAAAAGTTAACAGTTGTCTCACCTGTAGAAAGCAAATGACACACCAAGACTTCCATTCTTAATTTGTCACTTGTTTAGGCCCAGGCCACGATGTAGCCCACTGTCGGTTCTGTGCCCTCTTTAACGCAAGAACTATTCGAGCAGCCATTTCTGCTCAGTTTAACACAGATCAGCCCTTGTTCTCTCACCCTTTGATTACGTAATTCCTCAGATGAGCTTCTAACATCAGGCCTTCCAAAAGGCCTCCCACACCTGCCTTGGATCTTAACTTTGTTTTGGAAAAACTGATCCTACCCCCTTCGAACCTGCTGCTTCAGCAGAACTGAAATTCCTCTCCTAGGAAGACTGCCTTTTTGCTAGCCATCACTTCATCCAGTAGGGTTTCTGAGCTATAGGCACTGATGGCCATTGAGCCGTTCATCATTTTCAATGCAGACAGTGTGTCCCTTAGGACTAACCCCTCCTTTATGCCCAAGGTGATATTTAATGTGACTCTCAACCAGGCCATTCATCTACCTGCCTTCTTCCCCAACCCTCAAAACAAAGTGGAAAGAATACTGCACTCCCTGGATGTGCAGAGGCAGCTCAGATACTACCTGGACCATACAAAACCCTTCAGAAAATTGGACCAACTTCTTGTCAGTTTTGCCTTGGGGCAGAGGGGAAGCCCATCTCTAAGCAGACTATCTCTAAATGGATATCACACTGTATCCATTTCTGCTATAGATTTCATGGGAAGCTTCCCCTGTTCGCACCCATTCGACTAGGGCAGCCTCTACTTCCACAGCATTCCTCAGAGGAGTCCCCACCAGGGACATCTTGGAAGCTGCCATATGGACATCTGTCCATACCTTTACAAAGCATTACCAACTTCCTCTTTTCTCCATGGTTAGGGCAGGGTTTGCACCTGCAGTACTGCAGGGCCTAATTACCCATGCATAGGTCTCTAGACTATCCTGCCACCCCTCCTTTCAGCTTTAGGAATCTTCCCACAGGTGATGACTGCATCAATCAAACACTAAGAACATAGTAGAGCTGTGTACACTTATCATAAATGTAGATATTCAAGTGTATTCACTGTTGCAGTCCTGTTTCCCTCCCTCCTTCCCCCTTGTATCTTTTTTCTTTTAGGAGACATAAGCTTCTTGGGGTGGTTGTTAACCACCATGTTTTCTGTGCCTTATCTCCTGGGGTTTCTGATTGGTTAGGACAAGAAAAACTGATGTAATGGTGTCAGCTGCCTTGCTTTATTGCACTGACGACCTGACATTAGTCTTCATGTGACAGCAGCTGATGCAGAAAAACATTGACTCTGGTATTCGGGTAGGCCGAGGACTACCACAGCAGGGATAACCCACAGGTGATGACTGCAACAGTGAATACACTCAAACATCAACATTTATGGTAAGTGTACACAACTGCACTTTTTTAACATGGCCGATGATATCTAGTTATTGTATCACAGGTAA
The DNA here is from genome assembly GCF_019279795.1 of Protopterus annectens. Taxonomy (NCBI): domain Eukaryota; kingdom Metazoa; phylum Chordata; order Ceratodontiformes; family Protopteridae; genus Protopterus; species Protopterus annectens. Next base: position 1,768,254,961 of record NC_056735.1, on the reverse strand, counting down.
GTTGATGTATTAATGGATGTGCATAGTCAGTGACAGTAGTTATGTAAAATGTCTCTCTCACTTGGGCACCAACTACACAGGTTATAGCTTATGAACTGTATTCCCATCCTATTCGGTACCAGTAGGAGTAGACATGCAGACCAGGAGTAAAAGATTAAACCCTAACCTACTTTAGCTTGGTCAAACAGACTATAGAGTACATGTTTACCCCATATTGAGTAAACTGACAGTGAACTGTATGTTAAAACATATATAAATAATGGATGTCATATAAACTGGAGCTAGATCTGATAAAGCTCTGTTAAGGCGAAAGGTTATGAAACCTGTAAACTGAGCTTTGAGAGAGCATGTCTGGAAGTGTGACATTTTGAGATGGGACTTGATGTAGAATGAAACCTTTGTCTGCTATGTCAAGTATTTTTCTGCCAGAAAAGAAAGAGAAAAATGAAATTTTACTTTTATGTCTACATACTATTTGTGAAAGTTGCAATTTGTTGAAGACTCTAAGTTTTAGGTGGATGATGATTATGAAATGTATTCACTTTATTTTGTAATATGCTGACTTAACATTATAAAATGCTGGACTTTCCGGTGTGTTACAAACCATAGTACAACTGTTTTGCCCTCCTGAATTTCCTTCTCTGTTTTTAGTTGCAGTCCTAGGCTGAAATTCTCAGTCATTCATGTCGTAACTCAGCTGGTCATGTAGACAGTACATTTTCACCTTCTAAAACACACTATGTACTATACAGCAATACTCAAATCTAGTTCTGACTTTCCGGAGTGTAATATGCTTGCTATCTAAGTTTGCCTTCATCTACAATATGGCCCACAGAATGCACACTGTGTCTAGTGTTCATTTCTCTCTTACTATACATATTTCTTCTCATTGTCAAATACTGTTCGTTTTGGGTGACCGATCTCCCATCCACTTGTACTACTGTCAGTGCCTACTGCATAGGAATGTGTGTAACCAGCTGTTTTCATGCATCAGGTTGCCATGGTGCAAGATGCCAAGAACAACCTCTTGTAAGTAAAGAAAGTCATAATGCTCTGGTACAAAAGGGGTGGGTGAATTGCTTAGTTCTATGGCATTCCCCCACCCCGCGCAGTATTAGCAAATGCACACTGCTGCAACTGCCTCAACTCCAGTTTGCTGAGTTTAAGGACTCTGTACCTGTTTGTGGCGTGGCAAAAAAAGTCTACGAAATTCATCTTGGTCATTACAGAAGGTTGGCATTATGACTTTTTTTTACATGCATCAGATTTCTTTGCATATTTCAAAAATTATGATAAATGAGATGGAAGATTAAGAAAGTGCAAGATTATAGCAATAACCCACACCTGGGTGTGGGTAATGCTGGATTTACCCATGGTTGGCGTGGTTTGGTCCCGAGGGCGAAGCCCGAGGGACCAAACAAAGCCAACCGTGGGTAAATCCAGCATTACCCACACCCAGAAGTGGGTTATTGCTATTGTACAATGACATTATTTAAGAAAATAAATAATTACTTTTCTTAAATAATGGCATTGTATAATGCCTCTTTACTGCCCTTCCGCAGCTGTCTGGTATTCTGCGGCAGTTCTGATGTACTGCGTGCCTGCGCAGTACATCAGAACTGTGGGCAAAAGCAACGGACAATGCAAGATCTCCGTTGCTTTTTTTTACTGTCTCGCTATGTTAAATGGGTTTAACATAGTGAGACAGCTTTAAAATAAGCAACGGATATCTCCGTTGCTTATTTTAAAGCTGTCTCGCTATGTTAAACCCATTTAATATAGCGAGACAGTTTTAAAAGCAACGGAGATCGCAAGATCTCCGTTGCTTTTTACACACTGTGTCGCTATGTTAAAGGAGTTTAACATAGCGAGACAGCTTTAAAAAAAGCAACGGAGATCTCCGTTGCCTTTTTTAAACCTGTGTCGCTATGTTAAACTCTTTTAACATAGCGAGACAGTGTTTTATACTAACGGAAAAAGTCCGGGCAACCGGACCTTTTTCCGTTAGTATATTGAGGGATTTACAACGGGCACGCTGGTTGGGCTGGCCAATCAGCGTGCACGTTTTAGGGGAGGAATTGTATAATGTGCAACCTATAACTTCAAGAAGTGGTTTATGGTGTAGCCGTGTGATTCCTAAGATGGTGTTTGGAGCTCCAGAATGACCAAAATGTAAAGGATCGAATAGACCTTTTTCCCCTGACACCCTGTAAGAGACTGCTTTGAAAATGTGATTTGGATTGTCATGTAGTACATGCCAGTCTTTTTGAGGCTTTCAGAGTGAAAGTACTTCCAGCCTTCTTTAGTGAAGTGTAACACGGTGTGTTAGTGCAGTCTTATTCATTATAACATTCTTCTGTCTGGTGTGTGTTTGAGATTAGGTTTTCTGCTCCAGGGCTCATACCTCTGCCATGCTGTAGTCATGTCCACTGCACAAATGGCATTTTAGTACAGTATCCCTGCTGCCCCTTCCACAATAGTTGTTTTCTTGCAGTTCATAGTATTCCTACTTTTGTCAAGTTCTTTGTTTGAAAAGTGTATGTTTTATTTTAATTGTGTTGCACTGTTACCTCACAGGAATATGACAGGGTGCTTAGAGAGACGTTGTGGTATTGTATGAGGAAGTCAGGAGTGGCAGAGAAGTATGTAAGAGTGATACAGGATATTTACAAGGGCAAATAGGAGTGATGGATGCATTTAAGTTGGAGGTGGGATTACATCAAGGATCAGCTCAGAGCCCTTTCTTATTTGCAATGGTGATGGACAGATTGACAGACAAGATCAGACAGGAGTGTCCATGGATTATGATATTTGTGGAGGACATTGTAATTTGTATTGAAAGTAGGGAACAGGTTGAGGAGATCGTGGATAGGTGGAGGTATGCTCTAGAGAGGAGAGGAATGAAGGTTAGTAGGACTAAGACAGAATATATGTGAGAATATATGTGTGTGTGAATGAGTGGGAGGACAGAGGAATGGTGAGGATACAGGGAATAGAGTTGCTGAAGGAGGATGAGTTTAAATACTTGAGATCAGCAGTTGAGTAATGCTGAGTTTGGAAGGGAGGTGCAAAAGAGAGTGCAGCCAAGGTGTCGTCGGTGGAGAAGTGTCAGGAGTGATTTGTGACAGACTGATACCAGTAAGAGTGAAAGAGAAGATCTACAAGATGGTAGTGAGGCCAGCTATATTATATGAGCTGGAGACTGTGGCATTAACGAAAAGTCAGGAGTCAGAGTTGAAGGTGACAGAGTTAAAGATGTTATGATTTGCATTGTGTGTGACAAGAATGGACAGGATTAGAAGTGAGTATATTTGAGGGGCAGCTCAGGCTGGATGGTTTGAAACAAAGTCAGAGAGGCGAGATTGTGTTGGTTTGGACATGAGCTGAGGAGGGATGCTGGGTATATTGGGAGAAGGATGCTGAGGAGGGATGCTGGGTATATTGGGAGAAGGATGCTGAGGAGGAGCTGGGTATATTGGGAGAAGGTTGCTGAGGAGGGATGCTGGGTAGATCAGGAGAAAGTCACTAAGGATGGATTTGCCAGGTAAGAGGAAGGCCTAAGATAAAGTTTATGGACCTGGTGATAGAGGACAATGCAGGTGGTTGGTGTGAGAGCGCAAGATGCAGAGGACAGGCAGAAATGGGAATGGATGATCTGCTGTGCTTCTGAAGAGAACAGTATCTCTCTCTTGGTTCTATAGTCTTTTTTTTATATTTTTTAATATGGCAGTACCACAGCATTTTCCAATTAGTTTCAGTGCAGTTCCTTTTTAAAATATTATACGTATATTATGTGATTGTAAGATTGTACAGTAATACAGCTTGCCAGATATTTAGCTCAGTATGTGAAGGGGGGGGGGTGGACAGAGAGAGAGAGAGAGACGCTGTACCTTTTTATTTAATTTGTTTGCACTATGACACATTGTTCATCGTACAGCCTGCATATCCTTTGAATGGGTCATTCAGATTTCACCTGCAGAATGTCAATCTCCTTGGTCTGTCCTTAGTAAAAATAAAAAAACGCCCAGTTAGGGGTTGGGCCAGTGTAACTTAACGTTTCTGTTCTATGACATGGCATTTTTCTTTAGTGTCTTAAGTACTGCACGTCACTTCACATGGGTAAACAATGTCATGTGGTAGTTGTGCATTATCTGTAACCAGGGTGTGTCATAGTTCTCCTGTAGTTTCTTATGTAGAAAAAGAAAACATGTTATAAAAGTATGCATTCCTTAAAATTACACAGTGCCATATGATAACATTCTCATAGTAGTTAAAAACTGGAAGTAGTTTCTCTCTGAAGGCCTCAAAAATACTGGGATGTACTTCATGACAATCCAAGTCACATTTTCAAAGCTGTGTCTTACAGGGTGTCAGGGGAAAAAGGTCTATTCAACCCTTTACATTTTGGTCATTCTGAAGCTCCAAACACCAACTTAAACTTAGGAATCACAGAGCTACACCATATGACAACCTTCTCATAGTAGTTAACAACACGTACCCAATGGGATAAACAGTTAAATGACATGTTTAGACCCCTTATAAAATGCTATTTTTTCATTTTTCTTACTTCATCATGATTACTGAGTATCACACAATTATTGCATGGAAAGCTCCAAACACCAACTTAAACTTAGGAATCACAGAGCTACACCATATGACAACCTTCTCATAGTAGTTAACAACACGTACCCAATGGGATAAACAGTTAAATGACATGTTTAGACCCCTTATAAAATGCTATTTTTTCATTTTTCTTACTTCATCATGATTACTGAGTATCACACAATTATTGCATGGAAAGCTCCAAACACCAACTTAAACTTAGGAATCACAGAGCTACACCATATGACAACCTTCTCATAGTAGTTAACAACACGTACCCAATGGGATAAACAGTTAAATGACATGTTTAGACCCCTTATAAAATGCTATTTTTTCATTTTTCTTACTTCATCATGATTACTGAGTATCACACAATTATTGCATGGAAAGTGTGCATTTTCTTCCATGTGGAGTACTATATATGTTGTGTTATGACAGGAATTTGTATTTGTTACACCATGAGTACATAAACATACACCAGATTAGTCATAAAAATGTAGAATTTTGTTTTAAATATTGTTGGTGTTTTTTCTGACTCTTAACTGTAGTTACAGTAAGGAAATGTGAAATTGTATCCCCTTTCCAAAAATGTAAGTGTACATAAAGTTCATCCTTGTCCATTTTCAAGAGCAACTTAGATCTATAGATGGGAAATGGAAACTTTCTACCAACACTGCTCCCTGTACTACTACTAATGGACAGATGCAGTTCCTAAATATTTTATCACATGCATGGGCCCTCTCAAATTGTCTGTTGTATGATCCCAGTTATTCTCATTAGAGGTAGCAACCTTTAACCAAATGGGATAGGTTATTTAGAGCACAAAAGGAACATTGGCTAGACTTAAAATGGCCTGCAAAGACATCTCTTCCCTAAGATAGTCAGTATTTCTGCTTTTAGTAATGTTGTAACTGCCCTCTACTCCCCTAAAAAGCCTACACTGTGCCTCACCTTGCATAGTGCATCCACAAAGATGGAGGCATACATCTGCTTAATTTATGGGTGCAGGTCTACATTCTTTCTGCAATGTCATGGTAATGGTTATATTCACTCCTAACTCCTTATAAATTATTTCCATGCATTTTGTGTTTATTTTGTTGGTTGCTGTATGAAGTTGCTTCTTTGAAAGACTAAACAGAATTTTTTCACATTCTGTTTCATCCTTTTCTTCTACCCCATTGTCCTCATTCGTCACCAGGTCCAGAAGTTTCTCCTTCTGCCCCCAAACTCTTTCTGTTCTAAGGATGTGTCAGTGTGAAACCAAAGGATCTTCTTTTGGGGAGAGTGGTAACTGCTTCCATTGTTTTTTTTTTTTTTTTTTTTTTTTTTTTTTTAATTCATGACCCTACCCAGCATTCGCCTGTTACATTCAAGAGCCAGTCCCCTCTTATGAACCATTCCACCTTGCTGAGAATGCCCAGGTGATCATTCCTCCCTCCCCCAGGGTAGCCACGTTAGTGCATCAGAGCTAGAGCTGCTTGCCAAGACTAAATAGATGTTTTGACATTTTATAATACTATGCATTTCTCAAACTGTGTTGGTTGTTTAATGTTATTGATGTATTCTGAAAGAGTCACCATCTTGTATGTTGAAGGTCAAAGTACATAAAAGTACTAGGGCTGTAGTGCCGTTGAGAATCGATTGTCTGAACACCAGTTATCCAAACCCAGCCTTCCAAAGTTTTCGGGAAGGAAAAGTTATAAAGTCTGAATATGTAACCGTTGTACCTATTTGCTTGTGCATATGTTTTCTGCTTGTACTACAATAACAAATGGCACCATTTTGTACTTAGTTAATTTGTTTTTATTTTTCTTGTTTATTGTTCATCAAAAATTTAGAAGTTTTTTATCTGGTTCAATTATATGTTTGATTATCCAGACAATTTGTTTATCCGAACTACCCTAGGTCCCAATTAGTTCAGATAATCGACTCTGTACTGTGCTGTGTTTTCCAAATTAAATGGAGTTGCTTACCATTGTTGCCTTTCAGTGTTTCTTTGCCAACCTTTTGGCATATTTTTATAACCCTGTTCTTGAACTTGAGGTGCTCATGATTTATTCAGAGCATTAATTTACCCAGAAAACAGCAAATATGATTTACTGCTTAAATGCTTGCTTTGGATTTAATAAAATTACAGCTGTCAGGTTTGTGCTCCACTGTGTAGGCACTGACTCTAGGTGATTTGGTAACATTGATTATTGTTTCTGTGTCACGTTGACCGCATGTAAAAAGAGGGAAAAGGGAGCTGATGACATTGACTATGTGAAATGCTCTGCAAAATGGTTGTGATGTAGTACTGTGAGCAGACAGGGTAGGCCTGTGTGGTTTATAGTTGTACAGATGTAGCATTTGTTGTCAGGATTTCTTAGTGTGAAAAACTTCTCCAAACCACTAACTCTTCTCCTTCATTTCGTGATGCTGTACTACTACTTTACTGCCATTGCTTAAGGGCATATGAATGTTATTGTTTGGGATGCACATTAGGATTTTCCTGTATTCTAGTTGTATCCTTCCTGCTCTTTTACTAGGTTGATAACTGTATCCTTTATTTGATGCAAGTGGTTTGCCTAACCCAGAACCAATGTCACTTTTTACCGCTTCATGTAGTACAGGAAGCAGAGTTCTTTGTAGTGAGCATTTTTATTACATTTTAAGTGTTTAACTTTCTTTTAATTGGGCTACTTATCTTAGGAGGAATTCTCTAACCCTTTTCACCATGATTTTTTTTTTATAGGTTCATAGGTTTATACTAGGCTATCGGCACTAGGGCCTATACAAGCCAAGCCATAACAAATCCCTGTCTATTTCTTCCCACAATATTTACTTCCCTGGACCCCTATCTAGCAGGGCAATTGACATGATTCCCGGGGTGAATTTCCCATCTCCCATCCAATCGTCAAGGTTCGTTTTGAAGAGGGCCAAAGATGCGCTCTGCTTGACATGTATGGGCAGTCTATTCCAGAGTCTGGGGAGTCTCTGGGTCAGGAACCTATCCCTCCAGCATGTTTTGTTCATTGTGATAATAAGGTTTAGATCCCTGGAGCGTGTGGCTCTGAGGGATTGGGATTTCCATTAGCATGTCCAACAGCTCTGGGTTTGACATAGCCTTGTATGTTAAGCAGAGATTGCCTCTGAGTAGACGATATGTGACAGAGTATAGCTGGAGTTTTTTTAGACTGTCAGCATAAGGCATCTGCTTTAGGCCTGTGATTCTTTTAGTGAGGTATTTCTGCGTCCTTTCAAGTTATTGCAGATGTCTTGAGAGGTACATACCAAAGGGCATTGTATTCTATAATGGGTCTAATGAGGGATGAGTACAGTGGGACAATGACCTCCTTTTTTTCTGGATGAAAAGCCCTTCGTGATGAAGTGTGCCACATAGAAGGATTTCCTGACTGTTGTGGCAATGTGGTTATCAAAGGTGAGACCACTGCCCACCTGTGTCCTTAAGTCTTTTATCACACTTTCGGTGTATAGTGTACTGCCTCCTGTGTGGTAATTCATGGGTACATGTTTTTTCTCAAAGGGGATAACTATGCATTTCTTGGCATTGAGCTTGAGCCTATGGCTCTGGCACCAAGCATTTGTTTCTGTAAGGCCCTTTTGTAGAATATCCACATAATTTGGGGATTCAATAATGGCTCCCAGTTTGCAGTCATCTGTGAACTTTGTTAGCCAGAGTCCCTTAGTGTTGGCCTGTACTTCAGAGAAGTAGATGCCAAACAAGAGCGGCCCCAGGACTGAACCCTGAAGTACTCCACTTGTCTGCAGCTGGATTTGGAGTCAGATACTTTTACAGTGTGGGTTCTGTCAGTAAGCCAGTTGGCAACCCATGTAGGGGTTAATGCCCAGCTTAGTAAGTTTATCTGTGATTCCAGAGTGGGGGATGGTGTCTAAGGCCTTGGCGAGGTCCAGATAGGCTGTGTGGACCACCTTATCCTCGTCCACAGCTCTGGAGACAGATTCGAAGCAGTCAATCAGGTTCAGGAGACAAGATCGGCCCTTCACGAACCCAAACTGGGTGGGGTCCAGTGTTTGAAGTTTGCCAGTGTCTTTGTTTATAAGTTCCATGATAATATGTTCCATGGCCTTGCAGATCAGGCTCATCAGACTGATGGGGCGGTAGTTCCCAGGATCCAAGTTGAATCCCCCTTGTGGAGTGGGGATAATTGTAGCTGTGCACCACTCAGTGGGCACGAAGCCTGAGGTGAGGCTATGATTAAACATGACACTTAGGTGAGGTGCCAGTTCATTTTGTCGTTCATGTAGTACACAGCCCGGGATGTCGTCTGGACCCATGGATGCTGTATTTCTATCTCTGGAGAGTGTAGTTTTTTACATGTGTGGCCATTATTACTGGAATTTGACAATCTTTCGGTATTGAGATGGGCCCTTTAGGGGTGAAAGGGAGGTGAAGTTGGCACTGAATAGATCTGCCAGGATATTGGAAATATCCTTGGGATCAGTATATTTAATGCAATTCTGCTGTAGCTCAGAGCAGATCTGAGCATTGCCATTTAGATTCTTGACATAGCTATAGAATGCCTTGTGGTTGTCTTTGGAATGTTTGGCAATTTTATTTTTGTAACTAGCTTTGGTGGATTTTGAGGGATCTCCGCTTCTTACTGAAGCTGGTAAGGGAGTTTTTTTTGCATCCTGGGATTTTCCTCTTTTCTGCAACAGTTTATTCCTTTTGTTGTAAAGTTTGTTTATGGCAGGAAACCACCAGATTGGCTTCTTTTTTTTGGAGGAGAGCATCTTGGTTCTGTTTGGGATGACATAATTCATGCACGAGTGGATGTGCTCATACAGTGCCTTAGTGTAGGATTCAGCAGTCGAACTTTCAGTTCCCGTCTGCATGGGTATCATGACGTTTGTCACTTCTGACTTGAGTAGCATGAAGTTGGCTATGGAGAAGTTTTTTACTGCAGTTTCCTTACTGGGGGGTGGAGAGGGATGTGGATGTCAAGGGTGATTTAGCTTATGGTCAGATCTGACCAACGAGGGGGTGACCATAGGTGTGGAGCATCGATTTCCCATGTTGGTAATGACCAGGTCTAGGATATTAGAGCCCCTGGTGGGACTATGGATTAGTTGATTCAGGGCATTGGAATTTAATGGCAGGGTAGTTCAAATCACCCAGTATTAGGGTGTTTGGTTGTATCTTAATAATTTACAGTATGTTTAGAAAGGTGTAGTGAGAATCTTGGGGCATGGTGTGGGATCTGTAGCAAGCTACAATTTTTGGATTGCAGTCTTATCTAGTGTTAGTTGCACCTGGAGAATTTCAGACGCATTGTGTTGGGCAACTAGCCTGGTGGTGTGATTATCCTTGGGGAATATGGACACTCCTCCACCTTTAGTTTTTCGGTCCTGGTTTGGTGGCCGAAAAATGTGGCAAGAGTTGTAGCCCGGTACTGCAGGGGTGCTATCTGGAGCCTTGAACCAGGTCTTAATTACTGCACAGGTATTGATGTTCTCCATTTTTAAATACATTTTTAGGAGTGCCTCGAGAGAGTGCATTTTGAGGTTTAGACTTCTAGCACTGAGTAGCATTACCTTCAGATTTTATATGCTTTTACCAAGCATGCACTTGCAGTTATAGTGTATTGAGTCTTATCTAAGGCTACACTGTTCAATTGCTCACTCTTCTTTTGGCATTAGTTCAGGTTTTATTTTTCATACTCCAGACTTCTTTCATTGAGACACGCCTTCACAATTTTAGGTGGATGTTTTAGTTATTGGTAGAAAGAAATTTTCAGAAGCAAGTTCTCTTTCCCTTTCTCTGTTGAGTTGATTTTCCTTTATTGCCTTACTGGTTGAATGGTTGTGTAAATCTCTTACTTGTCTGCATTTTTGCACCAGTAGCAGAGCAATGTACAGGTAGTACTACTATCCTATGTTGTGTACATGCAGATAGAGAGCATTGTTATATTATTCACATGGAGATCATTCTGCTACTTCACCTGTGTATATCAACTGTTATAGGTTCATAGGCTGTTACGTGGCTAACGACCTGGCGGGGGGGGGGGGGTCTTTCTAAGCCTAGCCAAGTTTTCCAGAAAGAATAATGATGTCCTGCATCCAAATAGGACATTGAGGACCAGGCATGTATAAGCTACCTCTGTCCATAAGGGACATGGGTGCTAGGCCTGGTGTAAATTTCCTGTTATCCATCCACGTGTCTAGGTTATGCTTAAACTGGGCAGTAGACCAACTCATCTTCACGTGGGTGGGAAGCATGTTCCATAGGAGGGGCAGACTCTGGGACACGCATCTGTTTCTCCTGTATGTTCTGTTTAAGTCGCATACATAATTCAGTTTCCTAGACCTTGTATTTCTGGTACTCTTTGACTTACGAATATGTAGAAGATTCATAAAGTGGGGTTTGCTGATGCCTTGTAAGCCTGACATAGACCATCCCTCAGCAATCTGTAGAAGACTGATTAGAGGGAAACTGCTTTAAGCTGGTTTGCAAAAGGAAGATTTGTTAACACCTTGTATCCTTTGTGTAAGGAGTTTTTTGAGGTCGCTTTAGTTGCTGCATGTGCCTGCTCAGGTACATACAAAAGGGAGTATTGAACTCTATGATTTGTCTGATAAGGAAGGAGTACAGTTGATGAATGACCTCTTTGGACGTAGATGCCATCCTCTTGGTTATAAGCTGCACAGCATGAAAGGATTTCCTCACCACTTTGGCCACGTGGTGAAAGGTAAGTCTACTGTATACATGCATACTCATATACCAGACCACTGGGTCAACTCTTAGGGGTGTATTATCAACATGGTAATTAGCCAGGATGGCCAATTTCCCAAAGGGTGGAATTTTTATATTTCTTAGCTTTGACTTTAAGACCATAACTTTAGCACCATTGGTTGGTCTTGAAGAATGCTGTTGTCTGCAGGGGAGTTGATGATGACCCTCAGCTTGTAATCATCTGCAGACTAAGTCAGCCATAAACCTTCAACATTAGCTTCCATTTCAGAGAGGTGGATGCCAGAAAGCAGCAGGCCCAGTACTGAGCCCAGGGGAACTCCACTAGTGACTGATCTATTGGTGGGGGTCGCCTCACCTATTTTGACCTCTTGGGTCCCATCATTGAGCAAGTTCACTATCCAGTGGGTGATGAGAGTTTATGCCTAAATTAGTGAGCTTGTCTAGAATGCCTTAGTTAGGTATTCTATCAGAAGCCTTGGCCAGGTTGAGGTAAGCTGTGTGCACAGTTTTACCTTCATCCAGTGCTTTGACCTTCTTAAAAAAATCCACCAGATTTAATAGCCACAACCTTCCTTTAAGAAAGCCAAACTGTGATGGGTCCAGCATTTCATGTTACCTATGTCCTCATTTATCATGTCCACGATGATTCTTTTCATGGCCTTACATCTGAGTCTGGTAAGACTTGTGGGCTTGTAGTTACCTGGATCAGTGGTTGGACCTCCTCTGTGCAGATGAATGCCTGTAGGCATCTTATGTTCCTTTTAGCACAAAACCTGACTGAAGGCATCAGTTGAAAAGTAATTCAGGTGGACCAGAGAGGTCATGTTTCATGCTATTTATTAAACATCCCGGGATGTTATCAGGGCACATCAATAGTGTTTTTGGCCTTAGTACATTAATGACCTGTTCTGTAGTAATGGCTGGGGGGATTGTTTTATGTTGTATTTCTTTTTGGACTATCATCAGGGAGTGGGGGGAGAAATTTAAGCTAAACCTGACTACCAGAATGTTGGCACTGGCCTCTGGTTCAGTGTGAATGATGCAATTTACAATAAGTTCTGTGCATTGTTGTGCATTTCCTCTGAGGTTATGGACATAGCTGTAAAAAGCTTTGTGGTTGTCCTTTGCCTATGAAGCTATTTTTTCTTTAAATTTAGCCTTTGAAGTGTTAATTAACCATCTTATCTGCCTGTTTAGATTGATTAGGGGGCTTTTAGTATGTGTGGCATTGTTCCTCCTATGCTTGGCCAAAATTTTTTATTTGTTGTGTAACTGATTGATATTTGTGATTCCACCAGGGTGGCTTGTCTTTTGAGTTTGTCTTGTTCTTTATAAGCGTGGGCACAGCTCGCTCTATACAGCTAAAAGTACAGCTGTACAGGGATTTTGTAAATAGCTCAGTGTATTCTATGGTGTTTATTGGGTTTGGGGGTGCTTGGAATTTAGCCAAGGTGTTGCTTAGTAGAGAGGTGTCAGCCTTGGAATAGTTCCTAAAGGTTTTTGATTTCGCTGGATCCCAGGATTTCATTTTTATTTCAAGTAATATTGCCTTATGGTCAGATCTGATGAGTGAATATATTACATTGGATGAGGAACATTGAACCACTCCATATTCGTGAGTGCAGGGTCAAGAATGTTGCTACCTTTGGTAGGAGGATGACCAACTGTTCTAGGGTGTTGGTATTAGCAAAGTTTAGGAATCGGATGGGCTGTTTCATGAGAAGTTTATCTGTACTGTTTAGAAAGGCTGTAATTGGTCTGAGTGCTAATTGAATTCACTTATGAATGCCATAAAGTTTACTGTTCATGGCTGGCATTGTAATGCATTATGTACTGTCCATGCTTATAATAAACATATTTCATTGGCTTTTAATACACATTGTGATGGAGGCTGACAGTTGAGCTCCTGATATAATGGGAATGTCAGTATAGCAATACAGTGCCACATTCTGCCTGCTGGAAATCAGTTTGATTTTTTTTTTCTAGTTTTTTCTAATCTACCTTGTCATTGATGGGGATAAAGGGCACATCACTGAATTCTATACTGTGGCCAGCCAGACCACTCATTTTCAGGCCACTGCTGCTGATTTTGGTTGGGTAATGCAGACCTACATTTTTAAGCTCTCTCCTGCATTTGACATTGGAAAAGGAGGTTTACAAAGCAGTGAACCAAGTATTTTTTGCTTGGAACTGGATGTTATGAGTACTGTTGTTTTGCATTTGTCAACCTCTCTTTGTGTTTGAAATGGCAAGGGAGGCACAGGGATCTATGGACCAAGTTGTTGTTGTTTTGATGTTGGCTATGTGACTGTTCTTATTTTCCTTTCTTTGCTCGTAGTACTTCAAAGGGAAGCACAAAACCGTAATGCAGTGCATCATTGACTGCACTAGCTGTGTATACTGTCATTGTCTGGTGTTTAATTCACGTGTACCTTTGCCAGAATGCAATGGAGAAAATACTAAATGTAGTTCAGTGTGTTACACAGCAAAAGGAGTGTAATAGCAACATAAAGAACCATAGCCTATTTTCCATAAAGGCAATGAACTCGTATTTGGAGTCTCCTGGCATTCAACAGGAGGCAGCAGTCAGCTCTATGGAAAATAGCAGCAGCAGTTCTTTGTCTCCCTTGCATCTCTTGGCTTGAAGTACCACCATCAGAGACAAGTGGGTAAAGGAGATAATGTCCAGAGATTACATGATAACCTTTCTCTCTCCACCCTTCCTTGTACTGTCAGACATCCTGCTGCATCAGTAACAATTTATAAGGAAGGAAATGTTAAAGTTGCTGACCCTCACAAATTGATGGGGAATTCTTCAGGTAGACCCTTTTGCCTCCTCTCGAAACTATCTACTGGCAAAATCCTGTTCCAGAACTCCTGGAAGATCGATGCCTTTTCTTTTCATTGGACAGGAAAATTCCTGTATGTTTTTCCACTGATATCCAGGGTACTTCTGAAGATTAAGGTATACCCCAAGATCATTGGGACAACCTCCTCCTGGTCGAAGCATTAGTGGTTCTTTTTTTGGATGCATCTATGGACAATTACCACAAGCTTCCTCACAGACTGGATTTTCTCTCACAAAAACAAGGGTGTCTGATACATTCTGACCCCAAACAACTACATCTCAGTGCATGGATTATAGTATATTAATACCTTTTTGGCACTTGTTTACTGAGAACGTGCAGCAGGTTCACAGGCACAAAAAAGCCTGCTATAAGAAAATCGTGTATAAGCAAATGAAAAAGGTTTTCTAGGGTGCCAAAGAAGCAACCAGCATCCATTCAGGATCAGCATTTTTTTCTGTCTTTACAATATGCATGTGAGTTACTATCCTGTGGCCTGTCTTAATCCTCTGTCAGGTTGGCCATTTCAGCATGTCTGCCCATGGATCTCGTATTTTCTCATGTGAAAATATTTTTGAAAGGGATGATGCATAAAAAGCCTCCAAGAAAATGGCTTTTCCTTGAGATCTTAGCTTATCAAACAAAATTAACACTTGCTCTAGTTGTACCAGCTCCTCTGGCTGACTTCAGATTCTTAACATGCAGAATAGTTTTTCTGACCGCTCTGACCTCTACAGTAAGGGTATCTGAATTGCAAGCTCTTATGGTGGATCAGGCTTCTCATTTTCCAGAGAAATGGGGTTTCTTTGAGAACTAATCTTTCTTTAATGCCTGAAGTGGTATCCAAGTTGACTTTAAGCCAAATTATTTATCTCCATGTGTTCTTTCCCAAACCCAAGAATGAGGGAGGAATGATGCTTCATACCATGGATGTACACAGACAACCCTGGTACTGTCTTGACAGACCAAAACTTTAAGTAACTTTTTTGTGAAGGGAAGAAGGACCAACTTGTCTCAGAGCTGAATATATTTTCAAATGGTTGTCTCGGGCTATTAGCTTTTGATGTTCTTCATCTCACATTGCTGCAGTCCTAACACTTGGGTAGTCCGCTGTCCCTCGGTCGGCCCGAATATCAGAGTATAAGGCTGACGTCGGTCAAGGCGCATTTGACTGACATCAGAACGTCAGGGTACAAATGCGCATGACCGACGTCATATCCTCAGTCTTTTTTGCCGCATGGTCCGATGCAGAAGCAGTGTTGCAAGTGCCGTTCGGCGTTCTGAAATTTTTCGAATTCGGAGTTTCAGACCGAAGTCAGAGTTGGTTAAGTACCCCGTTGGGGAATATTTTAGTTTTTTCTTGCCTCAGTGGTTTACCGGATGTCAGAAAAAGTGAATAACTGTATTTCTTGTGGGAAACAGATACCGCATAGGGATTACCATAATTTGTGTATACCTTGTTTGGGACCTGAGCACGACGTTGTTGGGTGTCGCTTTTGTGCTAGGTTCAATAAACGCACTATAAAGCGAAGGTTGGATTGTGCCAGGTTGGTCTTTGGGAAGCGGTGCAATTACAATATGCCGTCGGATGCTCCGACGCTGGCTTCCTCAAAGAAGCGCAAGGACAAGGCAGTTAAACCTAGGTTAGAGGAGTCGTCCGAACCGGACGCCGGTTCTTTAGAGGCGTCAGTGGAACCGGTGGTTCCGACGGAGGCCTCTCTGGAGTCCCAGGGAGAAACTGTGTTTTTACAGGATGTGGCCTCCCAGGAGGCAGGTCAGGCTGTAGGGGCTTCTCAGATAACTGTACACCCCTCCCTTCCTAAGGTGTCTAGGCCCTCTCTTTCTGCTTCCAAGGCTTCTCCTAGAGGCAGGTCTAGTTTTGCTTCTGTGGGTGTCACTCCTAGTTCTTCAGGTTCTGTGCCCAAGAAGCACATGCTTAAAATGGAAGAAGATTTAATTACTTTAATTAGAGGCTCTATGCCCCCACCTGATAAGAGGCCTAGGATGGAACCTGTGTTGGGGGATTATGAGCAGGCTTCGGATGTGTCTGAGTCTTCGGTTGAAGACTTGCAGGAGTATTCTCATTATTCTGATTCTGATGTGGATGATTCTACTCCTTCTGCTTCTCCTCCTGAGGATTTTTCTTTTTCAGAGACCCTTCACTCCATGAGAGAGCATTTTAAATGGGAAGGTCAGGATTTCTCTGATTCCAGGAAAAGGCTTAGGGAATTTTTGTTTTTACCCCAGCATAGGCCTTTAGCTATACCTCCTGTTCTGAATGTGGTGGAAGATGTGTTTGCAGAGGCTTCTCTTAATCCTGATTCTTTGCCTCCTGCTCCTGTTAAACCAGATAGGTATTACAGGGTGCCTGAAGCTCATAAGTATCTTTTTAAGAGTCCTAGGGCAGACCCAGAAACTGTTAGCCAGGGGCCTAAGGGTGTTAAGGCTTCTGTTGTCAAGAATCCGGTTCCTGCTGATAAAGAGGCCAGGGCCTTGGATAGATGGGGAAAGAAAGTTTATACTTCTTCCACTCTAGCCATGAGAGCTTTGAATTGCCAGTTTCACATGTTGAAATATCAAAATTATCTCCTTTCACAGTTGAAATCTAAGGTTGATGCTCTGGCGGAAGGTATTGATTGTAAAGAGTTACAAGATTTAGTGCATGTTTCTGAACAGGTGGGTAGGCATTCTTTGCAATGTGGTTTTGATGCTGTACAGGCCTCGTCTAGGGTGGCTGCCACTGGGTCAGTTCTTCGCAGGCATGCCTGGCTGAGGGATCAAAATTTATCTGACCATGTTAAAACTAGGATTTTGGATGCCCGTTTGCAATCTGATGTCTTGTTTGGTTCTCCTGTTGAGGCAGATTTAAAGAGAATGGAACAGAAGCCTAAGTCTATGCAGACTGTTAAAGATTTTTGCAGGTTCAGCCTCCAAAGTTTAGTAGAAATTGGCCTACTAAAGGGTGGACGTATCCTTCTTATGATTCCCAGTCTAGGGGTAGATCTAGACGTGGCAGGGGCAGAGGTCAGGGCTCTTTCAGGCCTAGAACAGGGAGTTCTCCTGCACAGTCTTCGGTGAGGGCAGGGGTCAGTCCTTTCGTAAACAGACCCAATGACCTACCTTTTCAGCTGCCAGAACCTTCTCGCCTGGCAGCACCTTTGGGAGGAAGGTTGGCACTTTTCAAAGAAAATTGGAGTTTGATTACCCAAGACAGATGGGTACTGGATATCATACATCACGGTTACAGGTTTTATTTCCATACCTTGCCTCCTTTCAAAGGCATGCCAGACATTCCTCCTCAACAAAGAATAGAGGCTCACAAGCAAATTTCTCTGTTACTCCAAATAGGGGCCATACAGCCGGTTCCTATGCCAGAAAGGAGCCTAGGATTTTATTCTCGCCTGTTCCTTGTGACAAAGAAGGGGAACACGTGGAGACCAATTTTGGATTTATCTATCCTCAACACTTATCTGGACATTCCCAAGTTCAAAATGTTGACGTTACAACAGCTTTTACCTCTACTGGGCAAGGATCACTGGATGGTAACTTTGGATCTCAAGGAGGCTTACCTTCATGTTCCTATCAGGCTAAGTTGCAGGAAGTATCTGCGTTTTCGGACTGGGACTTCTCACTATCAGTTCTCTGCATTGCCCTTTGGCTTATCTACTGCGCCCAGAGTATTTACGAAAGTTCTGGCTCCAGTGATAGCTTTCTTCAGGCTAAAAGGAATACAAATCTATCCTTATTTGGACGATTGCCTGATTCTGGCTCAAGGAAGGGACGAGCTTCTTCGTCATTTGGAATATGTGATAGCAGTGCTAAGATGCCTGGGGTATTCTGTGAACGAAATAAAGTCCAGTCTAGTACCCTCTCAAGACATGTGCTTTCTGGGTGTAAGACTGAATACAGCATCCCAGATGGCCTTTCTAACCCCGGACAAACAAAAGAATCTTTCCCTTTACTTCCATCATCTATCTCTTCAGTCCGGGCTGACTGCAAGGACAGTCCTTCAAGCCTTAGGGTTCATGGCATCTTGTATTCTGGTGCTTCCCAATGCCAAACTGCATATGAGGAAGTTGCAATGGTATCTAAAAAATGTATGGACACAGCACTGCCAGCATCTGGACACTGTCATTCAAATAATACCTTGCATTCAAAAGGAATTTTTGTGGTGGGCTCAGGAATGTCACCTAAACAAGGGACTCTCTGTGACCCGGCCAGAGGCGAGTCAAATTTTAAAGACAGATGCCTCAGACAAAGCTTGGGGAGCTCATCTAAACGGAAAGTGGATACAAGACAAGTGGCCTGTCAGACTACAGCATCTACATATCAACTTGAAGGAGATGTTAGCAGTCCAGTTTGCATTAATAGCTTTCAAGGATTTACTTCTTCCAGGGCAGGTGTTGATTCTAACAGACAACACAACTGTCATGTGGTACATCAACAAGCAAGGGGGAACACATTCTTATCCTCTATGCAGGCAAGCAATGATTTTGTGGGAGACTGCTCTCAGTTTACAACTAAGTCTTCAGGCAAGGTTTCTGCCGGAGCACAGAACTCCTTAGCAGATGTGTTAAGCAGACAAATCATGGATCCCCACGAGTGGAAACTGGATCTTCATGTATTTCAGAAATTGACAGTGTCCTGGGGAACTCCAGACATAGATCTGTTCGCTTCTCCACTAAACCACCAGCTGCCAAAGTTTTGCACAAAGCGGTTTCATCCCACAGCTTGGAAAGTGGATGCTCTTTCTTTCAGTTGGAAAAATCTTCATGTGTATGCCTTTCCACCTCTGCCTCTCCTCCCAAAGGTACTTCTGAAGGCCAGACAGGACAAGCCAAGGATGATTTTGATAGCTCCAGATTGGCCTCGACAGCACTGGTACCCATTACTGAGAAGTCTAGTACGGAAGCCTCCATGGCCTTTGCCTTTGATTCCACATCTGTTGTCCCAGGAGGACAGTCATTTGCTCAATGTCAAACTTCACTCTCTTCACCTAACAGCATGGCATATTCTGTTTTAAACCATAGAGGGTCTCAACTTCCACAACAAGTTTTGAATGTGATTTTGGAAGCTAGAAGGCCTAGTACAAGGAAAGTGTACGCAGATAAATGGAAGAGATTTTTATTTTGGAGTGCAGCTAAGGATTTGGATGTTTCTGAGCCTGATTTAAGTGTGGCTCTTCAATATCTTACTGAGTTATTGGACAAAGGTTTGTCCTTCTCTTCTATTAAGATTCATGCTGCAGCAATTTCAGCTCACTACGACTGTGACCCACCATTGTTTTCTCATCCTTTGTTCAAGCAATTTCTTAGAGGGGCAAAGAATATAAGACCCCACGAAGGGCTCCTACTCCTGCTTGGGATCTCAATTTTGTGTTGGAGAAACTCACTCTACAACCTTTTGAGCCTGCAGCTACTGCTGAGTTGAAATATTTGTCACGGAAGACTGCTTTTTTGTTGGCCATTACCTCTGCAAGAAGGGTTTCTGAATTGCAGGCCCTTATGGCAGTTGAGCCTTTCTTAATTTTCCATAAGGATAGGGTATCTTTACGTACTAATCCTTCCTTTATGCCTAAAGTGGTTTCTAGTGTGGCTTTAAACCAAACTATTCATTTGCCTACTTTTTATGCAAATCCCCAAACTAAAGGGGAAAAGATTTTGCACACTTTAGATGTACACAGGCAGTTGCGATATTATTTGGACAGAACTAAAGGGTTCAGACAATCTCAGCAGTTATTAGTTTCTTTTGCTTTGTGCTCTCAGGGCAAGCCCGTGTCAAAACAAACTATTTCTAAGTGGATTGGATTTTGCATTGCTTTCTGTTATTCCCATCATGGCAAAGAGATTCCAGCTGGGATTAGGCCTCATTCCACTAGGGCTACTGCCACTTCAACAGCTTTTTGAGGGGTGGCTACTAAGGATATTTTGGAGGCAGCCACTTGGAGTTCAGTGCATACCTTCTCTAGGCATTACCACCTTCCACTGTACTCTAAATCCAGGGCTGGTTTTGCCACTGCTGTGTTGCAGGGCATTTTGGCAGCTCCTGCTTCATTATAGTTTAGCCATCCTCCCTTACCTCTGCTTTGGGATTCTACCCAAGTGTTAGGACTGCAGCAATGTGAGATGAAGAACATAGTACAGTTTTGTACCTACCATAAATGTAGATGTTCAAAGATCCACATTGCTGCAGTCCAATTTACCCTCCCTCCTTCCCCTCTGTAGTTTGAGGTGGTTGTGTGGGTTGGGTTATCCATCTGAGGTATAATTGTATATATTGTATATATTGTGCATATTTTTGGTGTTAGGCTGGTTGGTTGTTTAGTTGTTGTCTATGGGTTTTGACCTTTCTTTTTAGGGTCTTCTGACATCTGGGGCAAGAAAAGACTGAGGATATGACGTCGGTCATGCGCATTTGTACCCTGACGTTCTGATGTCAGTCAAATGCGCCTTGACCGACGTCAGCCTTATACTCTGATATTCGGGCCGACCGAGGGACAGCGGACTACCCAAGTGTTAGGACTGCAGCAATGTGGATCTTCGAACATCTACATTTATGGTAGGTACAAAACTGTACTTTATTCCTATCACTACAAACCTATTCCAGGTAGGGTTGTGACCCACTCTTCCAGGGCTTTTGCTTCGTCTATGGCTTTTTGGAAAGGAGTGGACTCTAGAAGTAGTTTAGAAGCTGTAGCTTAGTCCTCTGTGCATCCTTTTACAAAGCACTACAAACTAGGTTTCTCTAGCCAGCTTCCAGTAGTTGTAAGCTATGGTAATCTACCAATTCAGCTTGGGTTATTGCAGCATTGATTAATACAAAGCACATTGTACAGTTATGTAAGTAAACTTACGATAACAGTAGATGTTTGAATGCACAATGCTGCAGTAGCTGCTGCTTCCTTCCTTCCATCCCCTTTGCTTTTTGATATGTTTCATGCCTGGGTATGGACATGTGTTTTTGCTTTTCCTGTCAGTGTCCTCTCAGGACTTGGCATCCCTCTCTCAACTGACTTGAAAGCTCTGAGGGCCTTGATGCCCAAACCTGACTTTTTTTGTCAGCTGAGCCCGAGGTGACCAATGGTTTGGGTATGTGGAAGGTGCACTGAAGCTTCAAAAGCTGTCTGGCTGCTTTATCCTATGCAGGATGTAACCCATATAGCTTGGGCTACTGCAGCAGTGATCATTCGAACATCTACTCTTGTGGTAAGTTTATTTGCACAACTGTGCTTTACTTTCTAATAAAGACTCTCTGCCCTTTCCTATCCTTTTGAATTCTGATTCTGGACATTTATTCCTCCATTAAAATTGACTTATTGTCTATTGCAAACTTTCAGTTTTTGTCCCTCTTCCTTTGCTGAAGTTCTGTAAGATTTTTCTGCGTGGTACTTTCCATACAAGTCCTCCCATTAGAGATCATTTCAGTTCTTGAGCATTTACTTTGTGCTTTAGAAGCTTTGTTTCCAACCCTTTAAACCAACTGCATGTTCTGTTTTGAAGTTCTTAATTTCAAAGCTTCTAGTCTCAGTAGACAGTACTAAGAGGACTTCTGATTTGCAAGTTCTTGTCAAACCACCACTTTGGGTTTTCACAAAGAAGGGTAATCCGTAGAATTAAGCCATCTATTGTATTTAAAGCGTGCTCACAGTCTAGTTTAAACCATTCTGTCAATCTGTGTGCATGTGCTCCCCTCCAAGTACCTCAAATGTGTCATTTGCTCATTTCATTGTATAGACATTCTTAGAGCAGTTAGATTTTATGTAATCTGAATCAGATGCTTCTGAAAGGATGACCACATGATTTTCTTTACTAAATATAGACTGGGATGTAAAGCACAACATTTCTAGGTGATGAGCACACTACAATCATTCTGTTACAAAAAATATTATGAGTCTCTTTCTGCAACTCTAAAGGCTCTTTCCCTGAGAGCAGTTGCTACTCGGCAATGTTTTCTCTAAAGCCGCTTTTGATTGTACTTGTGAGTTGTAACTTGGTTTTCTTTGAACACATTTGCAAGGCATTACCAAGCTGCATGTTATTTACAAGTTCAGTTCTTCTTTTGGGGTATTTTTTTCAAGATTATGTCCCCATTACAAGGGCCATACAGTAGTTGTAGCCTGGGGGTCTCTGTCCTAATGGTTACTGAAGTTGAGCCTGTTCTTGACCAAAAAGGATGTTCTACACTTGCCATTGTAATAGATCTGTTAGAAGGTGGTCGATCTTCAGCAACATTTACCTTCATTGTTTTCTTTGTTTATTCTGTCTTTTCCATCCTTAGCCTCATATTGCCTGTAGGTCTGAAAGTGAGTGATGCTTATTACGTGATGCTGGCACCTGTCAGCCTGGGATAGTTTTTTTCTGTTCCACAGCTACCAAAAATGGACCTAGGCGTTACTAATCTGTCACTATGGTAACTACATCCATACATCCACATCCCCTTTTACCCATTTTTCACATGGAGTCAGGGTTTCACTTTAACAGTGACAATTATCTAGAGCCAGAGTTTACACCACCAGTAGGCTAGCCCTGCTGTGGTAGTTCTTCAACACTACACAGTCGAACGCACACTCAGATATATGGCCAATTTAGGTAGCTGCATATCTTTCATTTATTAATTAGGTTAGAATTTATAAGGATGTGGAGAAACTAACTTTCAAATAAAACTTGAAATCAAAAATGTAGCAGGTAAAACGAGTATTTGTCAATGCTGAATGGCAACTTGAACTGCAGCAGTAGTGTATAAAGAAGTGCCATCAATAAAATAACAATATTTGAAGCAGCTGACATAGTTATCAAGTCAGTGATGTAGAACTTGACACAAAATGTCTTACCCAAGACTGAAGGAAAAAAGGTGCATAGAATGATAAGACCTTAGTGGGATGATGGAATAAAAAACAAAGGAAGGGACGTGTAAGGAATCATAATTCCAGATCAAATGGACTGGGTTTAAAATAGATATAATGATGCCCTACTTCACTACAGGGTATTAAATAACTGGAGTAAGTTTCTATCTTGACATATGATGGTGAGATTCAGAAAGGCTTTGAATTTATTTCCAATTTGTTTATGGGGTAAGTAGCCTAGTCTGTTGACACTTTTGAGCCATTTCCCAGGCTTGTAGTTGAGTGAATTATAGAATTTTGCAAACAGAAGCATAGGTATATTCTTATATGGGTAGTGCAATTAAGATAGATTACTTAGTAAAGGAAGACAAGATTTAGGGACTAAGCACAACAAATAGCTGCAACAAACGGGCATGGTAATTGTCTTCTACTGACTGTACAGTTGTATGCCCGTATAGTTATTAAAAAAGGCTGTTAAACATAGAGGATTATGATCGGGTCACCAATCATACCTGCTTGTTATGCGTTTGAAACTTGCATGCCAAGAAATTCACCTTGAGAGCAAGGCCTCGTTGGCAAAGTTGTAAACTGGACAGTGATACAAATGGTGCCCATGCAAGGTTCTACTGCAGTCTTCATACATAATTTGTTAAATTACTACCAAAAAGTCTTTCAAGGCTATAGGAAAAAATGCTTCTCTCCGTGCCCTCAAAAAATAAACCATGCTGGTGATTTACTATCATAAATGAATACTCTACAACAAAACAAACAAACTCCTTAGCTTATATAGCTGATCTAAAATCCTTCTTCTAAAAGAAAATATCAAAAGCGTTTAAAAAAACTGAAAAAATACTATTGGGTCCACTAAAGGAGCCCATTAAACTTAAACTGGCCTGTGAACCCAAAGATAATTATAAATCTTTTAACTATGTTATAAAATAAGAAACAGTGCCATACATTATCTGAATTTATAATGATGCTTCCTTTTTATGACCTAGTAGCCACTGACAACATCCTTGAAAATAATTTTTCTGCTAACTTCACCCCTTACACTGATGTCCTTCAAGGATGCATCTGCAGTCCTTACAAATGGGTTGTCCTGTCGTCAGGCAGCCCTTCGGTCGGCCGGATTCCAAAGTCTGGGTCTGGCCTCGGCTGGTGTCGCACTTCACCCGACGTCATAGCTGCAGTTATTCAGGTATAAAGGCATCAGCCGACGCCATTTTCCTCAGTCTTTCTTGCCGCGTGGCGCCCGAAGCAGAAGCTGTTCGCAAGTGCCGGTCGGTCAGAACCAGAGATTACAACTACTGAAGACTTCTAAAAAGCTAAGTACCCCGTTGGGGACTCTTTCTTGCCTCAGCCGATGTCAGAAAAAGTGAATAACTGTTTAACTTGTGGGAAACAAATACCTCATAAAGATTTCCACTCTTACTGCTTACCTTGTTTAGGCCCAGACCACAACGTAGCAGCTTGTCTAGCCTGTGCTTCTTTTAACCGATGGACGCTTAGACGTCGGTCGGAATTTGCTGAGGAGTTTTTCGGCTCCGCTTTTGCTTACATTATGCCGTCGGATCCTCCAACTACGCAAATATCTAAAAAGCGCAAGGAAAAGGACCGACACTCGCGGTCCGCGGTTTCGGTTAAGCCAACTGCGAGTGTCTCAGTTTCGGCTGAAACCGAGCTCGCGGTTCTTCCTTCAGCCGAAAGCTTACCTTCTACCGAGGCCTCAGCCAACCTCGTGGAATCGGCTACTGAAATCCCACCTGCTCTTGCAGGCTCCCAGGATTTTTCTGATACTATCCCCTTGGATATTTCAACCCCTGCACGTGGAGCTGCTAGGCCACCTGCAGCCATGTCGATTAAGGCCTTTGCCAGGGCTAAAGCAGCTAAATCTACCAAAAATGTACCTGCTAAGACCCCTTCTCACAGGCCTAGCTCTAGTTCACAAATGCTTACTCTAGCAGAGGATCTCATTTCTTTAATCCGGGGATCCCAACCTCACCCAGACAGGGCCTCTCACCCACCTCCAGAGAAGAGGCCTAGAGCAGAGCCCCCTGAGCCAGTGTCTACAGATGACTCCTCTGATGATTCAGATAATTCAAACCCTCTGATGCAGAAGAGTCCATTCCTTCTGCCTCTCCACCGGAGGAATTTTCCTTTGGGGAAACCTTGCATGCTATGAGGGAACAATTTCAGTGGCAAGGCCAGGATTTTTCAGACTCTAGAAAAAGGCTTAGAACCTTTCTGCATTTACCACAGCATAGGCCTTTAGCCATCCCTCCAGTTCTTACTGTTGTGGATGATGCATTTAATGATGCCTTTACTGCTCCTGATTCACTTCCTCCGGCCCCTGCTAAGCCCGATAGGTACTACAGGGTCCCGGACACACATTACCATTTGTATAAGGCTCCTCTTGCAGATCCCGAAACTATCTCCCAGGGACCTAAGGCGGTAGCAGCTACCTCTGCCAAAAACCCCCTTCCCTCTGAAAGGGAATCCAGGGCCTTAGAGAGATGGGGTAAAAAAGTTTACACTTCTGCTACTCTTTCAGCTAGGGCCTTGAACTGTCAATTCCACATGATCCAGTATCAAGAATTTATGTTAGACCAGTTAACTAAACAGCTGTCCTCAGATGAACCATTAGACAAAAAATCTGTTCAGGATATGGTACATAACATTCAGCAGGTCAGTAATCATTCCTTAAAATGCGGCTATGATGCACTGGAGGCTTCCTTTAGATCAGCCATGACTGGCACAGTGATCAGAAGACATGCATGCTTAAAAGAACAGGCCTTACCAGACCATGTCAAATCAAAGCTACTCGATGCTCCCATGGACAAGATCAATTTGTTTGGCTCTCCTGCACAACAGGTGCTGAAGAAGATGGAAGAGAAAGCAAAATCTGTCCAGACAGTCAAAGATTTTTTACAGGTCCAACCTCCAAGGTTTAGCAGGAATTGGCCCTCCAAGAATTGGTCCTTTCCAGACACCTCCAGAGCTCAGAGAGGCAGGAATAGGCGCTCAAGAGGCAGAGGTCAATCCAGAGGTGCCTACAGGGGTCATCAGTGGCAGGCTAACAACTAGCGAGGTACAGCCACAGATACAGCCACCACCACTACTACAGGACAATCACAGTGACTTGGCTCTGGCACCACCTACCAGGGAACAACTAGAAGCACCCTTAGGCGGGAAACTAGCCTTATTTTCAGTGAACTGGCATTACATCACAAGAGACAAGTGGATTTTGCAGACAATAGACCAAGGTTACAGGTTTCGCTTCCATACTCTACCAAGGAAAAGAGGAATGCCAAACCTGCCTCCAAATCAACAGACAGAAGCTCTAAAACAAATAGCTCAATTACTAAGGATGAGAGCTGTACAAAAGGTACCATCTACGGAGCAAGGACAAGGATTTTACTCCAGGCTCTTCCTGGTACCAAGAAAAGAAAACCAATGGAGACCTATTCTCGACCTGTCCGCTTTAAACACATACCTCATTGTCCCAAAATTCAAAATGCTGACCCTACACCAACTTCTTCCCATGTTGGGCAAGGAGTCTTGGCTGGTGACTCTAGATCTCAAGGAGGCATACCTGCACGTCCCCATACGACCAAATTGCAGAAGATACCTCAGATTTCTTGCAGGATCAGAGCATTAATCAATTCTCAGCATTGCCCTTTGGCTTATCTACTGCACCCAGTGTGTTCACGAAATGCCTGGCATCAGTAATTGCTCATTGCAGGCTTCAGGGAATCCAAATCTACCCTTACCTGGACGACTGCCTGTTGCAAGCGGACAACAAAAACAAGCTAGCAGAAGACCTAAAAAGGGTCATTCATCTACTGCAAGCCCTGGGATACACAGTCAATATAAAAAAGTCAAGACTGATACCATCCCAAAGGATAACCTTTTTGGGTGCAGAGCTGGACACATCAAAACAAATGGCATTCCTAACAGTAGAAAAACAGGAGCAACTACCTCTCTACTTTTTGGCATTAACAAAACAGAACCAGCTAACAGCAAGAAAAGTCCTGCAAGCCTTGGGTTTCATGGCATCCTGCATAATATTGGTTCCACATGCCAGGCTGCATATGAGAAAGTTACAGTGGTACCTAAGGAATTTATGGTCTCAGCACAAGCACAGCCTAGAAACCCAAATTCCAATAATCCCATGCCTGAAGCAAGAATTCCAATGGTGGGCTCAGGCCTGTCAATCAAACAAAGGACTGCCCTTCCACAACACTCAACCAAGCCAGACCATCACAACGGACGCCTCAGACCTCGGTTGGGGGGCACACATGCTGGACAAGTGCATACAAGGCTTATGGACTCAAGACCAGCTGCACCTACACATAAATCAAAAGGAAATGCTGGCAGTAAAACTGGCAATTCAGACCTTCAGACCATTTCTTCGACAAGGTCCACTCTTGGTAAGGACAGACAACACCACAGTTATGTGGTACATCAACAAACAGGGAGGCACACATTCGTACCCTCTATGCCGGATGGCAATGGACCTCTGGAATGTGGCCCTGAGCTTCAACATTCAGTTACAAGCAATTTTTGTGCCAGGAAAAGAAAACATTCTAGCAGACATACTAAGCAGAACTACCACGGATGCCCACGAATGGATGCTGCATCCGGACATCTTCAAAACCATTACAAGAAAATGGGGACTACCAGAAATAGACTTATTTGCATCCCCACACAATCACCAACTCAAGAAATACTGCACAAGGACGTACCACCCATTTGCTTGGAAAGTGGACTCCCTATCTTTCAGTTGGAAAAACCTGACAGCATATGCATTCCCACCACTTCCTTTGATGCACAAGGTGCTATTGAAGATCAAAGAGGACTGTCCAAGGATCATCCTGATAGCTCCAGACTGGCCAAGGCAACATTGGTACCCATTACTGAGGAGCATGTCACGGGAACAAATATGGCCTCTGCCCCTAGTTCCCTTACTGTTAACACAGAACAACTACAACACCCTGCATCCAAACCTGAAAACACTGCAGCTGACTGCCTGGAACATTGCATAACACCTAATAACCCAATTTTATCCCAGAGGGTTAAAGACATTATCTTGGAGGCTCGCAGACCCTCAACAAGAAAAAATTATTCAGCAAAATGGAAAAGATATCACATTTGGAGTACTACAAAAGGGGAAAATGTGTCACTGGTAAACATAGCCAACATCCTGGAATACTTGGCAGAGCTCTTCCACAACGGCCTGTCCTATTCTTCCATTAAGATTCATGCATCAGCTATTTCAGCAGAATACAACTTGGATCCTCCAGTCTTCTCACATCCTCTGCTCAGGCAGTTTCTGAGAGGAATTAAAAATGTAAAACCACCTAGGAAGCCACCATTGCCAGCATGGGACTTGAACTTTGTGCTAGAAAAGTTGACACTCCCTCCTTTCGAACCAGCAGCAACAGCAGAATTACAATACTTATCATGGAAAACTGCTTTCCTGCTTGCAATCACTTCAGCAAGAAGGGTATCTAAGCTACAGGCATTAATGGCAGTACAGCCCTTCCTGATCTTCCATCAAGACAGACTATCCATGAGAACAAACCCTACTTTTATGCCAAAGGTGGTATCCAGGCTATCTTTAAATCAAGCTATCCACCTACCTACATTCTACCCCAACCCACAGAACAGGGGAGAAAGACTTTTACATACCTTGGATGTACATAGACAATTACGCTACTACCTGGACAGGACCAAGGGCAATAGAAAAACTGACCAGCTACTGGTAGAATATGCAACAGGAATGGAAGGAAAAGCAATTTCAAAACAGACAATCTCTAAGTGGATAGGAAATTGCCTTAGATTTTGTTACTCACCATGGGAAGAAAACTCCAGAAAACATCAGGCCTCACTCTACAAGGGCTACAGCCACTACCACAGCTTTTCTACGAGGAGTGGCTACCAAAGACATTTTAGAGGCTGCTACTTGGAGCTCCGTGCATACATTTGCCAAGCATTATAATCTACCTTTATACTCCAGATCCCGAGCAGGTTTTGCCACTGTTTTGCAAGGGATCTTAACTACACCATAATCTTTTTTCTCCTCCTCCCCCAGTTTGGCTATGGTATTCTACCCATTTGTAAGGACTGCAGATGCATCCTTGAAGGACATAGTACAGTTTTGTACCTACCATAAATGTAGATGTCCGATAGGAATGCATCTGCAGTCAGGATTACCCACCCACCTTCCCCTCTGTGGTACTCCTAGGGTATTTGCCCATCTTGTAGCTGGCTGGGGGAATCTATTATGGTGTATTTGTTTGTATATTTGTACATACATGCTTATTTTTTGTTTGCTCTCTACTATTTGGAACCATTTGCATTATCCAAATTTAGCCTTCCTAGAGGGCACCTGGCATCTGGGGCAAGAAACACTGAGGAAAATGGCGTCGGCTGATGCCTTTATACCCGAATAACTGCAGCTATGACGTCGGGTGAAGTGCGACACCAGCCGAGGCCAGACCCAGACTTTGGAATCCGGCCGACCGAAGGGCTGCCTGACGACAGGACAACCCATTTGTAAGGACTGCAGATGCTTTCCTATCGGACATCTACATTTATGGTAGGTACAAAACTGTACTTTTTCTATCCAAACCTTGAAATACCTGAATCCCTTACTCCCCCAGTTGTCTCTAAAGATTTTAATGAAAGTGCTAACCAAGACCAAAAATGTTTCCTCTGTGGCATCTGACAATATACCTGGTAACTTAATTGTTTTAAGCATGTCCTTGCAGACAAACCCCTTATGCTGTGCTAACCTAAATTTAGCTAGTGGTTTTGTCCCTGGTCAGTGGCATACTGCAGTAAGGATACCCCTGTATAAGGGTGACCTTACAGCTGACTCTGGTTAATTGCAGACCTGTCAATTGTACTAGTGTAATCTGCATAACCATCAAACATATTACTGTCTTCATAACCTATATCATCAAGAATATTATTAGACTTGAACACCAACAGTGAGGGGTAGATCCTGTCTCATAAATCTAGTAGCCTTCTTCATAAGGCTTGCAGTGGTTGTAGACTGTGTCATGCAGTACACATGGCATATCTTAGGTTCCAAGGTTTTTAGGTTGTTACTGGGCTTTTGACCCAAAGGACTTTATAAGCCTTGCCATGTGTACCCAATATAATACTAGAGAAACCTCAATATAAAGGATCTTGCCTAAACTCAAGATCTTAGTTAGCAATGACTACCCATATCTAGGAGGGTCATAGGTGAAATCCCAGGCAGGAATTTATGGTTTCCCATCCAGTCAACCAGCTATGATTAAACAGGGTCATAGAGGGGCTTTGTTTGATGTGAATTGTTAGTCTATTCCAGAGGAGTACCGCCCTCTGAGAGACATGTTTGTCTCTCCAGCAGGTCTTATTTGCATCTCAAGCCAGATTAAGGTCCCTGTTGCGGGTTACCCTTGTCCCATTTGATTTGCGGATGTGGAACATTTCCATTAGGTTTAGATCTGAGATTAGTCTGTAGGCCAGGCACAAGTCTCCTCTAAGTAGTCTGTATGTTATTGAGTACAGTGACAGTGACTTCAGTCTGTCAGCATATGACATGTGCTGCAAACCCTGAATTTTCTAGGTTAGGAATCCCTGACGTCTCAAGTTGCTGCAGGTGCCTTTTAAAGTACGTACCAAATGGAGCGTTGTACTCTATTATTGGCCTGATGAGGGTAGAGTACAGGGGTGTTATGACCTCTTTCGCTCTTGAGGCAATGCCTTTGCTAATGAGGTGTGTGACGGTAAATGCCTTCCTTACCACAGTAGACATATGGTGGTCAGAGTTTAGGCTGCAGTCAGATTGTGCTCCCAAGTTTCTCACTACTGAGTTGTTACTTAGGGTATTATTATTTATATGATAGTCTGCAGGGATGTCATTTTTACCAAAGGGGATGATGATGCCTTTTTTAGCACTGAGTTTGAGTCCATGGCTTTGGCACCAATCACTGGTTTGTGTAAGTCCTTCTTGAAGTGTATTGACTTAGTTTAGGTGCAATCATTGAATTCTCAATTTGCAGATGTCCGCAAACTTAAGTCAGCCACAGCCCCTCTTTTTTTGGCCGGAACTTCTGAGATGTAAATTCCAAACTCTAGGGGGCTGAGCAGTGACCTCTGTGGAACCCCATGGGTGACAGGTCTGTTGGTTTAAGTCCCCAGCTTTGACTGAGTGTGATCTGTCAGTGAGCCAGTTAGCAGCCCACCTGACGACAATAAGGGTTTGATATTCAACTGGGAGAATTTATTAATGATGTCTGGATGTAGGATTGTGTTGAAGGCCTTGGCTAAGTCAAGGTAAGCTGTATGCACAGATTTGCCTTTGTCTGTGGCTCTGGTGACATTTTTGAAGACGTCCACATGGTTGTAACAGGCATTACCTGCCTTTGACAAAACCAAACTGTGTCAGATCAAGGGTTTGGAGATCACCTATATCCTTGTTTATAAGGCCCATGATGATTCATTCCATGGCCTTACAGATAAGGCTGGTTAAGCTTATGGGTCTGTTGCTGTACCCCCTTTATGAAGGGAGATGATGGTTGCTGTTTTCTATTCAGCAGGGACAAAACCAGTAGTCAGGCTGTGTTGAGTACCTAATAGAGTTGCTAACTCATGTTTTAGACCATTTAAAAGGCAACCTGGGATGCTGTCCGGTCCCATAGAGGCTGTGTTTTTTGATCTTGGAGCATACCTCTCAACCATACTGAATTCCACGTTTTTTACCGGTTTTGAGGGCAAAATATTGGGGTGCCACAAATTCCCGAGTGGCCCCCTTAATTTCCGAATTTCCCGGACTTTATTTTAAAGTTTACCACTTTAAATTTTTTGAAACAGTTTACCACTTTAAATGTATAGCTGATGTCACCACCCATCATCAGCCTACAGAGGTGTGCGTGATGACATCAGCTACTGCCTGTTGGACTGGAGGGAACAGGGAATATGAACAGTAATGGCGGGGAAAGTGCGTGTATAACTTTTGCAGAGTCCGGCGTCCACATCTCCAGGTAAGAACATTCATTGTTCTTCTGCTTCTCTCTATTATTTTAAATGCTGGCTGGGCATTACCCTTTTACCTGCTACTATTGGGACGCTGGCTGGGCATTACCCTTTTACCTGCTACTGTTGAGCTGCTCAGTTTGCTCTTTGGTTGTTTAATTTATCTCCTGAGCTGGCTGTTCTTTAAGTTTTGAGCTGTATGTGTGTGTTTTTAAATGCTCGATTTATCTGCTGCTGCCGTGAACTTGTTTAATTTATCTGCCGAGCTGGGCTGGCCATTATTTCTTTATTCTGAGCTAGCTATGTGTTTTTAATTATCTGCTGAATTAGAGTTGTGTTGTTTTTAAATGCTCATGATTTATCTGCCAAGTTAGAGCTGTCCATTATTTTTTATTCTGAGCTGTGTGTTTTTAATTATCTGCTGAATTAGGGCTGTGTTGTTTTTAAATGCTCGCGAAGTTGCGATTTATCTGCCGAGTTAGAGCTGGCCGTTATTTCTTTATTCTGAGCTGTGTGTTTTTAAAGCAGGTTTGGGCTGTGGCTGTTCTTTAAGTTATGAGTGTGTGTGTGTGTTTAAATACTCTGTTTATCTGCTGCTACCGTGAGCTTGTTTAATTTATCTGCCGAGTTAGAGGCAGAGCTGGCCGTTATTTTTTTATTGTGAGCTGAAAAACACTTCAAAGGATAAAATCTATAATACGGGGAGTAACAAAAGAAGAGGGAACTGAAATGAAGTAACACAAGAAAAGAAAAAAGTAATAAGGGTAACGGGGGAGGTGAACATAGGAGCTTTGATAAATGAGAACTGAAAAATACAGGATATGTTTTCAAATTTATAGCTGCTAGAAGCATGAAGGAGTATATAGAATACACAGAATTTTAAGAATGGTTTTGTGTGCATTACTTTGTTCCCAAATTCTCCATGGTAATGTAGATTCCAGTTGTTAATACGTTAAAAGCACTGACTGCAGCAACAGAATTTAATAAATGTAATATTCAGGAACTGCCTTTTGAACTCTTCATAAACTGCTGATGCATTTGATGTGTTTAAACCCGATAAATGTTTAGTTTTTATTTTAGAATGACTGAAGTAGACCCATGCCAGTTAATTCTGTCTTTACTTATTATGGATAATACATGTTTCTTTTCTCTAATGTTGGTAACTCATGATCTACTGATGTGAAGTCATAT
Source organism: Protopterus annectens (assembly GCF_019279795.1). Taxonomy (NCBI): domain Eukaryota; kingdom Metazoa; phylum Chordata; order Ceratodontiformes; family Protopteridae; genus Protopterus; species Protopterus annectens. The sequence continues at coordinate 1,768,221,732 of NC_056735.1, read as the reverse complement.
GACAAACGAGCAAATTTACTTTTGCTGTTAATGTGTATAGCTGTAAAGTACAGTGTTTGATTTTTCATAAATTTATCTCTTCTGTTTTCTTTCTAAAATACTGATATCATTCATTCTTGGCTACCATTGTTTTTATTTATTTATTTTTTTACAGTGTTACTTTAACTATTTTTATGAACTGAGGTTTGCAGTTGCATTTGTTTGTTCGTTGCACTTATTTGTGTTTTCTTTGGGTATCACAGTTAGACTTTACAATTCAGAGCTCGCTCTACCACTGTGTTTTATACCCTTATGTGGGTCTTAGCCCAGGAAGTGGCAGCATTGAGGAAGCTTCACGCTAATGCAGTAGTCCACAGGAATGGCTAATGCTGATTTGCTATGAGATCTTCCCTAAATGTCCACTGTTCCATATTAACCTGGCAGAGTAATTCACTTGTATTTTTTACTCTAGGAGGAAAAATAAACATATCATCCGATGATGTTCACACATTCACTCCTATTGGTGTAGCCATGGTACAGCCTTATTACATTGCACATTGTTATTATACGTTGCAGCCATAGGTGTGTGTGTGTGTGTGTGTGTGTGTGTGTGTGTGTGTGTGTGTGTGTGTGTGTGTGTGTGTAATGCCCCAGGTAAGTATACCTGGTGGTTAGGGTCAAACCCTTTACCTTAGGCAAAAGTAGCAAGAGCCTAAATCACCTACCCACACCAGCTTCTCTAACACTGTACAAGCAATGTTTAAAATGTGTCCCTTGTCCCCCCCCCCCAATACATTTTGACTTTTTTCTTAAGTTGTGCCGCGCAGTTCCTCGGGGGGGGGGGGAGTTCAGTGCTGCTTAGGTGAAGTCTGTTTTTTGTCAGTAGCACAACAGGTGGAATACCTGCTTTTGATGCAGAAGGCTGTGGATTCTACTCCAGTCCCACAGTGTGTAGTTAGATTGCAGATACTCTACTGTGTTGTGCTTTTAATGCTGCAGTCCTGAGAATGCCCTCATTGGTGGCGATACCTAGTAACTATGAACCTGTTATCAGTTTGCCATCCATTCCTTATTGCAATATTAGTAGCTTATTTTTTTAATGTAACTAGCAATTTATCCCTCAAGGGCAACCAGCACTTTATTTGTAGATGAAACAGTGAAATCTAAAGCTGTTTGCTAGCAGCAGTCTCCATTAGTTACAGAGCTCTTTAATGTGGAATTATTTAGATGACTTACTTCTGCAGAGATTGTGTAAATTTACTGATACTGGTGGATTGTAGAAGCTTAAGTAGACTCTTATGATGGAAATGCTCTGAACTGAGCAGTTTTGTCATTATTGGTTCATGCATTTTGTCTCATTGTTTACTGGAAAAATGTTAACAATAAATGTAAAATGCACTTTAACAACTGTGCTGTATTATACAAGGAATATAATATAATTTAATACAATCAGGAAGGTGTATCAAAGAAAATATGTTTGGTGTGCAAAGGGCCTATGATTTGAAAACAGCCCAAAGGTAATCTTTCTCTGCCACTGGTCAGATGCATTTTCTTTGAATGCGGGTTTCAATGCTGTTTCAGTGAATGAGAGTTTCAAGGGCAGAGAAGCTTTAATGCAAAGTCTGTTTTTGCTGTGAGACTTGTGTTGCTTTGTTTGGCAAATATCTGACTATCTGTGTTTGTGCTATATAAAATGTAAAATAAAAGCTTTAAATGAAATCTGAATAATCGTTGTAAAAGTAAAGCAGACACTATGTACGTTAAGACCGTCTCTGTTAGTAGCTCAACAGGTAGTATACCTGCTTTTGATGCAGAAGGCTGTGGGTTCTACTCTCGTAGTATGTAGATGGATTGCTGATACTATGAACCTGTTATCAGTTTGCCATCCATTCCCTATTGCAATATTACTAGCTTATCATTTTTTTTTTTAATGTAACACAGGCAATTTATTCTTCAAGGGCCACAGGCACTTTATTTGTAGATGAAACAATAAGATATAAAGTAGTTTGCTAGCAGCAACCTCTTCATTAGTTCAGATCTCTCTAATGTGGAATTGTTTGAGTTTTGCATTTTCTTTAAATGTGGGTTTCAGTGCTATTTCAATGAATGTGAGTTCAAGGGCAAAGACGTTTTAATGCTAAGTCTATTTTCATTGTGAGACTACATTGGTTTGTTTAGCAGATGTCTTTTTGTGTTTATGCTATAAAATGTAAAACAAATAAGTTTCAAATGAAATCCAAATAATCACTGTAGAAGTAAAGCAGTGTGCACATTACAGTGTTTATGGTAAATGGGGTGAAATAACAAAGTAATGGGACATTGGAATGGCACCCGGACTGGGGCCATATTTTGGTTATTTGTTCTTCAGTTTGAGTTTAAAAGCTGATATCCCACAATTCCATTGGAGTGGGCAGGATTACATAATTATGTATGTAAATTTTATGTTAATCATTGTACAGATTTGTACCTATTTTTCATGGGCCTTTGCCCAGATTTTTGATGTTTCCAGGTTGAGAGGTACGTCTTGGAGAGAGCATTAATGAGTTGTTCTTTGGAGATGCAAGGTGGAGGAGATGTAGAGGGAATGTTTTGTGGAATGTTTGGAGGGGACAGGGGGTGAAATGTTTGCCAAACCTGTCTGCTAATAGGTTAGCTATTTTCGCAGGATCAGTGTGTGTAATGCCATCCACAGCTAGATCAGCACAAGTCTTTGTCCTAACTTTTAGGTTATGGATATAGCTGAAGAATGCCTTATGGTTATCCTTAGGTATGGTTGCAAATTTTTTTTGAACTTGCCCTTAGAGGATTTTACAAGTTATCTTATTTGTTCAAGCAGAGGAGGGGTTCTCCCAGTGCTGGGACCTCTCTTTTTTTATTCTTCAACAGCAATTTCTTCCTCTTGTTGTATAACTTGGTAATGCTAGATGTTCACCAGGGAAGCTTGTTTTTCTTGAGAATTTTGTTTTGATCCTGTAAAGTAGAGCTGTGTCAATACATTTGTGCAAGTGTTTGTACAGGGCTTTTGTGTATACCTCAGTATAGTTGTCAATACAATCTGTGGAAACAGGAGCTTGGAAATTATTTATGGCATCCCTTAGGAGTGCATAATTAGCTTTGGTGAAAGGTTTTAGCCTGATTTCACCTACGAGAGGTTCAAGTGTTATAGCTACTTCAGATGCATCTGATTTGTGATCAGATTTAGTCAGTGAGGTCCCTATACTTGTGGTGGTGCAATGGTCACCTGTGTTGCTGAGGACTAGGTCAAGAATATTTGAGCTTCTTGTGGGGTTGCATACTGTTTGTCGCAAGGCATTGGTGCTAACAATGTCCAGGAAACTTTTTTGCAAGCATGTTTGTATTCGTATAAGTTTCTCATTCAATGGTGGGATAGATAAAATTGCCCATGACTCGAGTGTTTGGTTGTAATTTGGTTGACTCAAGTAGGTCCAAATAAGCAATGTGGCTATCTTGGTTCATTGAAGGGGGCCTATAGCTAATGAAGACTTTGAACAAGGGGGGTCTTGCCACAGTTAGTTGAACTTGAGTAACTCCATATAGTTTTCCTGTCTGATCAGTCTAGAGGTGCATTTACCTTTGAAGATGGAAACTCCTCATCCTTTGGTTGTCAAACATTCATTTTGCAGTCTGAAAGTGTGGAAGGCATTATAACTTTGCAAGGCAGGAGTACTCTCTGCGGCCCTGAACCAAGTTTCTGTGACTGCACAGACATCAGCATCCTCCGTGGAGAGGAGTGCTTCCAGAATGTACAGTTTCTGATTTAAACTCCCTAGCGTTTAGCAGCTTAACCTTTAATTTATTTGTGAGTGATATTTTCAGGTCAGAAATTTTGTTCTTGAGACCTTGCCTAAAAAAGGCACTATGGGGGAGGCAGGCGCCTTAGCCAGTAACCGAAAGCCTAGAGGTGACAGGAGAAGACCATCTCTGGCAAAGCAGCATAGTCCATCAACCATGTCATCCCAGGCTGACAGGAACTAGATCCCCTTAGATTGACAGCAGAAACTTAAGCCAATTGTTGATGTCAATCATTTTTTTGTTTATATTGTGATGTCAACCTAGGTGACAGTATAATGCTGCTCAAGGCTAGGGACATACCTGCTTGGGACACACATTCATAGAGCTCAATCATGTCTCTCTTTATATAGTCCAGTGAGATACGTCTCAAGTCATTCACACCAACATGAGTTATGACTGAGTCATAACGGTGCTTGTTATTAAGAGACTTGAGTGCATGTGTGATTTGATGGATCCTGTACCAGATAGATTTCCCACTCACTAGGCTGGACAAGAAGATTATGGTCAGCTCTCTGTCTCTCTCACATTGGAGTCACCTATGACTAAAAACATTTGGTTTAGGTGTGCTTTGCCTTTGGGGCTTATCTCGTGAGACACTGGTGCTTGTGTTCTTATGTGTATTGAGTGCTGTAGGAGCTGTATTAGGTGTAGCATGTTTGTGTTTGGAAGCTCTCTAGTGTTTAGGTAGGTTTTTGGTGAGTACCTCCAGATATGATGGTTTGTGATGAGCACATGGTTTGCATCAGAAGTGTGTAGTATGAGAACTGACAAATCTGTTCAGTGTTATTGTTTTGTGTGCAAGACAGCAAGGATTCCAGATTCTTAGCTTAGATGCCTCTCTCACAAATTGTACTTTGGTGATTTAGGAGTAGAGGGTTGTTGGTACATGAGGCAGTTGCTACACTGCCTCAGAATACCCATGTCATTCAGGCTTGTAAGAGAAATGGAGCGAAACTGACCATCCGTAATGCTAGGTTAAATCCAGTTTTCATAGTAGGGAGAGAAAATGGAGGGATGTGGTATAACCGGGTACTCTAAATGGGGACTATACTAATGGGGTGCTCTATAAAGGGTCTGTACTAGCAGGGGTTCTCTAAATAGTATGAGACTATTGTAGATCTGGTGGTTTTGGGACTGTTTATGGGGCAAAAGTACAGCTGAGGTGCATTGTGAGCAGCTAAGTTTAATTTAAGAACTTCTTGGCTGGATCACGGGCAGCTACATAGGGAAAATGTATCTACTGCCAATGGTTACCCTCACTGCACAGTAGTGTACGATGGTGCAAGGAGGTGCGCTACACGTGAACAAGTGAATACAGCAAAGCAATGGCTTGTTGCCTAACTCTGTGGAACTGTGTTAAAACAAGGGCAAAGCCATGCAAACGCAGGGTTTATGTAGCAACAGTGAGCAAACCAAATTAAACAATTTAACCAGTAAAAAAGATGAGAACTGAGCTCTGTGTGAGCAACCTTCAAGTCAGATTAGTCCTAACTGTACTCTCCTGACACAAGGATGCTGGGGGGGGCTAGCCAATAAAAGGTAGCCTGGTGTAGTGCTCAGTTTAACAACCAGAATCAGACTCAGCAGGTCTGAATCTAGTCTATGCTACAGACTAAGTCCTTCAACATAGTTCCACATGCTGGCATCAACCAGAAGCCAAGTATTTTAAAAAGAAACCCATATGTGATAATTAAATCCTTCTTTAGCTGTGTTAGAGATTTATGAAACAGTACCTTACATTGTTCTGAACTTATTCATAATGATGCCTGCTATTGTCACTCAATGGACAATGCCATTATCCTTGAAAAGAAATATGCTGATAAAGAAGATAGTCCTCAAGACACCATTCATAAAGGATGTCTGCAACAACTGCTTCCCATTCTCCAGGATATCAAAAGCATTCTTTCAGTTTGCTTTTGAGTAAAGAAAACCCCACAAAACCTGCACATCCCATAGACAACCTGATATGAAAAGGAAGAACATCCCACCCTAGAAAAATTAAGAACACCACTATGGAAGATGAAATTAGGGAAAAGCAGCAGATGGAGATGAATTAGTGGCAGATAAAATCCCGATGTTGGGTGAGTTGGGGCCATACTTACAGCAGTTTGGAAAAAAAGGCATATCCTAGATGACTGGCAGATAAGAATTCTAATGGCAGTATGCAAGAACAACAAGGAGACACAGGGCTGTGGTTAGTACAGTGGTATCAAACTCAAGTCACACTACATGAACATTCTGAAGGGGGTGCTTGTATATGCCGAGTAGTAGAAAGTAAGAATGGAGATGAGCGGTTCAGATTCAGATTAGGAAGAAGCGCAATCAGTTTAATGTTTGTAGTAAGACAGGTAGTGGAGAAGCAGATGTAGAGACCCAACTGGACTTAAACTTGGACAAAGTATATGATGTCTCAAGAAAGCTGAATAATCGGGCAGCTCTGTGATGTGTTTTTAAGTCCAGGCAGACATTGGCAGAATTTAGTGCAGTCTGTATTTAAGGACCCAGTGACACCAGTATGAACTGTGTTCCGACTCCCAGAGGGATTCCCCATGGGAGTGGGTGTGCATCAGGGCTCTGCTTTGAGCTCACTACTATTTGTACTGGTGATGGACTACATGAGCAAGCAAGCTGGAGGGAACAAATTAATAAAGGTATTGTTTACAGGTGATGTGGCATTACAAGCAGGAGCTGAGCAGGAACTTCAGGAAAAAAAGGAAAAGTAATGCAAAACTAAAGGCACATGGGATGCAACGGAGTATAGATGGCAGCAAATGGGGGAAACTGGAAGAAGCTGAAAATTGAGATAGAAATAAAATAGTGGAATGAGTTAATAGCTGCAAGTATCTGGCAGAGGTGGTTGACAAGAGATGAAAGCTGAACAAGGAGGTCAGTACTAGAATAAGAAGTGCTGCAGCCTATTGGCACAAGAGCATCGGGGGTAGCGTGTAGCACAAGAATGCCAAAAAGCTGAAAAGTAAAGTGTATGAAATAGTGTAGTGCATTCATTACTTCTGTATGGTACAGAAACCTGGGCAGTGAAGGCAAAGCAATTGAGGAAGCAAGAGGCAATGGAGATGAAGTGTCTAAAATGAGTGTTAACATGCACACTGTGGGACAGACAAAGAAATAAACATCTGGGCAGAAGTCAGAGTAGCACCATTTCCAGCGACGATAGTAGGGAACAGATTGTTGTGGTTCCAGCACATGTGCAGAAAGGCAGAAGACAATTGGGTGAAGAAGTTTTGCGAGAAACATGAAAGCAAGAGTAAATTAAAATTTCCAGCCAAGAGAGAGATGGACTGTGTGAAAGAGGATTTTTGATGGTGAGGCGTGAATGTTTTGAACAAGGTAAGAGAGTTGACAGTGAATCAAGAGAGGTGGTGACAGTTGATACGACACCCTGTTTCTATGTAGAAAAAGTGGTGGGGGGGGGTTTGTTGATGATGTGGTAAGATAGATAGCTAGGTAAACTGGCTGAAACACAGAACCCACTCAATTGCAGGCAGCTTATCAAAAAGTACGAGTGATCAGCATTGTCCGTCACGGTTATTGTTAAGTCACCCTCTGACACTCAAACCCTCCGGCATTAACTCTCCCTTCTAAACTCATGGTGTACTAAAATTGGGCTCAAACTAAATGCTAGTAAGTGTGGCATCCTCACATTTTGTAGACTGCTCATCACTATAAAACAAAAATGTAGTCTGCAACCTAGAAACTTGGCTTGATAATTCTGTCTTGTTGATTATCACATGACAATGGTTGTCAGGAAATCCTTTATGTAGCACAGCTATTTGCCAAAGGGAAGTCATCCAGGTCTAAAGAGGTAATCACTTCTTATATTCAGCATTGACCAGACCAGTTGTTGAGTACAATGCCTTCTTTGGGATGTTCAAGATGCATTTCAGTAAACATATAAAACAATAAAATCCCAAAGGTTCTTATCCGAAAATATCACAGTCCTATTCCCAGCTTTCAGGAGAGGCTGGATGCTCTGCTTCTTTATTCAGCGTCTTCTAGATATTTTTGAAGAGGTGTCTCTGTTTCTGTTATTGAGCCATTTGAGAGACAGTTGTCCTGGAACACCTGCATCTCTACGTCCAGTGTCTCCACAAATACTAGAAACGGGGACCTAAATCTTCACTTGCAGATTAATAAGACACAGAAGAGGGACAGATTTATAACCCAGTGCGTCCGTAAACTCTAAAATAAATTTCCACTGCATGTTAAGCTATGCAACTCACTATCTTCCTTTTACATAGCCGCTGATCAGGTGATGTTGCCCCCCCCCAACACAACAGTGTACTCCTATAACTGCTTTAACAGAAAATCAGTTATATCAGTGGACCAGGCAATTTCAGGGCTGTAACACAGATATCACTCACACATTGTCTGTCTCTTTATGAAAGTATGAAGCTAAGAAAGAAGTTGCAGTAGCAAAGAATTGGGTATCGGAGGCACTCTGCCAACTTCTGTAAAGTGACTCAATAAATGGTACAAAGAACCTATATCAGGTTGAAAAGCAAAGATAGAAAGATAAAAAAGATAACAAATTACCTGTCACTGACTGGTATGGCTAAGGTGGAGTACTGGCAAAACATAAATGGTCATAAGACTCAATAGCCTTGGAATGTCTGCGATTCTCTGAAAAAACCCTTTTAATTTGTTTATTTATGATGAACTGTGTTATATATAAACAAGTTCATATGAGGGACAGGATATGAAATTCGATACCTATAAGAGGAATACCTGCAAAACATACAGAGTGGTTCTCTGATTAGATTATTGATTGATTACCGTACCTTCCTAGAATTTATAAAATAAAACTTGTGTGTTTTTTAATTTGGGAGTTTAATCTGGATTTAGATTGATGGGTGGGATATTAGGTGTAAGGATATTGAATGTAGTCAGTCATTAATTAAATCCTACTTAAAAGAAAAAAACAGATGTAAGATGCATCTGGCAATTGATACAGGGAATTAGGTTTATGAGCTCTAGTTCCTGCAGTATAGGGTTTGATTCTATCAGTCCTTATTTATTCCCGGTTTCACCTGAAAAGCTGTGTCCAGCTGGCCTCTCTAGTTAACAGATGGGTGTTATGAAGCCACTAGTTGGTAAAACCTAACAAAACAGAAAACAAAACCAAGAAATGGAGTCACCAGCAAGCTTAATATGTGTAACTGTTCATCTTTAAAAGTCTTCTTCATAACAATAAAAAAAAACAACCCATCTGTTTGCCACGTCCATTGAATGAATTACTATTCTTTTCTTGTGTTGTGCTTTCAAATTTTGTAAATGTTTAATTTATATCAGGTCACTTACTTGGATATGCAGTCACATTCAGTCTTAAAAAACACAAAGCCAGGAAACCAAGAAAGCTTTTAATAGAAATCCCTAGCACCTTGGCTCACTTGCCTTTGAAGAGTACACCAACAAAGAAACACAACACCATAAATACCTAAAGCCATGGGAAGAATTATCATGGAGATGATCAACAGAGATGCAGTAAACCTCCAGATACTGGACACAACCCAGTTTGGTTTCGTCAAGGGCAGATTATGCCTGTTCAACCTGGTGGACTTATTTAAGAAGGTCACCGAAGCAATGGATGAAGGCAGAATCATTCACACTGCCTGCCTTGACCTGACCAGGTCATTTAACACAGTATCTCACTCTGGTATTGTTGACAAACTCAAGAGGTTAGGTAGAAACCTGTATGTCACCTGGTAGATAGCCAACTGGCTCACAGACAGGACCCAGGAAGTTAGAATTGGGGAGTCAACCTCTACAAAGAAGCCGGTCACCAGTGGAGTCTGTCAGGGATCAGTCCTTGGACCACTCCTTTTTGGCATTTACTTCTCAGAAGTCAAGGCCAATGTCATTGGTCTCTGGCTGACTGAATTTGCAGATGTTTGCAAATTAGGAGCTGTCATTGAATCTCACACTGATACAAATGCTTTCCAGGAGGGGCTGACACAGACAAACAAATGGTGTCAGAGCCATGGAATAAAACTAAATGTCAAGAAATGCATAATAGTATCCTTTGGGAAGTCATACATCCCTGGTAACTGTCATATTGACAAAACACCCCTTAGAGTTGACCCTGTAGTCAGGGACTTAGGGACACACAGATAGTAATTTAGCCTTTGACCATCACGTGTCTACAGTGGTGATGAAATAATTCTACGTTGCACAGCTTATAAACCAAGGTATGGCATCTAAGTCCAAGGATGTCATTGTTCCACTGTATTTGCCATTCATCAGACCTATCATTGAGTAAAGTCCCCCTTTGGTATTTACCTAACCAGGCATATCCAACAACTGGAACATTCACAGAGGTTTGTCACTAAAACAAATACAGGCATAAGTAAAATGTCCTTTGCAGACTGCTGCACGGCCCTATCCGTGTGTTCTATCTCCTACAGGATTTGGAAGGGAGATACCTAGTATACAGGGCATTGTCAGACCCCACTCTGATGGACCTCCTGCATGTCCAAAAAACAATCAGCAGAATTACCCATTCTAAAGACTTAAACCTTGCCTGTGATATAAATAGGAACTGCTGGAGAGAGAGGTATGTATCCCAGAGATTACCCCATCTATGGAGCAGGCTCCCCATCCATGTGAACTAGAGTTCCTTCCTAACCCAATTCAAGTGGAACTTGTACATTTGGATGGGAAACCAGAAATTCATCTGTGGTTTGGCACCTATGTCTCTAATGGATTCAAACTGTAAATGGTTCACCTCCCATGCCCATGCTTACACTTATCAAGGGTATCAGAACTTGTCAGAGATTTGGGATGCATGGCTAGGCTTAAAAAGGCCTTTGTGGTCATTAGCCTAGTAAACACCTACGAACCTACATCAGTTATCACATTATATTAAATACTACAATTAAACAATTATATTAAAAACCTCCAATTGCATTCAGTGTTCAAGCCATCAGGAATCAAAGTATTATATTTAAACATAAAAATTGATTCGTTCTGCAACAATTTATTTTTTATGTTTATATCACTCTGTTATCTGAAATACACTTGTTCCAATATTGTAGCTTGTAATCTTTCTGTTTCATTGTTAGGATAGATTTTAAAATGCATTCCCACAAGACTCTAGACTTTCTTATGTCTCTCAAATGTTCTTGCAACTCTTGTTTTAAAAGCCCTTTTGCTCTCCTCTATATAAAACTTTTCACAAGGGCATTTCAGAGCATATATTATCCCTTCTGTGTCACAACTTTAGTTTCCTTGTACCTTATATTTTTTTCCATTGATTTTTTTAAACTTGAACCGCATGCTTGTAACAGCAGCATTTGCCACAGGGTATAGTAGCTACATGGTATGTCTCTGATTAAAATATCTAAAGGAGGCAACAACTTTCATTCATATTTGCCTTTCATCACCCCCCCCCCAAAAAAAAATGTACGTGTTGTAGTCCCCTTCTCTTGGGTCCAAATGCATCCAGTCTAATTAAAGAATGTTTGCATTTCTTAAGTTGTTTATAGCCCAGACTGTATCTGTGCAAGGCATGTTTTTAGGCATACCAATTTTAATAAATTAAGGGATTTATTTTTCTAGTTGTCGTGTAATCAGGGTTTTGACAGTGCAAGCGGAAAGGAGGTAGTATCATTAGGATTTATAATTCAGTTTTTTGAGGCAAATCCCGTTAATTCCAAGTATTTCCAAAGACAAGCACCTTGTGGCTTTTTATTTATTTAAACAGATGTTAAGACAAAAAGGAAGTTTAGCTTGTGGCCTTTGTAGAATGAAGAAAACCCTTTTTGTAAGGCTCTTCTAGACGTCAATGGGTTAAACCTCTGTATATAAAAAAAATAAATAAACAAATAATCTGACATCAGACATTACTCCAGGTTTTGAAAAAGGATGCTTTCTGCTGATTTACTTTTGGAAACTAACGAATACCTTTATATTTCTATCCACAAGTCTCCCAGTGAGCATCTTGTATTTCATGTGGGGGAGTTGCACTTATTTCATACAAGGACATTTTTGGACAGCTAATTTGAACAATAGTCTTTTTTTTTTCTATTTCTGTGATAAAATACAGGTGATTGTAGACATTGTGAGCACCTTTTCAGACCGTATGTGTTTCCTTCCAGCCTCATGGCTCCCATTTCAGCTCTGGATATGAAGAACCTCCGGCATATCCTTACAAGTCTATGAAAACAGAGGCCTGCGTTTCTATAAAGTGATGACTTCTATCCTCCTCCTTGATGAGTAATTTGCATTTGTTAGATGCTCTGGGTTCAAAGCGTGAAGTCATTCTATTTCTATGTCTAGTTCCAGACAAGCTCCTTACAGCCCATGCCTGCAATTTTGCACAAATAGTGGTTATGTAAAATCTGAAGATTTAGGGATTCTGGATTCTTCGTTAGAGGAAGTACCACATTAATTTGGAAGAAGTTGTAGCAGCTTGTTTGGCGCTCCACTGTCAGTTCTGAGATGTGAAATTCTGCACATAGCGTTGGTACATTACATTAGCAAGCAAGGGAGCACCCACTATTGTCCAGTTTAGAGAATAACCGTAGTGATTTTACATCAAATCTTTCTAACCAGCTTCTGTCTGCAGTCTTTTTATTCCAAATGACTTGTTAATTGTCAAGGTGCATGATGTTGTCTGTTGTCATGATACTGTTTGCATTATTCTAGTGGTGTTTTCTTCTATTAAAAAATCTGCAAGAAAAGATTTGCTAAAAATGTGTTTATGGGATGGCTAGACCACACCTTTCTTGATAATCATGTCCCCATTTTACCTACTTTCAGTTCCATTAGCCCATCTAGTTATTTATTGACATTTGTTTACCAGGAATGTCTGACTGGATAATTTTATCCATTTTTCAGCAGAGGCCTGAGGAGAAAAGCTCCACAAATAAAAGAACTGAAAATACATATACATAGGTGAAAACTGACATAATATTACAATGTACTGTACATACATAGAGTAATTCAAATATCAATATGTGGCATGTAGAATAATACAGTATACTAACATTAAAACAAGGTAAATGCAGTATTGCAGCACTGAAATGTGTTGACATGTTATAAGTCTGAGTATATTACTCACTCAGTCATAAAGCAAGTGCCAAGAGTGGAAAGTCCAAACAGTGGATAAGGGGGAGGAGAGGAAGAGAGAGAAAAAGTACTACTTAGAGGAAATAAGCGGAGTAAGTATGGGAGAAGAAATACTGAGCAAAGCAAGATTAACAGTAAAGGAAATAAATACAAGGAAAGGGTGAGGTAGGATGGATATGGGTATTAGAAGAGAAGGAGCTGAAATTTTAGCCAGGACAAGTGCAAAGCCAGGCGTTAGTTCATATTGGTTGTTACAGCAGCAAATGCACGGACACAGAAATACACAGAGAGACGGACACGTGCAATCTAGCAATTGCTTTTTTTATTTGTATATATCGTGCATAATACCCTTAAAGCACACTGCTGGGATTTTGGGGATAAAAACATCATCTGTGTCATCATTTGTGCATCTTTGAGAAATCCTGCGTTGCTGTTTCATTGTCCAGTATTCACTTCACTCATGTTTCTCCATTTGAAGGATATTGTCTCATTCTTGAAATCAATGAGTATTGCCGGTTGTATTGGCCTAGGTTTGTCCTGTGACCTTGTCTATGGGTTGAATCTGGAGGGAATGTTTATAGGAACCATTCATGGATCTTTGGTATAAGATGGTTGGATCTGCTTGTATACATCTGAAGGCGCTATAGCACTTTGGCACATTCAGGTCACTGAAAATTATCACCTGCCTTGCACAGCAAGTCCAGATACCCAGTAGAGTCGGATTTTCACCACTTGTACCTGTGATATCATTATTTTGTTAAGTACCTGTAACTTAGGACTGTGACTAAGGGAAAAAGCCTAGACTGATGTGCACACACTAAGGGGTTTGCCTGGGAATTCAGTTTCTGGTTTACCTGGGCATATTGGTTCCAACCCTGTATGCTGCTGTTGCCCCAGTCTGCTTGTCAATCTTCTGCTCCTTGTTGATGTTACTTTGAACAAGATCCAGAAGTATTTAACAGTCCTCCACTGAAGGCAAACCTGAATAGAGTATTCCACTCTTTATCAGGGCTGTATTATGGACTTAGACTTTTGGGTCGTTAATTCTTCTTTTTCATCTCTTGCTAGCAAATTGTATACATGTTTGCCAGAAGATGCCATCATACGAGTCTATAAATAATTCATTATTGGTAAAGAACAGGTTTCTGTTACTCTGTTGCCAGAATGGGACATCTCCCAGTGTTTGCTACATGTTGATACCATCTTCAAGATAGTCACAATCTTGAGTCAGGCGAAGGCAGACTTTGAATTGAGCTCATCACCCACGTAGATTGTATTGGATTCAACACCAGGAATGTGGACACATATCTGACTCCATTCGTATATGTATTAGTGGCCCAGTACCCATGCTCCCACAAGACATTCTGTAACACATGCAGTGGCTTATGGTCATAAACTTTCTCCAACTCCTTGAAACATCTGTAAAATATGTTAGATTCTCCAGTGACTTCCCCACACTGCTTTGCAGGGCTGAAGGACTGATCCACTTTTTCAGTTACTCAGATGGAATCTGCAATATTCTTCTGTGTTTAAGTTTGAGGTGTCAAGTAGGAACATCCTCTCCAGCACTGTGGGATGGACTTTTCTTGGAAGGTATCTGGTCCCCTTTCTTAAGGATGGGTGTCACCAGCCCAATTCACCAGTCAGGAAGTGTCCTTCACTCTTTAATAAACAGCTTAACTATGCTGGATACCAAGACACTGTGGTTTTCATTATGGCTGGCTAATGTCCTCTAGACTAGTAGCATTACCATAGCATATGTCAATGACCAGGGACCAGGACACAGACTTCAGCTTCATTGATTGTCCCTCCTCCACTAGAAATTTCAGGGACTGCCACCTGTAGAAAACTTGGCTGCTGTGTTAATCTGTCAAAATGTTCATGTATCCTTGCAGTATTCTTCACAGAAGTGGTTAGCATGACCAACTTTAGCAGGAGGCAGGAGCTGGCCTTACCTTCCTATGGTGTTGCACGGTTTACTGGATCCTGTTTCTGGCCATTTAATGTTCTTTATCTCTCATCCCTTCAGACTCCTGAGTGTTTGTCCTTATGGGACTATGCAGCCTATTCAGAAAAGACCTACCCAGGCATGGTGTGAAAGACCGCCTTCTTTAACTTGCAGGTTTCCTTAATGTTTGTCTACTGGTAGGACTTAGTGTTATCACCATTTTGGGCACTAACCACCCCCCTTGTCATGTCTGCTTACTTACTACCTTTGGGAATTGAGGTCTTGAAAGAAATGTGTTCAGATTTATCATTCATAGCTTAATAAAAATCACACTGAATTCTGCTTAGAGGTAGATGCTGAAATTTCAGTTTGTGCATCAGCGTGAACTTTAGTACTTATTTAGATCTTGGTGGTTTGGCCACTGGCTGAAGTTGCTGTGGTACCAAGTGTACTTGAAGCCCCATAAGAACTCTCTTGTCACAACTTGCCATTGTGCTGGGATTTTAGATATCCCTGTATTTCTTTGTGGAATGTACTGAAGGCTCCATTCTGCTAACCTCTCGTCTACTATTTGGTACAAAGTTAAATATTACTGTGCATACATTTTCTACATAAATGCAACTGCCTGTCAAGACTTTTTCTAAGTTTTTCTCAATGCAACTGAAACAATCTAGTTGTATAACCCTGAGCTGAAGAATTTTATCCTCATAGCCACCCAAGTTTTCTCATGAGCAAGTCCAGAACAGACCAAAAAATACACACTATTTATGAAGTGTGGTTACTGAGCCTTGTGGAGCATATAGTGATTATTGAACCTTATGGAGCATATAGTGGTTACTGAGCCTCGTGGGGCATATCGGGTATGCTTGACTAAATCTGGCTAGTACTTTTCCACTCCTTGCACTGACTTACACTCCTTCCATACCACTGAGGTAACTCTGTACTTCCCTAAAGCCAGTTATCACTGGCAGTGTCTATGCTGCCCAGATGTTCATTGTTTCACTGTTGCAGTCATTACACTTTGGTTATCCTGCTGGCAGGCTACCTGCAGTTGGCCTGAATTCCAAAGTCCTGGTCCAGCGTCTGTTGCTGTCGCCTCTTTCCTGACGTCAGTGCGCCAGGGGTATAAAAGATGCAGCCGATGCCATTTTCTTCAGTCTTTCTTGCCACGTGGTGCCCGAAGCAAAAGCAAGTTCGCAAGTGCCGGTCGGCCGACTCCTGAGATTTTCGAAATTGAATTTCAGATCCGAAGTCTTCTGTAAAGCTAAGTACCCCGTTGGGGAAACTTTGTTCTTGCTCCAGACCGATGTCAGAAAAAGTTAATAATTGTATTTCTTGTGGGAAGCATATACCTCATAAGGATTTTCATTCTTACTGTATTCCTTGCCTAGGTCCTGACCACGACGTTGCTAGTTGTAGGTTTTGTGCTAGATTTAACCAACGCACTATTAAGCGTCGGTACGATTTTGCTTTTCATTACTTTGGCCGAAGGTTTAACTATATAATGTCGTCGGAACAACTGATGACTGGAATTCATAAAAAGCGCAAGGAGAAAGAAAAGGACAGGCATCCGAGGTCCAAAATCGATGAAGCCTCTTCCAGGCCAGTCGCCGGTTCGCCGGTGCTCAGTGAGGTGCATTGGAAGCCCCTGACTCCCACTACCTCAGCGTCACAGGCCACCTCCGACTCCCACGTGGAGACCACTAGGCCTCTGGATACTCAAGGTATTGGCCCTTCGGAAGCTAATCCCTCAGATGGGTCCGGAGCCGGTGAGCAGGCATCGGCTTCTGAAGGTGTTTTCAGACCTACACAACTTTTATATCAAGCCTATTTCAGCATCCAAGACAAAGTCTAAAACAGTTTTAAAGACAAGGAAACAAGTACAGCATTCTCCAGGACAGACTTCTATGCCTAAGAAACAGATGCTCAAAATGGCTGAAGACCTAATTACTTTGATCAGGGGTTCCCATCCCCCTCCTGATAAGAGGCCTAGGCAAGATACTGTATACGATTCCTCTGATCAGGTTTCCATTTCCTCTGATTCCTCTTCAGAACAGGGATATTCTATTCCTCCCTATGAGGATTCTGATGCTGAAGAATCTATTACTTCAGCTTCTCCTCCTGAGGATTAATCATTTGGGGCAACCCTGCATACCATGAGGGAGCATTTCCACTGGGAGAGCCAAGATTATTCAGATTCTAAGAAAAGGCTTAGAGACTTTCTTCTACTACCTCAGCACAGACCTCTTACAATTCCACCTGTTCTAGACATTGTAGATGATGTATTTTCAGAGTCCGGCCTGTCTCCTGACTCTTTACCTCCTGCACCTGTTAAGCCGGGTTCCAGATTCTCATAAATTTCTATATAAAAACCCTGCTGCTGACCCAGAAACAATCTGTCAGGGTCCCAAAGGGGTCAAGGCTGCTACTGCTAAAAACATTGTCCCCTCTGATAGAGATTCTAGGGCACTGGACAGATGGGGGAAAAAAGTCTACACTTTTGCTACCTTGGCTGTAAGGGCTTTAAATTGTCAGTTTTATATGCTCAAATATCAGCAATACTTAATGTCTTTGTTAAAACAGAAAATGACAAATTCTGAATGTTCTGAGAACAAAGATTTGCAAGATTTATTGATTGCAGCTGAACAAGTGGGAAAGCATACTTTGCAATCTGGTTATGATTCACTAGAGGCCTCTTGCAGGGCCTCTATAACAAGTTCTGTTATTAGAAGGCATGCTTGGTTAAAGGAACAGACTCTGCCTGATCATGTTAAAGCAAAATCATTGGATGCTCCATTACAGCATGATACTTTGTTTGGTGTTAAGGCAGAAGAGTTGTTGAAGAAAATGGAGGATAAAGCTAAATCTATGCAGACAGTAAAGGATTTCTTACAGGTACAGCCACCCAGATTTACCAGGAACTGGCCTTCTAAGAATTGGTCCTTTTCCGTGTCAGACAGGCCACAAAGAGGCAGATACAAATGCCCTAGAGGCAGGCAACAGCCCCAGGGCTCATACAGGCCCAAACAATGGGGTGCTTCTACCTCCAAAAGCGGAGAAGACAAATCACAACCATATAGGAAATGGTCCCAATGACTTCCCTCTGCCAATGCCAAGCATTTCTCTCTTGGCAGCACCCTTAGGGGGAAAGCTAGCACTTTTTTTCACAAAATTGGCACACGATCACACAGGACAAATGGGTCCTAAACAAAGTCTCTCAGGGCTACAGGTTCCACTTTCACACCCTTCCAAAGGCAAAAGGTATGCCAGACCTGCCACACAATCAATGGGCAGAGGCACAAAAACAAATAACATCTCTCATGGACATGAAGGCCATTCAACCTGTGCCACAACAGAAGCAGGGACAAGGATTTTACTCAAGACTTTTCCTAGTACCAAGAAAGGACAAAGCATGGAGACCAATTCTAGACATGTCTATTCTAAATACTTATTTGGACGTACCAAAATTCAAAATGTTGACTCTGCAACAGCTTCTGCCCATGCTGGGAAAGAAGGCTTGGCTTGTAACTTTGGACCTCAAAGAGGCATATCTGCATGTCCCAATCAGACAGTCTTGCAGAAGATACCTCAGAGTCATAGCTGGCTCAATGCACTACCAATTCTCTGCACTGCCCTTTGTCTTATCTATTGCACCCAGGGTCTTCATAAAATGCCTGGCACCAGTAATTGCATTTTGCAGAAAAAGAGGATAAATATATCCCTACTTGGATGACTGCCTTATTCAAGCAGAGACCAAAGACATTCTACTAAAGCATCTGGCGTTTGTAAAAAGATTACTAATTTGCCTAGGGTACACAGTAAGTGAAAAGAAATCAAAACTAGTACCCTCACAAGATATAATATTCCTGGGTACAAGCTTAAATACAACTGACCAGATGGCTTATCTCACGCCAGGCAAACAAAGGCAACTGACTTCTTACTTTGAAATGTTGGCAACAAAGACCCAGTTATCTGCAAGAAAAATTCTGCAGGCTTTGGGCTTCATGGCTTTTTGCATTCTACTAATTCCATATGCAAGACTGCATATGAGGAAACTACAATGGTATCTAAAAAGTGTTTGGACTCAATATTGCCACAGCCTGGAAACATTAATTACTCTCATTCCCTGCATGCAACAGGAGTTTCGATGGTGGGCACAGGCCTGTCACCACAACAAGGGACAGCCATTCACTTTACCCACAGCCAGGGAAACACTAACAACAGATGCATCAGATTATGCCTGGGGGGCCCACATAGCAGGAAAATGTATTCAGGGAGCATGGCCAGCAAGCTAAATGCATCTTCATATCAATCGAAAAGAGATGCTAGCTGTTCAGAATGACCTGACAGCCTTCAAGGATCTACTCCATCCAGGACAACTGCTGGTAAAGACTGACAATACTACAGTCATGTGGTACATAAACAAGCAGGGAGGCACACATTCCTACCCCCTCTGCAGACAAGCCATGACCTTTTGGAACACAGTATTGATTTATCAAGTACACCTGCAAGCACAGTTCCTGCCAGGAAAGACAAATACTCTGGCAGACGAACTAAGCAGAAATCTTAAGGATCCTCACGAGTGGAAACTAGATCCGCAAATCTTCAGCATGATAACAAGGAAATGGGGATGCCCAGACTTACATCTATTTGCCTCCCCGCACAACTGCCAACTACAGAGATTCTGCACAAGGGCATCACAAACAAGCATGGAAAGTGGATGCCCTATCATTCAGATGGAAAACCCTTACAGTATATGCCTTTCCTCCACTGCCTCTCCTCCCCAAGGTACTCCTAAAGGTCAGACAAGAGAAGCCAAAAATGATATTGATTGCCCCAGACTGGCCACGCCAGCACTGGTACCCAATCCTAAAGAGCTTGTCTCAAGGCCCAGCCTAGACATTACCTCAAATTCTTCATTTGCTGACCCAACAAAACAATCAGATCATGCACAGCCAAATCAGAACCCTAAATCTGGCTGCATGGCTGATAATTTAACCATTCAGAACACACCTCTCTCTAAAGCAGTTATGAATGTTATTTTGGTGGCCAGGAGGCCCAGCACCAGAAAATCTTATACAGAAAAATGGAAGAGATTCTGTGCTTGGAACCAGGCACAAGGAATGGACGTGCTTGTACCAAATATTTCTTAGATTTTACAATACTTAACTGAGATGCTGGACAAAAGCCTATCCTTCTCATCAATTAAGATCCATGCCTCTGCCATTTCAGCTCATTACAATACGGATCCACCTATTTTTTCACATCCACTGCTAAGGCAGTACCTCAGAGGGGCCAAAAACATAAGACCTCCAAAGAGAGCTCCAACACCTGCATGGGACCTCAATTTTGTCTTGGAAAAGCTCACACTGCCTCCTTTTGAGCCAGCCAATACAGCTGAGGTAATATACTTATCATGGAAAATAGCTCTGCTCCTAGCAATAACCTCAGCAAGAAGAATCTCAGAGCTACAGGCACTAATGGCTGTGGAACCTTTTATTATTTTCCATCCGGACAGAGTTTCTCTAAGGACAAACCCAACATTTATGCCTAAGGTAGTGTCCAGTGTGGCTCTTAACCAAACCATTCATTTGCCTACCTTTTATCCAAACCCACAGAATAAGGGAGAGAGACTTCTGCATTCTTTGGACATACACAGACAGCTATGCTTCTACTTGGACAAAACTATAAAGCCTTGAGAAAGACTGAGCAACTCTTAGTGGCATATGCTGCAGGATCACAAGGAAAAGCTATTTCAAAGCAGACCATTTCAAAATGGATAGGCCATTGCATTCATTTCTGCTATTCACAACATGGCAAATCAGTGCCTAAGGGCATTAGGCCACACTCAACCAGAGCAGCAGCCACTTCAGCAGCCTTCCTCAGAGGAGTACCAACCAAAGACATTTTGGAGGCTGCAACTTGGACTTCGGTGCACACTTTTACTAAGCACTACCACTTATCTTTTTACTCTAAATCCAGAGCAGATTTTGCCACTGCAGTTCTGCAGGGCCTTATAGCCACTCCTAATTCTATTTAGACCCAGCCGTCCAACCTCAGCTTTGGGATTCAACCCAAGTGTAATGACTGCAACAGTAGTTGTGTACACTTACCATAAATGTAGATGTTCGAGTGTATTCACTGTTGCAGTCCAGGTTACCCTCCCTCCATCCCCCTTTCTTTGCTGGGACTTATCTGTACTTCTCTATCCTATACAACCTATGTGGTGTATTTGCTTGTAGATGAAGGTTATGTGCATGCTTTTTTGTGAGCAGAATTTTTAGCCTTCCCTTTTGGGGGCACCTGATATCTGGGGCAAGAAAAACTGAAGAAAATGGTGTCTGCTGAATCTTTTATACCACCCCTGGCGCACTGACATCAGGGAAGAGGCGTCAGCAACCAACGCCGGACCAGGACTTTGGAATTCAGGCCGACTGTGGGTAGCCTGCCAGCAGGATAACCCAAGTGTAATGACTGCAACAGTGAATACACTCTAACATCTACATTTATAGTAGGTACACAACTGTACTTTCTGACCTCTCTTGAGTCATTCATCTCACAGGGGCTAACACACATGAAAACTATCTTTAACCATTTCAGGCGAAGCCTAGCTACGGTACTTGTATGGCTCAGCCAACTGTCACCAGCTGCTCACTGGCAGACCTCACCCCTAGGAGTCATTTCAGAAGTATGCCTTCATAGCTGTAGACATAGCAGAACCCTACTCTTTTACCTTTGGACCTTTGTGAGGACTGAATCATTTGTACAGCCATTCACCTGATATCTTAAGAGGGAGGGTGTTATTGCAAGCAAAGGGTTTCCAGCGACAGAAAACACTTGTGTATAATGTGGGAAAATGTTTGATGCAGCACCTTAAAATATCTAGTATGTTTTGAACCTGCACTAGATAGTAGCACAAAGCATTCCTACTTTTCTGAACTCATAAAAGGATTGAGTCAACGCGATGAATAAAATATACAGTCCTTTTAATAGTAGAGAAAATGTGAGCTCTTTCGCAATATAAGTACTGCTTCATCAGACATAACAAAGCAACTGACACCACTGTTTAAATGGTAGAATGAAAGCATTGCATCCAGTAGGGTGTCTCCTATAAAATAAAGTGACAAGCACATATAAAAGACTTTAAAACAAAATGCATTAAAATCTCATAGTAGCTGTTAGAAACCATAGCAAGAACTACCTTTACAACTCTCTTTGTTTCAAAAATGTCTGGTTTGCTCTAGGAAGTGCTTTCAGAGATATCCCACAAGAAAGTGCAGCTATGGTGAACATTTTCTTCACTTTATTATCTTTGTAAGTTTGAAGTCTTGTAGTGCTGTAAGTGAATGTTAATGTGCACGTATGATACATAAGAAAGAATTAGTTTTGCTTAAGCAAATGTCACAGTATGCATATTCAAGCATTCATAATACCAAAATTAAATTTGGAGAAGCTTCAGTGTATGCAGAATTTAACACACAAAGCGTTTCTGCTAATGAGAATATCACGTACCGCTGATATAATATAATATAATGTATAATGTAATTTATACAATGACCCCTCCATTAATATTCCAAAACATGCACACTTATTGGGCACCGTGCCCGTTGTAAATCCCACGATATACCAACAGAAAAAGGTCCGGTCGCCCAGACTTTTTCCATTGGTATAGTGTCCAAAACCTTTATTTATTTATTTTTTTAATAAAGAAAAAAAATGGAGCAACGGAGACTTTATTTTCTCCATTGCTTCTATTTCAAAGCATTGATGTACTGGGTATGCGTAGGAATGCAAGTCCCATACGCATGTGCAGTACATCAACACAAGAAAGCAGTATATCACCACCTGCGGAAGAACAGTAATGTGCCGTTATACAAAGACATTATTTAAGAAAAGTAAGTATTTTTTTTCTTAAATAATGTCATTGTATAATAGCAATAACCGACTCTGTGGTTGTGGTATATTGAAATCTACTCACGGTTGGCTTTATTTAATCACTCGGGCTTTGCCCTCATGATTAAACCATGCCGACCGTGGGTAAATCTTCAATATACCACACCACGTCGTCGGTTATTGCTTAAATAACATACCACTTCTGTGGAACAGTCTTCTGATCCACATAATTCAGAGCACTTCTATTACCCTGTTCAGACTTAATTAGGATGACTAGATAGGTAGTTCAATTTGCAGCTACCCATTTATTCATCTCTTGTATAGCACTTCTGGCCATCATGGATAGGTAAACATGTACTTACCCCCAACATATACTTGCTTGGCCTGTTTTTGGATATTTTGTTTGTCAACAAAATAAGGGCTGGTAGTTGTCATGGGAATACAAAGCTAGCCTTCTTAAGATCCTCTCATATCAGAAGCCTAGTAAGTGGCTGTCAACCTATGTAATTGTGTCTTGAACAGCCAGTCACTTTCCTCCAACGTTTGATATAACAGTTTGATTACTAAATGCTAAGTTACTCTTGCTTCATTTTTTTCTCCTTCCTTGCCTCATTCTTCTTTTTTTTTTGTTTTTACTCCTTTCCAAGACTGTTTATTTACTATGCATTTAATGTGTTACGTTTTATAAGGATTACTGTTTGCATTTCTGCAAGAATTTGAAGGTTGGAATCATGTGATCGAAGATTCAGGCATACTTGTCTTTTCTCCTGTGTGTCAGTATTTTATCACGCTTTGTATAGTCAGGGTTGTTCACGTGTGCAATTTGCTCGGGACTGAGATGCAAGCTAGAATAGCTGTATTGCTGTACTACTAGCAGTGTGTGGGGGCATTATTCATCTCTTATGTATGTGCCTGATGATCACATGACTTTGATTATAGCGCAGCTATTCAGAAATAAAGACAGAACTGGTCTTTGTTTTCTTTGGAACCAGCCTTTTAAGCATGTCAAATTTTGAAGAAAACACATTCAGACCCTTCTGACCTACATTAAAAAAGCATAGTGGCATGATTTGAAAGGAATGCCGCTGATCTTTGCAAAAGCTGTACCACATGATTTTGGAGAAGTTTAGGCTGAAATTGCCACCGGCATTATAAATGTTATGTTAAAGCACAATACACACACACACAGACACACACACCTTGGATTCTACAGTTTGTATAGGGTAGGCTGCCTTTAGCCTTCCATTACCTGAATGTATGCTGCATTTGAGATAGAAATGGAATAGTAGAGGGTTTGAACTTGCTGCCTTAGTATTTGTTCTTTTTAGTATAGTGTAGCCTTATGTTACTTTCCTTTTTTAATTTCTCTAAATATTTTGGGTTTCTAATGCTGTGACAAGAATGGCCCCTGTTCCTGAGTCAGGGTACAGTCAGAGTTCAAGAATGTAGTATTGTTTCAGTCTTTGTTTGCTAAGAGTGCTCTTCTTAGCACCCACGATGTACCTAGAATTGTCTCCTGCTGCAGTTCCTATGTAGTTATATGTATAGGTAGCATGTTTGAAAATTCTTTTTCAACCCTACTGCTTCTACTACTGTTGGAACTGCCTGGCTTTTTTTTATCCCACATTATACTAATTTCTGCTTGCATATCCTAGTGTTTTACAACTTTGTGCCTAGCTTTGTGTGAGCTACATGTTATGATCCTTTGGTTATTGTATGTTTCCTTGGCCTTGAATTCTGGCTGGCTGACAAACTGGTAATGTTTGCAGTGATGCAATTCAGAGCTCAAAATCAGAATTCTAATAATGTCCTTCCATATCACTGTTGCAGTAGTCGTCACCTTAGGGTTCTGCCAAGGACAGACCAGCATCCGGCCAGTATACCAAAGCCTTTCGGTCTTATAGGTGCTGTACATCACACCTGTGCTCTTCATGCAAGGCATAGGGCATAAAGGTGATGTAATGTATTCAAACACTCAGAACTTCTTTAACAAAAGTTCAAATGGCATTATCGAACAAAGGCCTGAACGCCCTTCTGTTGTGCTGGTTACCAAACTGTTTTTCAGATAAGTGCCCGATTTGGGTTTTTTTCTCTTCCTTTCTTATTGTTGATTATTGTCTTCATGTCATCCAGGAAGAGAAAATATCAGTGTGGGTAGCAGATTCCCCATAAAGACCACCATGACCAGTGTCTATATTTTGTTTGCTTGCTTCCCACGAGTATATGTTGCTTCTCTTTGTCCATATACATGAAGAACCAACGCCTTTAAGTTGTTGGCTCAGGGTGCTGTGGTGGAATCTCCCCAACCTGATGGCCAGCCATCTGCCAAGAAAGTCAAAATAAGTCAGGCCCGATCTACCTGTTGTCCAGCCTACCCTAGATGTTTCTCTAGAGGCTGATAAGCACTGGACAGTCTTCAGGGCTTTTGTTTCGGATTCCTGTGCTGTGACCCCATCAGAGGCAGGTATAGATCTGTCTTCTCATATGTCCTCTGATGCTTTCTAAATGTCTTTACCGATGTTGAGGAGGAATCTCTGCTGATAATATCTGAGGGACTGAGAGAGGAGATGCCTACAACTATTATTGCATTGCATCAGCTGTTTGATCCTCCGTGGGTTTGCTTCGAGCAAATGACCAGCAGAAGAAGAAACAAAAGATGAAGCATATCTCCTGTGTTGTGAAGGATCTCCAATGTAATTGGCAGGATTTCACATTGGGTTTATTAAATTCTTTGATGTTCTTGAATCCTCCTGAAGGGGTGTCTGTTCCTGCATCCCCCTAGTCTCCTACCCCTTTCAAGAGGGCTAGAAAATTGTATTCCTCGGATGAGGATCTGGACTTTGGAAGAATTCTTTGCTTATTCTTCCCAAATCCCTTCCCCAATGGACTAAGGTTCTGAAGAGGACACCTCAAGTCCAGACTCCCCTTTGGGGATACCCTTTCATGCATGATGGACTATTTTAAGTGGGATTGTTCTGAGGTATCTTGTATGCAAAAAAGGTATTATGAGCTGCTACAGATGGAGTCTTCCAAACCATCTGCTGTTCCTCGTGTTCTGGCTGCCCTTTTACTTGCCTATTTTGCAGCTTCTGTGGCCTCTGACTCAGCCTTCTGCACCAAAAAAAAGCCAGATAGGTTTTACAAGGTGTCCGAAGAGTGTGCATATAAGTGCCCTTGTGCTGACCCTTCTGTAGTGTCAGTCTCTTCTGATAGGCCATCCAAGTTGTTGACCTACACCAAGCTGCTGCCTTCTGATAAGGATAGTAGGGCCATAGAAGGTTTAGCAAGAAAGTTTATACAACTGCAACCCTGTCCTTTTGGGCCATTAACTACCAAACGCGTGTGACCAGCTATGTTTTGGCTGTACTTTCCCAGGTTTCTAAGGTGGTTTTTGACCTTCCTGACTCTGAGGGGAGGGCTGTGTCCCTTTCCCTGCTGGGCTGCACCTCTAAAGTTGCTTGCCATTCAGTCAAATGCAGCAGTGATGCAGCTGTTGCCTCTTCCAGGGGGTGCTGCCTTTGGTTTATTTATGAGGCATTATTCCACCTTTCTCTTTAGGTTTTTCCTGATGACATCAAGGCCCAAACTTTTGGATGCTCCTTTGGATGACAAAAGTATTTTTGGTGCTGCTGACCTTTTTATGTCATTCCAGGACAAGGGCAAAGCTTTACAGGAGATGAAGCATATTTTTGTTTCTTCTATTACTAATTTTCAGAGGAACTATCATTCCAATTCTGCCTTTGTTCGTAGGCAATCTCACCCTCCTAAGGGTAAGAAGTGTTCTAAGTGCTGCTCCTGCTAAATCTACTCATGCCTCCCAAAAATCTTCTTTTCAAGGCAAGCCTGGTTCTATTTGACAGTTTGCTTCCCACTCCCTTTGGCCAAGTTCTCTTTTCTCTCCACCTTTCCCTGTCTTTCAAACTGGCTATGAGTCAGTTTAGACTCTCGGGTTCTGTCCTTTATCTGTCAGGGATATTTCAATGTTTGGAAGTCCCTTCCTCCCTTTTCAGGCTTTCCACAGACTCCTCAGGAACAGCTTTCTCATTTCTCAGAGGTTCTTCACTCTGTTTTGGATCAGGGCACCATTCAGGCTGTGCCCCCCACCTAGGTGGGAAGCACAGCTTGAAGAGAGATTTTATTCCTGAGTATTTCTGGTCCCATGAAAGGAGGGTAGATGGAGACCGATTCAAAATCTTTCCCTGCCAAATACCTTTCTCGAGATTTCTTCCTTTCAGATGTTATCCCTTTAGACTTTTCCTCTTCTATTTCCTCAGGCCTTTCTGGTGTCTCCAGATCTCAAGAATGCATTGCTTCACGTGTCTGTCCATCCTCTTCTCAGGAAATGTTTGTTGCGCTCTTTTCCTTGTATTTTCATTTCACTGCTTTGCCCTTTGGCATCCTGGATATTTACCAAATGCCTCACTCCTGTCATTGCTTTTTGCAGGATTCAAGGTATTCAGATTTTTCCCTATCTAGACAATCTGCTTATTCAAGCTCCTTCCACCAGCAGTCTGCTTTAGGATCTCAAGTTTACTACTCGCCTATTACATAGTCTGAATTCACCATAAACTTCCATAAATCACTTCTGACGCCTTCCCAGGGTCATATTTTCCTTGGCTGCAGGCTTCAGATGGTCCCCACATTGGCATATTTGCCTTCAAGTCTCTGATCAACCTTTTTCCAATCTCTTCTTCCTCTGGTGTTTGTCAGGGCCAGGGAATTTCTCAAGGTCTTTGGTTTCATGGCTTCCACTATTTCCATGCTCCCTCTCACCAGGCTCCATATGAAGAAACTTCTGTAGTACCTCAAATCGTTTTGGCTTCAGTATTGCCACCCCCTGGAGTTCCCAGTACCTTTCCTTCCCTGTAGCATTGAACTTATGTGGTGGATTCAGTGACTTTCTCTCAATGCAGGCTACCCTTTCAGGCTGTAGTGCCCACACAGGATCTCTTTACAGATGTCTCAGACAGGGGGTGGGGTGCTTCCTGTGGACCCCTAAAGGTTCAGGGTTTCTGGCCTGCCATCAGAGGTCAGACCATATCAACATAAAAGAGATGAAAGTTCTGTTGCTGGCTCTGCACACTTTTCATTTACTCTTCTATCCTGGGCCCCTCAAAGTTTTCACAGACAGTACCACAGTGGTGTGGTATGTCAACAAACAGAGGGACACAAGGTTCTATCTTCTTTGCAGACTAGCTGCTCAGGTCAAGGATTTGGCTATCAAGTACAAAGTGACTCTTCAAGCAGTTTATATTCCCTCGCACAATCTATTCACCGACTCTTTGAGCAGGTCCAGCACACAAGCTCACAAATGAATGCTTCACAGAAATTTGTACCTGGACATTGTCCATTAGTGGGGTATTCCTCACATAAATTTTTTTGCCTCCCTTTTGAACAGACAACTTCCTCTATTCTGTTCTGGAGTCCTAAGTCCTCTGGCTTGGAAAGTGGACTCCCTGTTTTTTTTTTTCTTGGAAAGGGATGTTTCTTTACATCCCCTCCCCCCATTACTATGACTTCTGGACAAGATCAGGCAGGACTGTCCCAAAATCTTGCTGCTGACTCCCTTTCGGCTTAAACAGCATTGGCCCCCCTTCATTCTCACTTGGCCAGAGGCAGTTACCACAATTTATCTTACCAGGTGGATCATCTCATGCAACACATGGGGTCAGTTATCCATCTTCACGCATTCACTCTTTACTTGGCACTGTGGGCAATATGATGCTGATCCCTTTCAGGCACCTTATTTCTGAGGATGTGCTTCAGGTCCTGCAAGAGGCCAGGAAACCCACTACCATAAAATCATGCATGTCCAAATGAAAAGGATTTTGTGTCTGGTGCCTATCTCACCATCAGAATCCCCCATCTATAGAGGATCCTCTGATTCTCTATCTGCTCCATGCTAGGTTGACATATTCTTCAGTTTGAGTTCACTTGTCAGCAATTTTTGTTAGTCTGCCTTTGGCTGCACCTCTCCAGACTCTAGGTTTGACGTCAGCAGTTCCTTAAAGTCATCTTTCATAACAGACCTCCCAGGAAGTCTGTTCACCTTCTTGGGACCTCAGTTTTATATTTGAAATTGACTGGGCTACATTTGAGCCTGCTTTTTCAACTTCCTTACAATATTGTACCAACTGTTCTTTTGGCTTTTACTTCAGTCAAGAGCGTGTCTGAACTCTAGACTCTCATGGCTATACCTCCTTTTTTAGTTTGTCATAGAAATAGGGAGTCTGTTCACACTAATCCTTCTTTTATGTTCAGGATGGTCAGTGGGTTGTCTCCTGATCAGTCTACTCATGGGCCTTCCTTTTTTCCTTATCTGCAGTCTGCCAGTGAGAAGTTTATTCACACCTTGGATTTGCATAAACAGCTCAGATATTATTTAAACAAAACTAAAGAAGTTTGCAAATCTGAGCTGCTTTTTGTTCCTTTTCATCCCAAGACTTTGGCTGTTTTTACACACACCATCTCCCCCTGGATTTCCAAGGCCGTTTCTCTCTGTTAATCTTTTCATGGCAAATGTCTCTACATGTCTATAAAGGCACATTTTACTAGGGTAGTTACTTTCTCTGGTGCATTTTTCAAGGGTTTGAATACCAGTTCTATCCTTGAGGCTGCTGCATGGTCCTTTAGTGAAAGTATTAGCAAACATTACAAGTTGGATGTTATTTCCAGGGCCAGAGCAGGTTTTGCCAGTGCTGATGTCCTATTCATCTGTTGCAGTATTCTTAACAAGAGGGAGACGTTCTTCGTGTTTCACTGTTACAGTCATCACTTGTGTGTTATCCCTGCTGGATAGCCCTTGGCCGGCCCGAATACAAGAGTAGAGAGTACCCCTTCTGCATCAGCTGCAGGTCGCCTGAGACTGATGTCAGGTTTTTAGGACTATAAAGAGAGGCAGCTGACGCAATTACATCAGTCTTTCTTGCCGTGGAGCCTGAAGCAGAAGCAGTTTGCGAGTGCTTCGGTCAGCCGTTGCCAGAGTGAGGACGAATAACTACTAAAGCTAAGTACACTGTTGGGGATCTTTTTCTTGCACTTAACCGATGTCCGAAAAAGTATATAACGGTCTCCACTGTGGAAAACAGATACCATTCCAAGACTTCCATAATCTGTGTGCGACTTGTTTGGACTCAGACCATGACATCCTTGGATGTCAGTTCTGTGCTTTATTTAACGCTAGGGCCATCTGCAGAAGAGCTGAATTCATAGCCAGGTATTTCAGGGAGACCAGTTACCAGTGTGAAATGGCGTCTGTCGGTCAGTCCACTGTGGAAATCCCAAAAAAGAGAAAAGAAAAAGAAAGGGATAGACAACATAAGGTTAGGCACACAGATGACACAACACTGAAATCAGGCAGCCTACCTTCCACTAGTACAGCCGAACTCAGTGAGGTATCTACGCAGCCCCTGACAGCTGTACAGCCACTGCAGGCCTCTACCGAGACCCTTTCGGAGTCTGGTAACCTCCGGATCAGGCTCCTCCTGCCGAAATGTCAATAGTCAGCCCAGCAGTTGGGTCCAGAGCTGCTTTTCAGGCACCGGCTTCCAAGGAGGCCTTTCAGATGACCGATGTCCAAGCCTCCAACCAAAATCGCACCCAGACCCATTGAATCTTTGAGGCCTAAAAGCAAGGCCACTCCTAGGAAGATTCATTCCTCTATGCTCAGTCACCCACTACCTCCCACCCAACCTGCTCAATCACAGCAGTTACTTAGGATGGCTGAAGATTTAATTACGCTCATCAGAGGAAACCAGGCTACACAGGCTTCTTCAGCCAAGAGAAAAAGTGACCTTTCTCCACAGGTGCTTTCAGAGTCTGAGGACTCAGAATTTCAGGAGTCAGATGGAGAACAGCAGCCCCTAAGAACCTTCGAGGATTCTGATGCTGAGGAATCCATTCCTTCAGCTTCCCCTCATGAGGACCTCTCTTTCAAAGAGACCTTAAATTCCCTTAGAGAGCATTTCCACTGGGAAGCTCAGGACTACCCCAATCTAAGAAGAGATTGAGAGTTCCTAGACTTACCACAGCACAAACCCTTGGCCATCCCTCCTATCTTGGATGTGGCGGAGGATGTCTTCCTGAAGTCTGGCCTTACACCTGATGCCCTCCCTCCTCCACCCAGAAAGCCTGACAGATATTATAGGGTACCAGATACCATAAATATTTATTTAACAACCCTGCAGCTGACCCAGGGGTCATCACTCTGGGACCGAACGGGGATAGGGCCAGTTCCTCCAATAACCCAATACCCTCTGACAAGGCGAGCAGGGCCTTGGAATGATGGGAAAAAGTATACACTTCAGCTAACCTGGCCATTGGAGCCCTCCACTGCCATTTCCACATGCTCAAATATCAGCAGAACATGTTGGATGTATTAAAGCAGAAAATTTCCTCCTTACCAGACAGTGCTGCTACCAGAGAACTATGAGATCAGATTAACTCCAGCTCTCAAGTGGTGAAACATTCCCTGCATTGCAGATTTAATGCTCTAGAAGCCTCTAAGCAGGGCTGCTGTTTCTGGATCAGTCATCAGGAGATGTGCATGGCTGAGAGAGCAGCCTTTACCTGATCACGTAAAATCAAAACTTCTGGATGCCCCCTTTGGGTAGGGAAAAATTGTTTAGCCCTAAAGCAGAGGAGGTAATCAAAAAAATGGAGGACAAGGCCAAGTCCATGCAGACAGTCAAAGACTTCTTACAGGTGCAACCCCCCCAGATTTAGAAGGAACTTTCCCACCAAACACTTGTCCTTTCCTGCCCAAACCAAAACTGTGCAAAGAAAGGGATGCAGAGATAGACCCTCCAGGCAACAGCAACACAGCCAGCAGAGACCTAGACAGTGGATCTCCACCATTCCTAGACAAAGGAGTTCTAAGTCCAGTCCCTTCCACAAGAAAACACAATGACTCCCCCCTCTCCACTCTGCCCCCCACACCCCATTCCCAGGCTAGGAGGAAGGTTATCCCTACACTTAGGCATGTGGCAAACTATCACTGCAGATCAGTGGCTCCTAAAAATCATTTCCCAAGGATACAAACTCTCTTTCAAAGAGAGCCCATATTTATCAGGCTATCCAGATATACCACAAAATCAGAGAACAGAGGCTCTCTGCCAAATTCAGAAACTCTGCTCAAGGGGCAGTGGAGCAAGTACCAAAGGAACAAGCGGGAAAAGGATTCTATTCAAGGTTGTTCCTGGTACCCAGAAAAAGAGGGTACCTGGCACCCTGTCCTAGACCTATCCAAATTAAGCCTGTCCCTCCTGGTGCTAAAGCTCTTCTCAATGCTAACACCAAATGCTTGGCTAGTGACCCTAGATTTAAAAGATGCCTGCCTCCATATCCCCATAAGGAAATCCTGCAGGAGTTTTCTATGCTTCAGAGCACTTTCAGTTCTGTGCTCTGTCCTTTGGCTTATCTACTGTTCCCAGAGCCTTCACCAAATGCCTGGCTCCTGTCATTGACTTTTGCAGACAGAAGAACATACAGATTTACCCATATCTGGATGACTGCCTCATCCAGGCAGACAGCAGGGAGAAACTCCTTCAGATCTCACTTTTGTTCAAACCCTTCTGACCTCACTGGGATTTACCATCAACAGGGAAAAATCCCAGTTCAGGCCCACAAGATGGATATCTGTCTTGGAGGCTCTCCTAGACACATCCACCCAAAGAGTCTTCCTCTCTCCAGAAAAGCAGAGCTTTTCCCCCCACTACTTCTCCCAGTTAGCTCACAGGGCACACCTCACAGCCAGGAAGTTTCTGCAAGCTCTAGGGTACATGGCATCCTGCATTCTGTTTGAGCCCTTGGCCAGGCTACACATGAGGAAGATGCAGTGGTACCTAAGAAGCCTATGGTGTCAGCATTCTCAGTCACTGGATCTACAGCTACCTCTGATTCCCTGCCTAAGGAAGGAACTCCTATGGTGGGCAGAAGTTTGTACTCTGAACAGATGTCTACCTTTTATCACCCTCCCCCAAGGCCAGACCATTACCACAGATGCCTCAGACACAGTCTGGGGGCCTCGTTTAGGGAACGTGCACCCAGGACACTTAGGAGTAGAGGCATCTAGCCCTCCACATCAACCTGACGGAAAATGATGGCAGTGCACAGGGCTATTACAGCTTTCAAAGCCCACCTCAGCCCAGGAGTTCTCTTGATCTAAACAGACAACACCACAGTCATGTGGTACATCAACAACAAGGGGGGGGACTCATTCCTACCCCCTTTGTCATCTAGCCATGCTAATCTGGCAGACAGCCTTATTATTGGGGCTACATCTGATAGCCTAGTACATCCCAGGGGAGCACAACACCCTAGCAGACTATCTCAGTAGTGTACTAGACCCCCACAAATGACAGCTACAAAAGGAAACCTTCCTCACAATCATTCATCTCAGGGGGACACTAGAGGTAGACCACTTTGCATCCATACAAAGCAAACAATTAACCATGTTCTGCACCTGGGAGTTCCAGCCACGAGCTTGGAAGGTTGATGCTCTTTCCTTCCACTGGGTACTGCTAAAGATCAGAAAAGAAGGGCCAAGAGACATCCTCATTGCCCTGAACTGGCCCAGGCAACACTGGTACCCCTTGCTCCTCAGCCTGACAAAGGGTCTACCCATGAGTTTGCCTCTCACGGAAAACCTGCTAACCCAAGAAAAAGGGTCAGTACTACATCCATATCTTCAAACACTCAGCCTTTCTGCTTGGCTTATACTCCAGATGAGGATAACAGACCACCTTTGAGCAAGCAGGTTCTGGATATCATTAAGGAGGCTAGGAGGCCCAGCACCCAGAGATCATATTCCGCAAAATGGAGAAGATTTTCTGCCTGATGCCAAGCTAAAGGTTTAAACAGCTCGCATGGCAGCCTCACCTTGGTGCTACATTACCTGGCAGAGCTTGTGCAAAAGGGATTATCTTACTCTTCTATCAAAATCCATGCCTCAGCTATCTCTGTTCACTCCCCTGCAGAACACCCTTTCTTTTTCCACTTCCTGTTAAAGCAATTCCTTAGAGGGGTCACACATCAGACCACCTAGAAGGCCACCCACTACTGCATGGGACCTGAACTATGTACTGGAAAAATTGACTTTACCTCCGTTTGAACCAGCTGCTTCAGCAGGTGTGAAGCACCTCTATTGGAAGACTGCCCTCCTGTTGGCCATTACCTCATCCAGGAGGGTTTCAGAGATACAAGCCCTTACGGCCATTGAAACTTTCATTATCTTCCATGCAGTTAGGGTGTTTCTTAGAACCAACCCCTCATTCATGTCTAAGGTGGTATCTGACGTGACCCTTAATCAGGCTATCCATCTCCCTACCTTCTTCCCAAACCCACAAAATAGGGGGGAATGGATCCTACATACTTCAGCTGTGCACAGACAGCTTGGATATTATCTGGATAGGACCAAGTCTTTCAGAAAGACTGACCAGATTCTGGTCAGCTTCGCCCCAGGGCAGAGGGGAAACCTATATCCAAGCAGACCATTTCAAAACGGATATCTCACTGCATCCATTTCTGCCACTACTCCCATGGGAAAATACCTCCCAATTCTGTCCAAAGCCATTCCACTAGGACAGCATCAACCTCAACTGCCTTCTTCAGAGACATCTCCACCAAGGATATTCTATAAGCTGCCACTTGGACTTCTGTCCACACCTTCACAAAATGCTGCCAACTGCCTCTTTACTCCAAATCCAGAGCAGGCTTTGCTTCAGCAGTCCTGCAGGGTATGGTGGCTTCCACTTAGAGCAGTGCAAGCCCTTCTTAAGACGACTTTCCTTCCACCCTAATTTTTCAGCTTTGGGAATCTTTCCACAAGTGATGCAACAGTGAAACATGAAGAACATAGTACAGTTGTGTACATTTACCATAAATGTAGATGTTCGAGTGCATTCACTGTTGCAGTCCTGTTTCCCTCCCTCCTTCTCCCTTTTTTGTTTCCTTCTTATCTCATGATACCTTATAGCTAACTCCAGGTAGGCCTTCCTCAGGCCTTCTGGGCAGGGATCCTAGAGGTTGGGGGACAAGAAAAACTGATGTAATGG
This sequence comes from Protopterus annectens, assembly GCF_019279795.1. NCBI lineage: Eukaryota > Metazoa > Chordata > Ceratodontiformes > Protopteridae > Protopterus > Protopterus annectens. Next base: position 1,768,186,959 of record NC_056735.1, on the reverse strand, counting down.
CATCAGCTCTCTTTATAGCCTGACGACCTGATGTCAGTCTCAGGCGACCTGCAGCCAATGCAGGAGGGATAGTCTTTACTCTGGTATTCAGACCGGCCAAGGGCTACCCAGCAGGGATAACCCACAAGTGATGTGATGACTGCAACAGTGAATACACTCGAATATCTACAATTATGGTAAGTGTACATAACAGTACTTTCCCTGCCATAGGTAACCTGATGTCTGCCAGTGTACAAAAGACTTCTACTACTGTAGGGTGCATGGTATGTCACACGTAGGCTGCGATTGGACATCGGCCATAAAAGTGATGTACACATGCACCATCCTCAGAATTTTCCTGCCACCTGATCAGAATTTTAGATTCTAATATATGGTCTGACTCAAGTTGTTTGCAACTCCTCAAATTTTAACTGCCCTGTTGGGAATTTTTTGACTTTTATGCTACTGTCTTTGGTTAGGGTTTGAGGGGCAGGTGGTATTGTGGACAACAAATTGCACATAAGGATAGCCATGTCCAGTGCTGTTTGCCTAGGCCCAAACTGCGACCAGGGGGAAGTCTGTTTTGAAGTAGAAGGCCAAAAAACAAAGGCCTGAACCTTCTGCTGCACCTCTATAAACAGATATAGCTCTTGAGATGGAGGAGAGTCCGGAGTCGCACTTGGTTTACAGATCAGATCCACAGGCTGAGCCTGACATCCGGGCTGACTTGAATCCAATCATAAGCATGTCTGCAGTGGCTGAGCAGACATGTGCTTCATTTGTCCAAGGAGAACCACTACTCATGATAATGGAAGGCCCTAAGGGGATTCCTCAGATCCTTTTTAGGGAAGAGCTAGAAATCAACCTGATAGAATGGAGACCTCTGTTGGGGCCTCCTACCCTACATAGGGCAGACTTGTATGGAGAAAATAAACAAAAAAGCAAACACTTCTCACCAAATAACCTGTTGGCGACTGGTAACAGTTCACTCAGTGCCTTTTCTATGCCCTTGTGTCTCTTAGGCCTCCTCCAAGTTTTACAGCTCCTTTTCCCAGTATTCTCTCCCCACTTAAAAGGATTAGGGAAGAGGATTCTTCAGAGGAAGAGGCATCTTCAGGGGAGGAATCTCTGGCTTACTCTTCAAAGACCCCCCCCCCCGATTATGGCTCCCAGAAGATGAATCTAATGGAACAGATTCACCTGTGGATGATCCTTCCTTTGTAGAAGCTCTAGCTAAAATGAGACCAGATACTCATAGGCACCAGATTTCCCAGCCACCTGCCCCCAGAAAGCCAGACCACTTTTACAAGGTCTCAGAGGACTTCAAGTTCTCTTCAGATGCCCTTTTGCGACCCTTCAGTTACTTCTTTGACTTCTGACAGGCCATCAAGGCTGCTGCCCTCCACTACCCTCCTACCATCAGATAAGGATAGCCGGATGCTAGATAGACTAGGCAAAAAAGTCTGCACTTCTGCCACTCTAGCATTTAGGGACATAAATTATCAAACACACATGACCAAATTTGTTTTAGAGTTTGCCCCAGCTTTCACAGGTAATTGCAGTCTTGCTTGACTCTGAAAATAAAACCTTGGCTACTTCCTTGCTTGGTGTATTTTTTTTTTTCAAGTAACACGCCACTCCATAAAATGTAGTCATGATGCTGCAGAAGCTTCTGAAAGAACAGCTGCCACTGGATCAGTATGAAGAAGATTCTGTTTGCTAAGACTTCAGCCCTTACCTGAGGACATAAAAGCCAAACTTATGGATGCTGCTTTGGACGGCTGTGCCTTGTTTGGCCCTACAGCTGCTAACATGTTCAAACCATTGCAGGAAAAGGATAAGGAATTGAAACACATTTTTGTTTCCCCAGTACCCAAGTTCCAAAGAAATTATCCTGCAGAACCAGTTTTTGTGTGTAGGCATTCATGTCACCCACAACCCAGAGCAAAAACGAGTGACTGGAGACCACAACAGCCTAGGGCCCCACCAGCAACTCTGCCACCAAAGCTGCCCTTTCTAGACAAACCATCCTCTTTGACTGCCCCCCCCCCCACATCCCACTTTCCCAGCGTCTTTCCCTGTCCCTACCAGCCTAGGAAAACTTGACCCAGGACTCCTCGGTCTTCTCCATTGTTCAGAAAGGGTACTTTATAGTATGGGATCACCTACCCTTCTTCAGAGGCATCCTCCAATCTTCCAGGGAGCAACTAACTTTTTTCCCCAGAGGTTCTGTGAGAATTAATGAACTAAGGGACCACCCATAGTGTTTCCAAAAAACAAATAGGAAAAGGGTTTTTGTTCCAGGTTGTTCCTGGTGCCTAGGAAGAAAGATCCCTGGAAACCCATCCTCAACCTTGTCCCATCTCAATACCATACTAAGGGTACCCACCTTCCGCATGCTGACCCTTCAGACTCTGTTCCCACTTGTTCTGCTTCAAGCCTTCATGATTACCCTGGATATCAAAGATGCATATCTGCACATACTCATTCATCCCAATTACAGGACGTTTTTACACTTCTCTGTGTCATCATGGCATTTTCAGTTCGGTGCCTTGCCCTTTAGACTTTCTAACACACCAAGGGTCTTCACCAAATGCCTAGCTCCTGTGATTGCCTGCTGAAGACTCCAGAGAATACACATTTTTCCTTATCTGGATGACCTCCTCTTCCTAGCTACCTACACAGAGGAGGTGGAATGAAATATTACCCTTACCATCAGTCTTTTACAAAGTCTGGGGTTCACCATAAAATCAGTTCCCACCCCTTCACAGGATCAGATTTTCCTGGGGTGCAGGATACAAACAGATCTTATGAAGGTGTCTTTTCCCCCATAAAAGGTGTAGGACCTCACCATTTACTTCAGAAATCTTCTGATGGTTCACCACATTACAGCCAGTGAGTTCCTCAGGGTCTTGGGCCTCATGACATCTACCATTCCCATGCTCCTCTTACCCAAACTCCACATGAGAAAATGGCACCTAAACTCAGTTTGGGTGAAACACCAGCACCCTCTAGAATTTTCCATTCCTCTCATCCCTGTCTGAAGAGAGAGAACGTCAGTGGTGGATATATCAAGTGTCACTCATCCAGGACCCCCTTACACCATCCTTCTCCTTGCCAAGAGACTTTCATGGACACCTCATACATAGGCCGGGGAGCATCATTTGCCCACCTGAAAGCACAAGGGGCAACTTGAAACACATCAGTGTAAGGTAGATGAGGGTACAGCTATTGGCCATGCAGACCTTCCATCCCTTATTCCAACCAGGACCTCTAAAGCTGTTCACAGACAATGACAGTCATGTGGTATGTGAACAAGCAGGGGTGACCAAATCCTGTCTATTATGCAGCTAGATCTTCAGGCTTAGGAACTGGCAATAAAATTCCAGGGTGCCCATCAGGCAGTGTACATCCCATCTTCACAGAATTTTGTGGCAGATTACCTGAGCAGGTCCCAAACATGATCCCACGAATTGATGCTTCAAAGGGATGTGCTTCTGGACATTGTCCACCAATGGCATATTCTTCAAACAGACCTCTTTGCCTCCCCCATGAGCAGACAACTTCCACAGTTTTGTGCCAGAGAACCTCATTCTCTGGTCTGGAAAGTGGACACCCTATCTTTCTCTTTGAAGGGGATGTTTTTATATGCATTTCCTCCCCTTCCCTTCATTCAAAAAGTCCTGTCAAACTTTCAGTAGGACAAACCAAAACTCTTGCTCAGAAATCGCTTATGGTAGGACAACACTGGTTCCCTCTCTTCCTGCATTTATTCAAGGGCAGTTACCACAAGTTACCTCACAGAGTGGACCTTCTCACACAAGACAAAGGGACATTCATACCATCCCCACTTGTCAACTTTCCAGTTGACCCTGTGGGTGATAGGGACCAATTCCTTTTAGACACCTATTTTTTGAGGATGTTCTCACAGTCCTGCAAGAGGCCAGGAAACCAAATACCAGAAATTATTATTTAGCCAGATGGAAGAGATTTTCAATCTAGTGTCTGAAATGAAACCAAGCCCTAATGACAGTTGAAATTCCCCTGGTTTTATCTTATTTGTGTGAAATTGCTCAGTGCTGGCTTGGCTTACTTTTCAGTGAAAGTTCATGTGTCAGCCATATCTGCCTGTCTGCGTCTGTCTCCCCCCTTATCTAGCAGATTTGAGTCTAAACTATTTTTAAAGGCATCCTACACATTAGACCTCCAAAGTAAACCTTTTCTACCTCCCTGGCACCTTAACTTTCTTTTTGAAAAGCTGACTCTCCCACTCTTTGAGCTTGCTTTATCACCTTCTGTACAGTACTGCTCCTGGAAACCTGTGTTACTGCTAGCCTTAACTTCTGCCAGATGAGTGTCTGAGCTACAGGCCCTTAGGGTATCTCCAGCCTTTCTGGTCTTTCGTGAGGACAGGGTCTCCCAGCACACAAACCCCTCATTTGTGCCTAAGGTGGTCAGTGACCTGTCTTTAAATCAGTCCATTCACTTACTTAAATTTTTTCCTTACCCCCCCAGAACTGTAGTGAGAGGGTGCTCCATACTTTAGATATCCATAGACAACTTAGATTTTATTTAGTCAAAGACAAAACTGTTAGAAATTCAGATCAGTGTTTTGTTTCTTAATGACCTCAGGACCCTGTGGTGAGCTCTGTTCAAGCAGACTATTTCCTCCTCGATTTCCAAGACTATTACCTTTTGCTACACTCACCATGTTAAGACTCTCCCTTCCTCTGTTAAGGCTCACTCCACCAGGGCTGTTAACTCATCTGGGGCCTTTTTCAAGGGATTGGATACAAACTCAGTTATTGAAGCAGCTGCATGGACCTTAGTCCATACCTTCACCAAACACTACAGATTAGATGGAATCTCTAAATTTGAGCAGAGTTTGCCACAGCCGAACTCCAGCACTTCCTGGAAAGCTCCTCAGCTACACCTTCTTCCCTTGCTTCATGAGCTTCGGTATTCTCCCTCATGTAATGAATACAAATTTAGAGAAGTAACATAAAAAAAGAAAGTACAGTTCCGTAAAATCTTAACACTACAGTAGAAGTCCTTTTCTCTTTACTGTTGCAGTATTCTACACCTTAGGGATCTCCTATCAAGGGGAGATAGATGAATAGAAAGACATAGAATAGTTGTGTAAAATCTTACCGTAACGATAGATGTCCATCTCTTATCTGTTGCAGTATTCCAATCCCTCCTCCTTTCCCCTGGCCTTGCTTTTTCTTGAATGATTTTTACCCTGCTTCCTTATGCTGGCATTCATATTGGGGCATTCAGTTCTGAGGATGGTGCGTGCATGCATATGTCACTTTTATGGCCATTCGATCACAGCCTACATGAGACATACCACACACCCTACAGTAGTAAAAGTCTTTTGTATAATGGCTGACCTCAGGTCACCTACGGTGGGAAACTTCCCCCATGAAATTAATATTACAACAGAGAAGAAAAGGACATCTATTATTACGGTAATATTCTGCACAACTATTCTTTTAGCTTGGGTTTGTGGAGGGTTCCTCTGTGCCTTCCTCCCAGGCTTCCCCTTGAGCTCTTGTACTGTCCCTTAAGTAAAGAATACTGCAACAGTTATATGGAAAGACATGGTACAGTTGTGCAAAATCTTACCATAACAAAAGAGCTTCTTCACTGTTGCAGTATTCAGTCCCTCTCTCTTTATCCCTCTGTCCTAGCTGTTGATGTGTATTTTTTTGCTCTCCTGGCCAAGGATTCCTTCCTTTTTCTTTGTGGATGCACATGTTCTCCCTTTTCCTTAGGGTATTCTGTTCCTCCTGGGGATTTTTCAGTTTTGAGCGTTTGCGTATGTATGTCACCTTTATGCCCTATTGCAAGGGGAGTATGTGAAGTATGGTGCCTGTATATCGTAAATGCTTTGGTATACTGATCTGATGTTCGGTTATCCTTGGCAGGAGATCCCGGAGGTGTAGAATACCGCATCAGTAAACAGAAAAGGTTTTCTACTACTGTGGTAAGATTTTTATGGAACTGTAGTTTCTTTTCTTGTGTCACTTCTCTAAATTTGTTAAATCAATCTAGTCTGCAACCAGTCACCTAAAATGTGATGACTTTTGGTAATGTTTGTCTTTAAGTTTTAGGAATCCAGATGTCCCCCTGCAAAATGTCTACAGTGAACATGTCAGTGGTTTTGCAGAGTGATTACATCGTTCTTAGTCTCACTGTACGTTTTTCAAGTGGCATGTGTTCTCCTGCAGTATTTTTGTGATTTTTTTTTTAACTAGTTAAGCAGACTAAAGCACTATTGGTCTGTTTAGCTGGGAGTTTCACAATATAGAGGATAACAAAAAGGTTTTATATAAATTCAGATAAAGAAGTTAACGTCTAATAGTTGATTATTTTCATGGAACGTAGCAGAACATTTTTTGCTGCAGTATACTGGCATATTCTAACATACCTGGGGTCGCATTCAGAAAATGAACAGCTTGACAGAAACATTCACTAAACTGTAGTTCTCTGGCCAAATGAGTGTGCAGTTAAGAAAGAGGGCTTAAAAAGAGCCCTCCTGAATAAATGATTAAGTAGTTTGGTGTGCTTGCCCTAACGTGGTTCGCTGGTCCTGCTGCCTTTTTTTAGACCGCTGTCACTCCAGGCAGCTTGACATTAGTATGACGGGAGGGAGCATCAGTCCCTCAGTGGGCTGGTAATTAGAATTTCTGTACAGTTTTCTATTTGACAAGTAAAACATAGATTGCTACTGTATACACATTTATCCCTGTGTGAATTACTGCCTTGAAATATTATCTTCAGTGTTCTAGGTTAAGCCATAGGGCTGGCTTCCTCGTAGCAGAGCATTAAAATAACTTGCTTGCAAATCAGCAAGTTGGCATCAGCTTGCAGTGGGTTACAAAACGTTTATGCTCAGTGTCCAAATTTTTTTTCTGTATCTACGGCCACCAGGGCAGGCTTACAAGTTTGGCCAAGTATTAGCATTATTTTTTTTTTCTGGATAGGTTACTGATCTGTTTTGTTTTGTACTTTAACCTACTGGTGTTCATCTGCAATACTAATATTTCCTGTTTTTTCTTCATTGTTAACAGTTGGCATAATGGTTAAGGTTTTCATCTTTATGCACAAGATACAAGGTTCATTCCTGATTGACGGGCAGTACCTGTGTGTTTTTCCTGTATTTTTGTGAGGTTCCTCCCACCTCCCCAAATCATACTGGGTATGTATTTAGTTTTTGGATGAGTTTAGAGTAGAGTGGTGAGCAGCAACACAGACTCTAGGCAGTGCCACTGGGAGAAGAGTTACAGAAATTATTCAGGTATCACCTGTAATGCAGAGTACCACCTAGATAAAAGAACACTGATCACAGACTGAATTGCTTCTTAGAGCTAGACACCTGATAGCATAAAAGGAATTGCTCTAGGTGATTTAATCTTGTTGACTAATGTTGCCAAACATGGGTATGGGTATTTGATAGTGATAAGTGAAATGGGGACCCAGTGTACAATGACCTATGTCAGGGAACAGTGTTAATGGTTGGAGAGAGTCTATCTGCTTCTGTTTTCCAGTATGTGCATGCCATAAAGCCCAACAGCTCTGGATGAATAAGCTCCTGGCTGGCTGATTTCAAATTAACCAGCTTGGGATACCTGGGATAGCTCTACTGAATGATAGGTGGACATATAACCAGGCAACTTGGCCATAGCTTGTTCCTCCAACCACTCATTTTTTATGCTGGATCCCACTGGTGTAGCACCCTATAGCCACTATGGACAGGGGGTTAACCATATCTTCTGTCTGGATCCTCTCAGTGGGCAAGGCAGAAACTTGTCGAGCCTAGGAGAGGGAAAAGAGAAGTCTTCCCTGTTTGTTCCAAATGCTGTACCCATCCCTAGGAAAGCTGCTACTATCATTAACAATCCTGTTAGCTCCATTTTTCTTGTTAAAAAATAAACAGAATCTAAATGTGTCCACACCTTCTCAAATTTCCTTAAACAGAAATAGTTTACTGGGTCTGGCTCAGGGTTTAATTCAGGCTGTTGATCTTATAAAGTGTTTTTTGGTAAAAGAGAGGGATAGTTCATTTTCCTGAAGAGATTTGAATATTCTTAGTCTGGACAGGAAGATAAAGGGACAGTTACAGGGTTTTTCTCGTTTTCCTTTTTAAGTTTCTGAAGAGAGCTCAGTTTATGATACTCCTGTGTGTGGTGGGGGAGTCTCCTTCTCTTAGACTATTACTAGAATGTGCCAGTGGGAGAAAACTTGAGGTTTTTCAGTCCCTCAGAAAATACTATCAGGTGTTGCTGAGGGAATTAACAGAACTTTGACCCAGTTCTGTCCGCTGTGGAGGATGAATGCCACTACCTGCAATTTTTGTGATAGCCTGCTGTCCCTAAAAAGGCAGATGCAATGTATACATTTTCTCATTCTGATAAGTTTTTATACAGTCTTCCCAAGTCTATAGCTTTTGTTAATCCTACTGCTGCTAAACATTTGGTTAATTATAATCCTACTCTTTCTGACAAGGACAGGAAGCTTAGTGATAACTATGGGAAAAGTTTATGCTTCTGCAAACTTGTATTTTAGAAATTTGAAAATTTGGGCTCGTATATTAAAGCTGATTCTGACTAATTGTATAAGTATGAGGAATGTTTTGTCTACAGTTTCTCCATATGATAAAAAACTGCTTTAAATAAATTAGTTTCTTCTGTTTTACAAGTCAACAACTCATTGTTTACAGGGTATTTGTGACTCATTTGATGCTTTTTTCGAGAGCTATGTCCCCAGGTACTGTTTTGAGGAGATTTGCCTGGTTGAGTTCTTTCCTCAATTTTTGTTTTTTTATTTTTCAAATACGTTTGAATGAATTCATAGTATTTATACATAACATCTTAAATAACCATGTACACTATTTACATTAGCCTGACACTGTAACAGATCTTAATGTATACAGTTACTATATATGCATGTCCAATCCATTATCAGAGTGTCTGATCAATTATTGTATAGTGTCAATCAACGCTAAGACTTTTTCCCAAGGGTTGTTGATAAATGGGTTTGGATAAATTCTTAGTTCTTTAATTTTAATTTCCAATAATGCTGTGGTTTTTCAGTAGGCTGTAGAAGTCTTCCAAAGTTGGAATTGTGTTTGTATTCCATCTTCTTGTTATACACATCCTTAAAATTGCAAGTATAGTCCATACTAGATACATGTTTGACCTATTCAAATGATGACCTTCGTTCACATTTAATAGCACAAGAGCTTTAGTTCAATAAAATGATTCATTAAATAAAGCTTGTAGAAAGGTATTAATACCATTCCAAAATGACTTAATTTTAACACAGTCAAAGAAAATGTGGCTCCAATCTGCATTGTGTACTTGCTCACATCTCCAACATATTCCTTTTATGGAAGAACTAATTTTACTGATTCTTTCTGGGGTTAACAATGCTCTGTGCAAGCATTTCTAATTAAAAAACTTTGAAGTATTGTGTAAAGGATGTATATTTTATCGATAATAAGATATTTGTTTTAATATTTTCAGTTAATTGTATTGAGTGTCCATTTGTTATATATTTCCAGTATGAGGTTTTGGGTGTTGTTTTATAGTTTATCAATATTTTGTAAAATTTTGAAATACTGTTTCCCATGTCAAAGTCATTATATATGATTTCATATATGTATTTCGTAAATTTAGGTATTTCTGTAAATGAAGAATGGTTAATTATTCTACTTAAATCTTGTGAATATGACAGAATACTCTGTAAAGTTAGCCAGTCCTGTTGTGGAATTTTGTATGTTGTTTTTATTACTTGCATATCTAAAATGTTTAATTCTTTGATACTTTTGAAGCCAACAAACAAATCCTTTCTGTTCCCAGGAATTAATAATTTCTCTATTTTATGTAGAAAGTTCTTTGTGACTAAAATGGTGTTAAAAGATCAAACCAGGTTTTTAAATCTATATTTGCATTAATAATTTTCCTAAATGAGTCAATGTAATAATTAATCATACAAATTTTAGTGTGTTTAGTTATGTTATATTGCATACTAATATATAATATGTGCCATGGCAAATTGTTTTTATCTGTTTTAATTTTTTTTTGTAAATCAAATTAATTTATTGATATTACAGTTAGTAATTCTTTCCAATTTGCAGAGTAACTTGGACTTATCCAGTCTGAGATTATTTTAGATATTGATGCTTTTAGATATTGATGCTTTTATATATGTTTCTATATCAGGAAAGTTTAATCTTCCCTGTTTCCATGGTCTGATATGATGTATTAAAGCTATTATGTTTCTTTTGGGAAACCATAAAAATATTATTAGGCATGAATTTATTTCTTTAAGTATATTCCTTTCTGGTAACAGTTGTATTGCCAAGGCTATATATAGGATCTTGGGCAGTAAAACCATTTTTATTAACAGTAGTCTGCCTTCAAATGTTAATATTATTTTGTTCCATTTTTCCACAGAGATTTTAATTGTGTTGATGATATTATTGTAGTTTTTTGAGACTAATTCATTGTTATCCTTGCATAACTCAATTCCTAGATAGTTTAAGGCAGATTCTTGTTTCCCTATGATGTGATTCCCCCTTAGTCTGCAGTTCTTGTTTTTTATTTAAAAATAAAAATTTTGATTTATTGAAATGGAGTCCTAAAGTCATGTGAAATTTGTCAATTAATATATCTAATTCTTCTAATGTCTCTTTTGTATTAGATAATGTTGCTATTTGCTGATGACATATTACTATTACTTTAGAATTGTATTGTTCCTAAACATCTATTCCTTTGATTTTATATTGTTACAAATTGAATCTGCCAATATTTCAATAGCTGGAGCAAATAGAATCGGTGACATGGGACATCCTTGTTTAGTGCCTTTTGTTATTTGTATAGATTCAGAGGTAAAAGGACCTAACTTGACATATGCCAAATTTTTTGAATATATATTCTTTAGGAAATGAACAAAAGATGCAGGAAATTTAAATAGCATTAGGATTTTAAATAAATAGTCCCAGTTTAGGTAATCAAAGGCTTTCTCTATGTTTAAGCCACTTACGAGTGTTTCTTTATTTTTTTTAATAACATGAGCTATAAGAGAAATTATCCTTTTAATATTGTCTTGTGTGTGTCTATGATATATAAATCCAGTTTGATCATTATTTATTGTTTTGGATAGTGGTATTTTCATTCTGTTAGTTAATATTGTCATAAATATAGTCATTATTTAATAATGATATATGTCTGTATGAGTTACACAGGTTTGGGGATTTGTTTTCCTTTAGGATTGGTGTGAGTAATGAATATTTCCAAGAGGGTGGTATTAAAGCTTGTGACTGAATTTCTAATAGAGTTTTATGGAAGAGGGATAGTATCTTTGAAGGAAAAAGTTTATATATTTCCATAATTATGCCATCCATACCTGGAGCTTTATTGTTTTCCCCCTTTTTATTGTATCTAATTTATTTGTAGGATATGGGTGCTTGCAGATCTAGTTTTAATTTTTCTGGTATGTTTTTATATTGGAACATTTTTCATTTAGATTTAATTGATCGATATATATATTCTTTTTGGAAATGTCCCATATAGTGATTTCTATAGGCATCAAGAATGTCACCTATATCCGAGACATTTTTCCCTTTCTTTTCATGGAAGATTCTTTTAATGTTATTAGCTTTTGATTGTATTTTGATTTTTGTGGATAAATTATGTAGATATTTGGGAGAAGTGGCCAAGGTATTAATTTTTAGTTTTTCTAAAGCTAAACTAGTTTTGTGTGCTAGAATTTCATTGTATTTATTGTTTAACACTTCTACTTTCTTTTTCATCTCCAAATGATTTTGATTTTTTTCAGCTTTTACTGACAAAAGTTTGGATTGTAGATCTAATAGTTCAGAATCCCATTCTCTGATTTTTTTATACCAAGTTAGGGTTTTATCATATATGTAAGCTTTTAAATGAGTCCCATATCATTATCTTATTTATCTCTGTGGTGTAATTAATATCTAAAGAAGAACTGTAATTCAGATAATAACCAGGGTTTGCACACTCTAATTTTAGTTATATATGCTAGAATTCTGGAGTTAAAGATTAATGGTTTGTACCCTTTTGAAGTTTTAGTATCAATGAACTGTGGTCTGGAAAGGGGCAGGGAGTGATTGAGAAATTAATGATTTTAGAGTACAAGTCATGGTCAGCAAATATTTTATAAATTCTAGTTTGGGTACAAATCTGTGATCTTGATGGGAAACCAACAAAGATTTATCTTCTTTAAATTTGAAAGCATCTGCAAGATTAAATGAATTCTACCCACAATTCTACCCAGTTGTTTAAAGCTGTAGATACAGCAGATGTATGCATCAGTCTTTTATTTGTAGTTTCAGAAATATCAAATACACAGTTAAAATCTCCTCCTAATATTACGTTGCCTTTATAATTATTGGAAATGAAATTCAAGTGTTTTTTAGCAGTTCCTGATCCAATGCCAGGTGACCAATATAGACTGGATAGGGTCCATATTCTGTTGTTATATTTAACTGTTACTAATGCCATAAGGCCTTCTTTATCTTCATACTTATAAATGATTTCAGGGTTATCACATTTGTTTTCCATAAAATTGTTACCCCTTTTGTCTTTGTCTTATAAGTGGATTGCGCCAATATCATATATTCCTTAGGATTCCATTTGTAATTGTCATTTGTTTTGGAATTAGTTTCTTGAAGGAAGACAATTTGTGCTTTGTTCAGTTTTAAATATTTCAGTAGATTTGATCTCTTGCTAGGATTGTTAAAACCATTGATATTTAAATATGATAAAGTTAAATCCATCTTAGGTTATTTAGACTATGTATTTTCTGTTTTATTGTGACTAGTAAACATTTTCCTCTGATAACCATAAAGTATATGTTTGAGTTTTTAAAGGAAATTATCAGTTTTATACTTTGAGTGTTTACCAATAAAGTAATGTTTTGGTGAGGCATACTAAAAATGTTTTTGTGAAGTAAATTTAAATGAGTAAATGTTAACAAAACTAAGATCTGCACTAGCCATGGAATGAAAATCATTCCTAATCTGATGGATAAACCTAAGACCATCAGATTATCACTATTATCACTCATACCTTGTCAATCCAGAACATTTGAGCTCCATAAATTGAATTATCATATGGAGAATATTTGTAATAGAAATAAGCAAAATTTATATTATTTTGAACAGATGTAGTACTATTGTAGATTAAACAAAATTCTAATACAATGTAAATGTCTACTTATTGTATAAGCAATTAATATTTACATAAAAGATAGATGACAAGCAATTCAATCATAGTAAAGTAGAATGTGTCACATGTAAAACCTCAGTAAAAGATTATAACATACAGTTATTTAACATATTCACCCTTACTGATGAAGTCTTTCAAAGCTTATTACTTAATATAAATAGATGGTAATACTATTTATCCCTAATGTTTATAATACAGTGTATTTTACTGGATATATCAGAAGTTATATTTCATTGTTTTCCAGCATTTAAGTAATCACTTTGTTTGTTGCTAACTTACTTAAAGCATTGTTTTATGTGAAAAGTTAGTGCATTTTAATTATCGGTGCACCCCCCCCCATTTCCTACAAGTAAGGATTTTCATATCTGTCATTTCTATTATAAAATGAGTGAAATTAAAATTCAGTTAATGTGATTAATGATTACAAATTCCCTTTCCATATTTATAAATTCCCATTTTATGGCATATGTTGAAAGTTTTTAGATTTAAATGGCAACATTCTGTTTTGTATTATCAGCAAAGGTTAACCTGAGTGATTGTCTATTTAATACTATTTGCTCAGAATGTGATTGTTACATTCTGTGACATTCTAGTTCAGGTTTCTGTTGTTTCCCTTGAACAACTTTGTCAGTTTGATGTCATGTGTAAAGCATTAGTTATCTTGGTAACAGCTTAAATATTATGTATGGTTAAGATGGGTTACAGAACCACAATTCAAGTTAAAGCAATTGTATGACTTGTTATGCACATTTGCTTATATGAGAAAATCATCATGTTTCCCCTTGATGTTCAATATAGTGTGTGCCATTTATGACAAGTTAAAACAGTAGTGTTATTATACACAAGCCCATGTTATTATGAGTGTCTATTGTCAATTTAATACTATTTGTTCAGAGTATGATTGTTACATTCTGTGGCATTTCAAGTTCAGGCTTCTATTGTTTCTTTTGAACAACTTTGTCAGTTTGATGTCATGTATAAAGCATTAGTTACCTTGGTAACTGTTTAAGTATTATGTATTGTCAAGATGGGTTACAAAACTACAATTCAAGTTAAAGCAATTACATGACATAAAACCAGAATCGAGTAAGCAGAAACAGACCGTAAAACCAATACAATGAACTAAAAGAAACGGTCGTTTCAGCAAACAGAAGTGGGATGTCCAAGAAAAGTTTATTCACCAAAATTCACAAACGCTTTTACCCTATCTCAGTTGTAGGGCTTTTTCAAGTTGAAAAAGCCCTACAATTGAGTTAGGGTGATAGCGCTTGTGAATTTTGGTGAATAAACATTTCTTGGACATCCACTTCTGTTTGCTGACACGACCGTTTCTTTTAGTTAATTACATGACATGTTGTGCATATTTACGTATATAAGAAAATCGTCATGCTTCCCCTTGATCTTCAACGTAGTGCATGTCATTTATGACAAGTTAAGACAGTAGTGTTATTATACACAAGCCTGTGCTATTAAAACCTGTCTTTAATATCTAAATTCAGCAGACTGTTTCATCTTATATGACGATGATATATTTTATGTCTTGATTTACTAAAATCGTATATTACATAACTTTTGTGTGTGTGGTTTTTTTTTTTGGCTGTTTCTTAGTTGAGAAGACCACAAGTTGCAATGCTTATTCTTATTATTAGCTCCTTCCAAGCATGTTTATACAGTCCATAGATTTTAAATTATGAGACCCTTCTAGTTTCTTATTTGTTATAAGTAAATTTCCATTTTTACATACACACATATCAGAACTTCAGGCACGGGCAACAATGCCCATCCAGTTTTGCCAGATTACCATTCACTAGTTCATGTGGTGTGATTCCAGGCTGTAATTAAAATATCCAAACCAATATTTGTCCTGTTCCATTTTGCCAGCATGTTCCATGCAGTGGCCACTCTGCCAGTGAACCACTCAACACACCTTCCATTCCCACAGATATTTCCATGAAGGAAATTCGATGACTCTCCAGCACTTCCCGGCAACCCTAAACACCCCTAGAATCGGCTATCCCCATATGCCTAACATGTCCGAGCAAGCTCACCTCCCAGACCACTGCAAAGGGTACTACACAAGACCAAGTGTTCGTAGGCTTTTACAATAACTCAAGACTTCCACTCTTATGTAAGTCCTTAATGTGTTTGGACCAAAATACATTTTAAATATAAAATTGCGTGTATTATTTATTTATTTATGTATTTTTGTTTTTATCAAGAATCAACTTAATGAGCTAAACGAAGTGTTAGGAGACCATCAATATGTGTACATGTGGTTTAAAACAGCCCTTTTATTTTATATATATATATATATATATATATATATATATATATATATATATATATATATATTTTTTTTTTTTTAAACCAAAAACATTGCCGTGAATCATCTCAGCGGCTCCTCAGAGCCTTTAAGCATTATTGTCACTCTTTCTCCATTACCATAGCAACCTGGGAGCACCTGTTTCTGTTAGTGTGTCTGTGTACTGCATATCAGAGGCTCTCGATGCACCTGAAGCAAAGCTTCATTTCACTGCAACTTCAAGCCTACATTCCATCCCTTTCAGCAAGGCAGGAGCCAAGAAAAGAACAGAGAGCAAACAGATTAAAAAAAAAAAACTCCCAACAAGCCGCCACAACAAGAGATGACACATTCTTCCAGCCTTCCCACCTCTCACTCAGCAGATGTATAAACAAACTATTATCTTCCAAAGTATCCCAAATCACAGTTTTATCCACCCCCTTCCCCTGGATCCAGGCTAAAACACCAAATGTCTATTCCAAATACACAAGTATTAGTAAACCTCAATTACAAGCCGCAACCCACAGCTTCCCGGAGATGAAAATGGCAACATACAACAGCTGCCAGACACAGCTGCTTCCACACACATCATGTCAAGCATAATCAAACAGCACTTGAAAGTATGATACCTGCCATAATTTATATTAACTATGTTTAGACAGAATAATGACATTTTTACTAGCTGCCAGGCACAGCTGCATCCATGCACACCATATCAGGATTGATCAAACTGCACTTGTAGCTTTTGTACCTGTCATAATTGATATTAACTATATTTAGACAGAATAATGACAACATTTGTACTAAGAGCTTGCTACTATTATTTAAACAGGATATACAATACATTTCTAAATCTTACTTTAACCGAAGAAGGCATTAGTTACCATGACAGCATTTTTTTTCAAAACACTCTACTGTTACTTCTATTATATATGATGTTAATTTGTTACATTTGAATCTGAACGCTGATGAATGGTACCTTGTTGAATTAGTTAATTAATTACTTAAATTATTATAAATAAAATCAATGAAAAATGAACAACATAAGTATTCATTGAGTTCAAGTAGGGGAATAGAAACTTTTATGTTTGTATTATATGTTGCTTTGTTTGGCTTATATATAATGTAAATAGTGACCCATCTTGACCTACCTTTGTGAAGAATTATTGGACTCTTTGAACATTCTGAGTAAATCATTACTGTTTCTCAGTTGTTTAAGAAACACTCCCTTTTTTAAAATAAAAACATATGACAAGTGATGTACCATATTAGTTGATACTTTGAGAGCTGTAGTTGTAAGAGTTATTCTTTTTTTGGGACAGCTATGTTGGAACCAGTTTTTTTTTTGTTTCTTCTTTCTAGCATCAGTCCAAGGATTTGTTTATTTTATTCTTTTAAGAGTAGGGGCCATTCATTCCATTTCTTCTGGGACAGACACTATGTTGTTGTTTTTGATGAATATAGTAGCTTTTTCTGAGTCATTAAAGGTTCTCATCTCATTGTCAAAAAGTATTTTAATCTTGGCTGGAAAAGCCAGCTGTGCTTTAATGTGGTTTTGTTTCAACAGTTTTATTATTGGCCAGATGTTTTTCCTTTGTTCTAGTATTCTGGAAGAATAACTGTTGTCAAACCTTATCAGGCTTTGATTGTATTTTAAGGGTGATTTTCTCCAAGCATATTTTAATATTAGTTCCTTGTCCAGAAATTAAAGGCATTTTATAACTATGGATTTGTTGAGTTAGAAGCAGGTTTCCTCAGTGCTCTTTTCAATTCCAAATGAAAGTCCCTCTTTCAAGTCTAAAAATTCAGGAATCCAGGTTAAGAATGAAATAATGTCTTCTTCTTCGGTGTTTTCAGGCAGACCAAAGATCCTTATGTTGTTTGTCCTTCCCTGTTTTCTAAGTCATCTATTTTGTTAAGCGACCATGTATTCTGTTTAAGCAAAAAATTTTTTTGGAATTCTTCCTCTCTGAGTCTTCCTTCAATGTCATTTAGAGAAGTCTCTATATTTGTTATTTTTGTATAGTGTTGCTGTAATAGTTCCTTAAGAGTATCAGTCTGTTTTTGAGAATTTAATTTGAGGTTTTCTAAGTCATTTTTAAAGTCATCCATCTTCAAAGATAGTTCCTGTAAAGTGGATGTCATCAATTACAGTTCTTTTTTCAAAGCAGCATCTCCGTGAGAATTCCTTGAGTTGTTCATATTAAGTGACTCAATACATCTCCAACTTACTTGGCAAGAAACATTTTTGTACATCTCCACCAAAATTGATATTTATGTAGTTTAGTAGTTTATCTATAGATTTCTGATGTTTTAAATTTGAAAATAATAACATTTTCCTATATTATTATACTAGTTTATGGAGCTCTCAAAATTCACAGCTGTCGGTTGGCCATCTACCCATAGCCTGGTTGAGTTCTTGATCACTTGTATAGTAAGAAAATGTAAAACAAACAAAGGACAATAATTTGTTAATAAGTATTTAAAAAGATAAAGCATGTAAAAGGGAACTCTTCAGTTCCAAAACATTTTAGGAACAGTCCCATTGAATTGAAAGACATGTCGACTATTAAAAAAAAAATCCATTAAAAAGGCAGAAAAGATATTTCCATGTGGCTTCTGGTGAAATGGCTAGTGTATTTTGAGAGATGTAACTTATCTGTTGTAATCCAGTGGATGGAGTTTAAGAATGCTTCTAAAGGAGGCTGCTCCATTCAATCCTAAGATTTCATATGCATTTAGGTGGATCTGTCGCTATAACTTCTTCACTAGCAATGAGTCCAGGTCACCTTACGTGGGTGGTAGTTTGACTTTGTATTGAAGGTGAAAAGTGGACTTTCAAGTTCTGGCATATTTGGTCACTTTTAAAGAGTAAATTCTGGTTGTGATTTTTCTTATTACCAAAGAGGTGTTTTAGGATACAAATTGTCATTTTTTTTTGTCATGTAAAGATTTGCACAGTGCTTAAGTAAATTACAGTCGAGACATCACCCATGGCTGATGAGATGTTGTACTTTACCTCTGCATTTGTTATAGTTTTGCGAACAACTTATCTCTGTAAGACCCCAGTCTGAACATGTGCTCTGGGCAATCTACTTTAATTTCAAGAGTGGTAACTGTAGCACTTTTTTCTCCCAAGAGACATGTCTGTCCAATCTTATCCCCCTTTCTAGCTGAGGATTAGTAGTAGTAAGAGTACACCAGGTTTAATTTTAATCCATAATTGGATAATGTATGCTGTAGGTGCAATGGGCAGGAAGACATGAGTATAATGTTGATAGTTGAAAAACATTCCACAATCGTGCACACTGAGCACAAAGCCTTATTGATGTATTATTTGCCAGTCTTTTTCTCTGGTGATACTTTTTTCTGACAACTGTCTTTAACAAGTAGGCTGTTTCTAATGGTGCCAGGCAGCACATATCGTCATACCAGAAACTCAAGTATAAAAAACCTTTAGTCAAAAGGGTGCCTACACAGCCCACTTTTCTGATATTTTTTCTTCTTTCCTCTTAATCTCGTTATAATTTCACTATGCTACGTTAACACTTTAACATCAAGCTGTAACTTAACACAGCTCATAAAGACCTGAGAAGGTGGTATTCCATCATTCAGCATTTAGCCACACTCCCATCCACAGTTTTCCCTCCACAATTAGTCTTTTGTAATCCCTAGCATAATCTGAACATGACCAGTTTCTAATTACAGTGTCAGAATTGTTTTTTCTTTTTCTTACTGCTTGGTAGAGCTACACAGACAGGCGGGATAATGGGCAAAGGGAGTTTACGTACATAAAACTGTGTTGTCCAGGCAGTTTTTCTCTTTTCCAACGATAGCTCAACTCGCTTAATGCTTGGAGTTTTCTGGATTAACTTTCCTGTCACCAGAATGATCAGTAGGGTACTTCCCTAAATGAATCCAGCCTATGTTGTCTTTCGGCTTTTCCCGGTTAAGGGTCGCCACAGCGGAACTCCGGTCCGCTAATGATTGGCAGTAGATTTTCATGCTGAGGTGCCAGCTCAACATTCAACCTTCAACGAAGGCACGCCCATTTACGCATGTCTTTCGAATGCCCACCCAACCGCGGGGAGGACATACAGACTCCACACAGAAGGCACTCCAGCCGAGTCCAGCCTATGATGTGTTGTAAACCAACACATTTAAATCCATCACAATGATTACCACGCAGTCGTAGGGTTTCACCAGGCATGACCGAGAAGTGTCACCTTTTGTCAGTCTGCATGTAGCATATACCCACTTATTTGACACTGGCAGACCACAAGTGATTGGCTGTAGTCTTTCTTGTGCCCCCTGTGTGATTCTCCTTCTCATGAGCACGTGAAGCTGTTTGTTTTTCAGATTGTGTTACAAATATTAAACATAACTTGTACTTGAATTGACAATATATTTGTCCTCAGGGCAAAAGTACTCATCTGGCTGTTAATTTTCTCATTGTTTCTAGTTTCCAAGTTTTGCCAAGTTTTATAGGTAGGTACTAGACTAGCTGCCCTTGGCCATAAGTCTAGCCATTTTCCCTTTTTATGCTTAAATTTAATCTATTCCATTAGGTTAGGGATTGGCCTTGCCCATGATCAATAGTTATATGTTATCCCTACTGAGAATTACTGGGATCATACTGTAAATAATTTGAGGGGACCCATGCATGGGATTTACTTGATCTATACAGTAAAACCTACTGCTGGACTATGGTTAAATAAAGCACAAAAATCTAACTGGAAGAAAGCAACTCTGTAGATGTTTTTAATGTTTGTCAGTGGTTGCCAGTACTGTTACAGCTTTGTGAATTTAACAACCCACTATTTCACTTCTTTGTTTTGTTCAAGTCATTACTTATGCATTTTGTATTAACAAAAACAGAGTCTAGGCCTTTTAAAACACTTTCAAGCCAGCAGGGAAAAAAATGTTGCATTTAAGCTTCAAATATTGTGGTGTCTCTGATTTACTGTGAAATTTTGTTTCTGCTACAAGATTTCTTTCTGAAAGCATTGTTATCAGAAGCTTTCAAAAATGTTCTTAGGAGAGGGTTTGGTGGAAACTGACTGTACTATCTGAGAATATGGAAATACTGACATTTTTCTGGAACCCCTGAAGCTGAGATGTTCTTCGTCTTCCATTGCTGCAGTCCTTACTATTGGGGTATAGTCCGCATCCAGTCGGCCCGAATACCAGAGTATAAGGCTGACGTCGGTCAGGGCGCATTAGACTGACGTCAGTACGTCAGGGTACTAATGCGCATGACCGGCGTCATATCCTCAGTCTTTTTTGCCGCGTGATCCGATGCAGAAGCAGTTTTGCGAGTGCAGGTTGGCGTTCTGAAATATTTCCGAAACCGGAGTTTCAGACCGAATCAGAGTTGGCTAAGTACCCGTTGGGAACATTTTGGTTTTTCTTGCCTCAGTATTTAACGGATGTCAGAACAACTGAATAACTGTATTTCTTGTGGGAAACAAATACCTCATAGGGATTACCATACATTATGTATACCTTGTTTAGGGCCTGTGCACGTCGTTGTTGGTTGCCGCTCTTGTGCTAAGTTTAACAAACGCACTATTAAGAGGAGGTTAGACTGTGCCAGATTAGTGTTTGGGAAGCGTTGCAATTATAAAATGCCGTCGGATGCTCCGACGCCCGCTTCATCCAAGAAGCGCAAGGACAAAACAGCGAAGCCTAGGGTTGATGAACCGGCAGTCCCGGACATCGGTTCTTTAGATGGCTCAGTGGAGCCAGAGGTTTTGCCAGGAGTTTCTATAGAGTCTCAGGCAGAAACTTTACTGTTACAGGATGTACCCTCTCAGGAGGCAGGCCAGGCTGAGGGGCTTCTCAGGTAACTGTTCTTCCCTCTCTTCCCAAAGTAGTTAGAGCCTCTCCTTCTGTTGCCAAAACTTCTTTTAGAGGTAGGCCAACTTCAGCTTCAGTAGGGCTTCTCCTAGCCTTCGGGTTCTGTTCCTAAGAAACATATGCTTAAAATGGCAGAAGATTTGATTACTATGATTAGAGGTTCTATGGGCCCTCCTGATAAGAGGCCTAGAGTGGAACCAGACTTTGACAGTTTTGAACAGGGTTCAGGGGCTTCTGAATCTTCTGCGGAAGATTTGCAGGAGTATCCTCATTATTCTGATTCTGATGTGGATGATGCCACTCCTTGGCTTCTCCTCCTGAGGATTTTTCATTTTCAGAGACTCTGCATTCCATGAGGGAGCACTTTAAATGGGAAGGCCAGGATTACTCTGATTCCAGGAAGAGGCTTAGGGAATTCTTGTTTTTACCCCAGCATAGGCCCTTAGCTATACCTCCTGTGTTGAATGTGGTGGAAGATGTTTTTGCAGAGGCTTCCCTGAACCCTGATTCTTTGCCTCCTGCTCCTGTTAAACCTGATAGGTACTATAGGGTGCCCGAAGCTCATAAGTATTTGTTTAAGAGTCCTAGGGCGGACCCAGAAGCTGTTTCTCAGGGGCCTAAAGGTGTTAAGGCCTCTGTGGTTAAAAATCCTGTTCCCACTGACAAAGAGGCAAGGGCGTTAGATAGGTGGGGTAAGAAAGTGTATACTTCTTCCACTCTAGCCATGAGAGCGTTGAATTGTCAGTTTCACATGCTGAAATATCAAAATTATCTCCTTTCACAATTGAAATCTAAGGTGGATGCTTTAGCGGAAGGTATTGATTGTAAAGACTTGCTGGATTTGGTTTATGTGTCTGAACAAGTGGGCAAGCATTCTTTGCAATGTGGTTTTGATGCTGTGCAGGCCTCCTCGAGGGTGGCTGCCACTAGTTCTGTTCTTCGCAGGCATGCCTGGTTGAGGGATCAAAATTTGCCTGAGCATGTTAAGACAAGGATTTTGGATGCTCCTTTACAGTCTGATGTGTTGTTTGGTTCACCTGTGGAAGCAGTTTTAAAGAAAATGGAGGACAAAGCTAAGTCTATGCAAACTGTTAAAGATTTTTGCAGGTACAGCCACCGAAGTTTAGTAGAAATTGGCCTGCTAAGGGGTGGACATATCCTGCTTATGATTCCCAGTCTAGGGGTAGGTCTAGACGTGGTAGGGGCAGGGCTCAAGGTTCTTTTAGGCCTAGAACAGGGAGTTCACCTGCTCAGACTTCTGGTGAGGGCAGGGGTCAGTCCTTTCGTAAACAGACCCAATGACCTGCCTTTTCAACTGCCAGTAGATTCTCGTCTGGCAGCTCCTTTGGAAGGACACCTGTCTCTTTTCAAAGGAAATTGGGATTTAATTACTCAAGACAGATGGGTGTTGCACATCATTCTACCAGTCCCTGTGTCAGAAAGGGGCCTAGGATTTTATTCTCGCATGTTCCTAGTACCAGAGAAGGGGAACACGTGGAGACTGCTTTTGGATTTATCTCTCCTCAACACTTATCTGGACATTCCCAAGTTCAAGATGTTGACGTTACAACAGCTTTTACCCCTGCTGGGCAAAGATCACTGGATGGTAACTTTAGATCTCAAGGAAGCTTACCTTCATGTGCATATCAGGCTACGTTACAGGAAGTATCTGCGGTTTCAAGCTGGAGATTCTCATTATCAGTTCTCTGCATTGCCCTTTGGCTTATCTACTGCGCCCAGAGTATTCACAAAGGTTCTGGCTCCAGTGATAGCTTACTTCAGGCTACAAGGACTTCAAATCTATCCTTATTTAGACGACTGCCTGATTCTGGCTCAAGAAAAGGAAGACCTTCTACAGCATCTGGAATATCTTATAGCAGTGCTAAGATGCCTAGGGTATTCTGTGAGCGAAATAGAGTCCAGTGTAGTACCCTCTCAAGACATGTGCTTTCTGGGTGTGAGACTGAATACAGCAGCCCAGATGGCCTTTTAACCCCGGACAAACAAAAGAGTCTGTCACTTTACTTCCATCAACTATCTCATCAGTCCGTGCTGACTGCAGAGACAGTCCTTCAAGCATTAGGGTTCATGGCATCTTGTATTCTGGTGCTTCCCAATGCCAAACTGCATATGAGGAAGTTACAATGGTATCTCAAAATGTATGGACACAGCACTGCCAGGATTTAGACACTGTCATTCAAATAATACCTTGCCTTCAAAGAGTATTTTTGTGGTGGGCTCAGGAATGTCACCTAAACAAGGGACTCTCTGTGACCCGGCCAGAGGCGAGTCAGATTTTACCGACAGATGCCTCAGACATTGCTTGGGAGCTCATCTAAATGTAAAGTGGATACAAGACAAGTGGCCTGCCAGACTACAGCATCTACATATCAACATAAAGGAGATGTTAGCAGTCCAGTTCGCATTGCTGGCTTTCAAGGAGTTACTTCTTCCAGGGCAGGTGCTGATTCTAACAGACAACACAACTGTCATGTGGTACTTCAACAAACAAGGGGGAACACATTCTTATCCTCTATGCAGGCATGCAATGATTTTATGGGAGACTGCGCACGCTTGCACCTAACTCTTCAGGCAAGGTTTCTGCCAGGAGCACAGAACTCCTTAGCAGATGTGTTAAGCAGACAAATCATGGATCCCCACAAGTGGAAACTGGATCTTCATGTATTTCAGAAATTGACAGTGTCATGGGGAACTCCAGACATAGATCTGTTCGCTTCTCCACTAAACCACCAGCTGCCACAGTTTTGCACAAAGGGGTTTCATCACACAGCTTGGAAAGTGGATGCTCTGTCTTTCAGTTGGACAAACCTTCATCTGTATGCCTTTCCACCTCTGCCTCTTCTTCCAAAGGTACTGTTAAAGGTCAGACAGGACAGGCCAAGGATGATTTTGATAGCTCCAGATTGGCCTCGGCAACACTGGTACCCTCTACTATGGAGTCTGGTAAAGAAGCCTCCATGGCCTTAACCTTTGATTCCACATCTGTTATCCCAGCAGGACGGTCATCTGCTCAATGTCAAGCTTCACTCTCTTCATCTGACAGCCTGGCATATTCTGTGTTGAAACACAGCAGGTCTCAACTTCCTCAACAAGTTTTAAATGTGATTATGGAAGCTAGAAGACCTAGTACAAGGAAAGTGTACAGCAAAATGGAAGAGATTTTTATTTTGGAGTAAAGCAAAGAATTTGGAGATTTCTGAGCCTAATTTGAGTATGGCTCTTCAATATCTTACTGAGTTACTGGACAAGGGTCTGTCCTTCTCTTCCATCAAGATTCATGCTGCAGCAATCTCAGCTCACTATGATTGTGACCCACCTTTGTTTTCGCATCCTTTGTTCAAGCAGTTTCTTAGAGGGGCTAAGAATATAAGACCCCCACGTAGAGCTCCTACTCCTGCTTGGGATCTCAATTTTGTGTTGGAAAAACTTACTCTACAACCTTTTGAGCCTGCGGCTACTGCTGAATTGAAATATTTGTCATGGAAGACTGCTTTTTTGTTGGCTATTACTTCTGCAAGAAGGGTGTCTGAGTTGCAGGCCCTTATGGCAGTCGAGCCCTTCTTGATTTTCCATAAGGATAGGGTATCATTACGTACTAATCCTTCCTTTATGCCTAAGGTGGTTTCTAGTGTGGCTTTAAACCAAACTATTCATTTGCCTACCTTTTATGCAGACCCCCAAAATAAAGGGAAAAGATTTTGCATACTTTAGATGTACACAGGCAATTGCGTTATTACTTAAGCAGGACTAAGGATTTTAGGCAGTCTCAGCAGTTGTTTGTTTCTTTTGCTTTGAGTTCACAGGGCAAGCCTGTGTCAAAACAAACTATTTCTAGGTGGATTGGCTTTTGCATTGCATTTTGTTATTCCCATCATGGCAAGGAGGTTCCAGCTGGGATTAGGCCTCATTCCACTAGGGCTACTGCCACTTCAACAGCATTTCTACGGGGTGGCAACTAAGGATATTTTGGAAGCAGCTACTTGGAGTTCAGTGCATACTTTCTCTAAGCATTATCACCTTCCTATCTACTCTAAGTCTAGGGCTGGTTTTGCCACAGCTGTTTTGCAAGGCATGTTGTCAGCTCCTGCTTCTTTATGATTTGCCAGCCTCCCTTACCTCTGCTTTGGGATTCTACCCAATAGTAAGGACTGCAGCAATGGAAGACGAAGAACATAGTACAGTTTTGTACCTACCATAAATGTAGATGTTCGAGGATTCCATTGCTGCAGTCCAATTTACCCTCCCTCCTTTCCCTCTGTGTTTAGGGGTGGTTGTGTAGGTGATTTACCTGCTTATATTTTTGTATATATTGTTCATGTTTTGGTGCAGGTATTTTGGGCCTTGTCTTTTTAGGGTCTTCTGACATCTGGGGCAAGAAAAGACTGAGGATATGACGCCGGTCATGCGCATTAGTACCCTGACGTACTGACGTCAGTCTAATGCGCCCTGACCGACGTCAGCCTTATACTCTGGTATTCGGGCCGACTGGATGCGGACTATACCCCAATAGTAAGGACTGCAGCAATGGAATCCTCGAACATCTACATTTATGGTAGGTACAAAACTGTACTTTATTCTTTTTCTTGTAATTTGCCCCTCCCAGATAATTAACAAATATTTGTATTTCTTAATATGTGAAGGTCAGCAGGACTAAGACAGATTATATGTGTGTGAATGAGAGGGAGGATAGAGGAACGGTGAGGATGCAGGGAGTAGAGGTGGCAAAGGTGGATGAGTTTAAATGGTTGCGATTAACAGTTCAGAGTAATGAAGAGTGTGGAAGAGAGGTGAAGAAGAGAGTACAGGCAGGATGGAGTGGGTGGGGAAGAGTACCAGTAAGAGTGAAAGGGAAGGTCTACAAGAGGGTAGTGAGACCAGCTATGTTATATGGGTTGGAGACAGTGACATTGACAAAAAAGCAGGAGTCAGAGCTGGCAGAGTTAAAGCTGTTAAGATTTGCACTGTGTGTGACGAGGGTGGACAAGATTAGGAGTAAGTATAGAGGGTCAACCCAGGTTGGAAGGTTTGGAGACGAAGCCAAAGAGGCAGGATTACGTTGGTTTGGACATGTGCTGAGGAGGGATGCAGAGTATATTGGGAAAAAGATGCTAAGGATGAAGCTGCTAGGTAACAGGAAAAGAGGAAGGCCTAAGATAGGGTTTATGGATGTGGTGAGAGATGACATGCAGGTGGTTGGTGTGACAGAGCAAGATGCAGAGGACAGGAAGAAATGGAAACAGATGATCTGCTGTAGTGACTCCTAATGGAAACAGCCGAAAAAAGATGAAG
This sequence comes from Protopterus annectens, assembly GCF_019279795.1. Classification (NCBI taxonomy): domain Eukaryota; kingdom Metazoa; phylum Chordata; order Ceratodontiformes; family Protopteridae; genus Protopterus; species Protopterus annectens. The sequence continues at coordinate 1,768,160,238 of NC_056735.1, read as the reverse complement.
ATTCACAAAAGCAAAAGCAGCCATGACTTCTGTCATAGAACTGCAAACAACTGTCTACTGAGCGTATATGTCATGGATACCTCAATTGTCTGCCACTTGGATTTTATAAAGCCACAAAGACTATGAAAGTTAATTTCCACTATTGCTGCCTAGAAGAAAATGTTACCCTCCATGACAAAATTACCCAAGGCTTGCAGTTAGGTTGTGAAGTAAGCCCAGGCACACCATTCAGCCCAGTTTCTTGTTTAGTATTACTTGTGCAAGCAGTTGACATTTTACAGTTTATAGACGGTACACGCTCTTCATTACATCTCGATCGCTGGTTGCTGTTCCTGACTCTGATGTGCATCTGAGAGCAAGTTAACCACTTGCTTTTCTAACAACTCCTTTAACCATTCCCAGCTTTGCAGCAAAGAGGAGAATTGCCATAGGATCATAGGAGATTACTAGGCTATCGACCCTAGAGGTAATTTCAAGCCTAGCCATTTCTACCTAATGTAATTTTGTTTATTTTATTTATTTTTATTTGACATTTGTTAACTGAGTTGGTCCAGTTGGGCATGAGCCCATTTTCAGTGGAGACCCGAGGAGAAAAGCTCCAATTACAAAAATAATTAGGATAACATAGGTAACAAAACATAGAAAGTACCATAACCAATTCTAACTCCATAACATATTAATACAAATTATAACTCAAACATATTCAAATTACAGCAAGAGAGTTTTCTCAAAGAAATGAGTATATGAACCCTTAATGTGTTTTTTTTTTTTTTTTTTAATGTACAAAAACAAGTTATATACAAGTGATCAAATAAGAGATATACAAGTCAATCAGAATTTATTGCGTAGGCTTTGTAGGAAGGTGTAGTTACTTTCAGGAGTTCAGAGGAAAGGAGCACCGTTTGTATAAAGGGAACATATCAGGCAGGTTCTAAGCAGAGACATGATTTAGTGTTGAGAAGCTAATGTTTGAGTTCCTTTTTAAAGTGTGCAGGGTGTATGATGGAGCGGATGTTCAGAGGAAGTTTGTTCCAAGTGTGGGCTATAAAGCAGTTATATTGCAGTTTGCCTGTGTTCTTCTTTGGATGGTCTACATTCAGAAGTTGTTGGTTAGAGGTGCGGAGGGTTCTAGAAGGGGTATAGGTAGATACAAGAGTAGTGAGAGCTGGACAGGATGAAGGCTTGTATAGAATGGAATGAATAATCTGAAATTTAGAAAGTAGCAGTAGTTCAGGGAATTCAAACCATTGTAATGAGTTCAAGGCAAGGCAGTGATGGGAGTTGTAGGGGGAGTTAGTAATGAATCTTGCAATTTTATGGTAAGTTTGTTGCAGTTTGTTCATGTTAGTAGCTTGTATATTGGTTAGTATTGGGGGCTGCGTAGAGAAGTGTGGGCAGGAGGAAGGACTGAGCTAGGGAGAGTCTAGCATTTGGAGTAAGAAATCGTTTGTTACGATAGAGCAAGCCAAGTTTCTGGTGTGTTTTTTTTATTCCTTCCAGTAAGTGCAAGTTAAATTTGAGCTCATCATCTATAATGACGCCTAACAGTTTAGTGTGTGGTTCAAGTTTTATGATTGTGTTGTTAGGGGATGTTATGGTAAATGTAGATTTGTGATTGGAAAAAGAGCGGGGGAGAAAGAGCAGGAGCTTAGTCTTCTTAGGGTTAAGGATAAGCAGATTGTCAGATAGCCATTTCTCTGTGGATAGAAAGGAGTTTTGAGTAAGGGTGAGAAGGTCTGTGAAACTACTGGAGATTGAGATGTAGAGTCGTCTGCATATTGTATAAGAGAAGATTGTCCACAAGAGGTGAATAGTTCATTTGTAAAGATATTAAATAAGAGGGGACCCAAGATAGAGCCTTGAGGAACACCTGTTGGAACAGATATAAAGGGAGAGCAGGAGGAGAGCCGTTTGACAGATTGCTGCCTACCTGAGAGATAGCTGGAGAAACAAGCAAGGGGGGAAGAAGACAGGTTGAGGTTAGATAATTTAGAAAGTAGTATAGGGTGAGAGACCGTGTCAAAGGCTTTGGAAAGGTCAAGGAAGAGGCAGGATATTAGCTGATTGTTATCTAGGGCATTGGCTATGGTATGAGTGAAAGAGAGGAGGGCGGTGGATGTGCTATGGTGGGGATGGAAACCATGCTGAGTGGGAGTGAGAAGGTTGTGTTGGAGGAGATGGTTAAGAAGTTGTGAATGTATGCATTTTTCGAGCAACTTAGAGATGGGAGAAAGAATAGCAATGGGACGATAGTTAGATGGATCAGTGGAGTTGCCACCTTTATGCAGTGGAATAGTATAGAAGGATTTCCAGATAGTAGGAACTGTAGCCTCCTTATATAGATCTCTTAATAAGAATGGATGTAGGATAGGCTATAGATTCAGCAGCAAGTTTGAGAAATGTAGGAGGTAGGTTATCAGTAGAGGGAGAGCATGGTTTAAGCTTAAGAAGAAGGGATTTAATGTAGGAAGTTGACACAGGTTTAAATGAGAATAGATTCTGGCTATGAGGGTTGTTGGTAGTAGTGATAGTTTCAGTATTAGTATTTGAGGGTGTAAGGTTTTGGATAGTGTCAATGAAGTGTTTGTTGAGTAGGGTAGCAATTTCAGGAGGAGATTTGTTGGGGTAGGGTGAGAGGCAAGAAGGCTTGCCAGGGTAAAGTATTTTGTTAAGAGTAGTCCAGATGATCATCTTCGTGTTTCACTGTTGCAGTTATTGCATTTGGGTTATCCTGCTGGCAGGTTGCCCTCAGTCAGCCTGAATTCCAAAGTCATGGGTCCTGCGTCGGTTGTTGTCGCCTCTTCCTTGACGTCAGGTCGTCAGAGTTATAAAAGATGCAACCGACGCCATTTTATCCAGTCTTTCTTGCAGTGCGGTGCCCGAAACAGAAGCAGTTTGCAAGTGCCGGTTGGCCGACTCCTGAGATTTTCATGTTCGCGTTTCAGATCCAAAGTCTTCATTAAAAGCAAAGTACCCCATTGGGGAAACTTTTTTCTTGCTCCAGACCGATGTCAGAAAAAGTTAATTGTATTTCTTGTGGGAAGCAAATACCTCATAAGGGCATTCATTCTTACTGTATTCCTTGCCTAGGCCCTGACCACGACATTTCTAGTTGTCGGTTTTGTGCTAGATTTAACCAACGCACTATTAAGCGTCGGTACGATTTTGCATTAAGCTATTTTGGGCAAAGATTTAATTATACAATGTTGTTGGATAGCCATCCGACTACCGGAGTTCACAAAAACGCAAAAAAAAAGACAGGCAACCGAGGTCCAAAACCAACGACGAAGCTTCTCCTAAGCAAGTCACTGGTTTGCCAGTTCTCAGTGAGGCACTTTCGCAGCCCCTGACGCCCGCTACTTTAGAGTCGCAGGCCGCTACTGACTCTCACGTGGAGTCGGCCAGGCCACTGGAAACTCAAGGTATTGGAGCCTCGGAGATTATTCCGTCAGATGGGTCTGCAGCCGCTGAACAGGCATTGGCTTCTGAGTGTGTATTCAGACCTATAACAATTATATATTAAACCGACTACAAAGACAAAGAATAAAACACCTTTAAAGGCAAAGAAACAAGTTCACCAGCCACAAGGACAGGCCTCCATGCCCAAAAAACAGATGCTCAAAATGGCCGAAGACTTAATTACCTTGATCAGGGGTTCCCATCCCCCTCCTGATAAGAGGCCTAGGCAAGAGACAAACTGTGAATCTTCAGATCAGGTTTCCATTTCTTCTGAGTCCTCTTCTGATCAGGAATACCCTCTTCCCCCCTATGAGGATGCTGAAGAATCAATTCCTTCAGCTTCTCCTCCTGAGGACTACTCTTTTGGGGAAACCTTGCATACCGTGAGGGAGCACTTCCACTGGGAGAGCCAAAATTTTTCAGAATCTAAGAAAAGGCTCAGAGACTTCCTTTTACTACTTCAACGTAGGCCTCTGGCTATTCCACCTTTGTTAGACATTGCAGATGATGTGTTCTCTGAGTCTAGTCTGACCCCTGCCTCTTTACCTCCAGCTCCTGTTAAGCCGGACAGATACTACAGGGTCCCCGACTCTCATAGATTCCTTTACAAAAACCCTACTGCAGACCCAGAAACTATTTCTCAGGGTCTCAAAGGGGTCAAGGCTTCTACTGCAAAAAAAACCTATCTCCTCTGACAGGGATTCTAGGGCACTGGATAGATGGGGAACAATTTACACATTTGTTACTTTGGCTGTAAGGGCCTTAAATTGCCAGTTTCATATGCCAAAATATCAGCAATATATCATGACACTGCTTAAACAGAGAATGATGGCAAATTCTGAATGTGCAGAAAACAAAGAAATGCAGGAATTATTGCATGCAGCTGAACAAGTTGGAAAACATACTTTGCAATGTGGGTTTGATTCTCTGGAGGCCCCCTGCAGGGCCGCTATTACGGGTTCTGTCATTAGGAGGCATGCTTGGTTAAAGGAACAAAATCTGCCAGACCATGTTAAAGCAAAATTATTAGATGCTGCATTACAACATGATACCTTGTTTGGTGTTAAGGCAGAAGAGGTGTTAAAGACAATGGAGGACAACGCTAAATCTATGCAAACGGTCAAAGATTTCTTACAGGTACAGCCACCTAGATTTAGCAGACACTGGCCTACAAAGAATTGGTCCTTTCCAGTCTCAGACTGCCCTCAAAGGGGCAGATCCAGACACCCTAGAGGCAGATCACAGCCGCAAGGTGCCTACAGGTCTAAGCAGTGGGGTGCTTCTACCTCCAAAGGTGAAGAAGACCAATCACAACCATACAGTAAACAGTCCCAATGACTTCCCCCTGCCTGCTCCAAGCATTTATCTTCTGGCAGCATCCTTAGGGAGAAAACTAGCTATTTTTTTCTCAAACTTGGCGCATTATAACCCACGACAAATGGGTTCTAGACATTGTCACAAGGCTACAAGTTTCATTCCCATACCCTGCCAAGGACAAACGGTTGGCCAGACCTGCCAAAGAATCAATGGGCAGAGGCTCAAAAACAAGTCGCAGCTCTCATGGACATGAGGGCTATTCAACAAGTGCCACAGCAAGAGCAGGGACAAGGATTTTACTCAAGACTGTTCTTGGTACCCAGAAAGGACAAAGCATGGAGACCAATACTGGACCTATCTATTCTAAACACTTTCCTGGATATACCAAAATTCAAGATGTTAACCTTACAGCAGCTTCTGTCCATGCTGGGCAGCAAGGCTTGGCTCATGACTTTAGACTTAAAAGAGGCATACCTGCATATCCCGATCAGACAATCATGCAGAAGATTCCTCAGATTCAAGACTGGCTCAAAGTATTACCAATTCTCTGCACTGCCGTTTGGCTTATCTACTGCACCCAGGGTCTTCACAAAGTGCCTGGCACCAGTAATTGCTTACTGCAGACAAAGAGGAATACAAATATATCCTTACTTGGATGGCTGCCTCATACAAGCAGAGAACAAGGACATTCTACTACAGCATCTGATGTTTGCGATAAGACTTTTAACATGCCTAGGGTACACAGTCAACAAAAAGAAATCAAAACTAGTACCCTCACAAGAGATAATATTCCTGGGTGCAAACTTAAAAACAACTGCCAGATGGCTTATCTCACTCCGGACAAACAAAGGCAACTGACTACCTATTTCTAGGAAATGGCAACAAAGGCCCAGTTATCTGCAAGACAAATTCTACAGGCTTTGGGCTTCATGACATCATGCATCTTACTAACTCCATATGCAAGACTGTATATGAGGAAAATTCATTGGTACCTAAAAAGTGTCTGGACACAACATTGCCACCGTCTGGAAACAATGATTACTCTAATTCCCTGCCTGCAACAGGAGTTTCGATGGTGGGCCAAGGCTTGTCACCAAAACAAGGGACAGCCATTCTCACTATCCCCAGCCAGGTAGAGCCTAACGACGGATGCATCAGATTATGCCTGGGGACACACATGGCAGGAAAAGGCATTCAGGGCACCTGGTCCACAAACCAAAAGCATCTACATATCAATCAAAAAGAGATGCTACTGTTCAAAATGCCCTGACAGCTTTCAAGGACCTGCTTCATCTGGGACAACTACTGATAAACACAGACAACACCACGGTCATGTGGTACATAAACAAGCAGGGGGGCACAAATTCTTATCCCCTGTGCAGACTAGCCATGACTTTATGGACACAGCATTGACTTACCAAGTTCATCTGCAGGCACAATTCCTGCCAGGAAAGGAAAATACTCTGGCAGACGAACTAAGCAGAAACCTCATGGATCCCCAGCAGTGGCACCTGAATCCACAAGTCTTCAGCATGATAACAAAGAAATGGGGACACCCAGACATAGATCTATTTGCCTCCCCTCAAAACTATCAACTAAAAAGATTCTCCACAAGGACTTATCACAGACAAGCTTGGAAAGTGGACGCCTTATCGTTCAACTGGACAAACCTGTCAGTGTATGCCTTTCCTCCACTGCCTCTCCTCACCAAGGTATCCTAAAGGTCAGACAGGAGAAACCAAAAATGATTCTGATTGCCCCAGACTGGCCACGCCAGTACTGGTATCCGATCTTAAGAAACATGTCCCAATGCCCAGCCTGGACCTTACCTCAAATACCTCATCTACTGTCCCAGCAAAACAGTCAGATTATGCACAGCCAACTCAGGACCCTAAACCTGGCAGCATGGCGGATAATGTAGCCATATAAACCACACCTCTCAGTAAAGCTGTGATGAATGTCATTTTAGAAGCCAGAAGGCCTAGTACTAGAAAATTCTATGCTGGAAAATGGAAGAGATTTTGCGCTTGGAACCAAGCTCAAGGAACTGATACAGTTGTCCCAAACATTCCTCAGATTTTGCAATACTTAACTGAGATTCTGGACAAAGGCCTATCTTTTTCATCAATTAAAATCCATGCCTCTACCATTTCGGCTCATTACAATACAGAGCCACCACTCTTTTCTCATCCTTTATTAAGGCAGTACCTCAGAGGAGCCAAAAACGTAAGGCCTCCAAGCAGAACGTTAATACCTGCATGAGACCTCAATTATGTCTTGGAAAAACTCACCTTACCTCCATTTGAGCCAGTGGCTACTGCGGGTATAAAGTTCTTATCTTTGAAAACAGCTCTACTCCTAGCTATAACTTCAGCAAGATGAGTTTCAGAGCTGCAGGCTCTCATGGCTGTGGAACCCTATATTATTTTTTATCCAGACAGGGTCTCTCAGAGAACAAACCCTACATTTATGCCTAAGGTGGTATCCAGTGTAGCCCTTAACCAAACAATTCATTTGCCAACTTTTTATCCAAATCCACAGAATAAGGGGGAGAAAATTCTGCATTCTTTGGACGTACACAGACAACTTAGATTTTACTTAGACAAAACTAAAGTCTTCACAAAAACAGAACAATTACTAGTGGTATATACCACAGCATCACAAGGAAAGGCTATCTCCAAGCAGACTATTTCAAAGTGGATAGGCCACTACATTCGTTTCTGTTACTCACACCATGGCAAACCAGTGCCTAATGGCATTAGGCCACATTCAACCAGAGCTGCGACCACTTCTGCAGCCTTTCTCAGGGGAGTACCAACCAAAGACTATTAGAGGCTGCTACTTGGAGCTCAGTGCATACCTTTACAAAACATTACAATATGCCTCTTTACTTTAAATCCAGGGCAGGCTTTGCCACTGCAGTTCTGCAGGGCCTCATACCCCCTCCTAATGCTGTTTAGCTCCAGCCCCACAACCATAACTTTGGGACTCAACCCAAATGTAATGACTGCAACAGTGAAACACGAAGAACATAGTACAGTTGTGTACACTTAACATAAATGTAGATGTTCGAGTGTATTCACTGTTGCAGTCCAGGTTACCCTCCCGCCATCCCCCTTCTTTTTGCTGGAACTTAACTTTACTTCTCTAATCTATGCAACCTAGGTGGTGTATTTGCTTATAGATGAAGGTAAAGCTTATTTTGGTACATGTATGTTTTATTTACATAATTTTAGCCTACCCTTTTGGGGACACCTGACATCTGGGGCAAGAAAAACTGAATAAAATGGCGTCGGCTGCATCTTTTATACCCCTGATGACCTGACTGGGAAGAGGTGACAGCAACCGATGCAGGACCCAAGACTTTGGAATTCAGGCCGACTGAGGGCGACCTGCCAGCAGGATAACCCAAATGTAATGACTGCAACAGTGAATACACTCGAACATCTACATTTATGGTAAGTGTACACAACTGTACTTTGCGCGGATTGGACCTGTTGTCCATTTGAGGAGAGTCATAGTAAGAGGTCTTATCTTTGGTGACCAATTTCTTAATTAGGTTACGTAATGTTTTGTATTTAAGTAGATGGGGAGTATGCCTAGTTTTAATCCATAATTTCCAGGTGCTATCCGTGGTATGCATTAGTGCTCTAGTATCTTTAGAGAGCCATGGAGCATGTTTTGATTTAAATCTGATTTTCCTGGAGGGAGCAAGGGAATTAAGGTTATCTAGGAAAATTTGTTGAATTTAATGACAGCATCATCAAGAGGGATATGTTTAAGAATGGACCATATACCGCATAGCATGGAATTAAACTGGGTGCTATTGAAGTTAGAGAGCTTACATCAATCTCTAAATAGGTGTGGTTTGTGTGTCTGGGAGGTGTGTCTAAGGATAGAGGTGGGGAGGTGATCACTTAAGGAGTCAGTTAGGGTACATGGGCTGTGGTAGAGGTGAGGAGAGTTGGTGAGTATCCAGTCAATGGTGGAGCTGGAAGATAAGTCTTTATTGAAACGGGTGGGGGATGTAATTAGTTGATGGAAACCATGTAAGTTGATGCTGGATTGTGGTGAGTCAGTAGTAAGTTTGGACCAGTCTATATTGACATCACCAAGAATGAGGGTTTCATAGTCTAAGTTGTGACTAAACCAGGATAGGATATTTCTAGGGTGGGTATATTATTCCCAGGGGGGATGTAGCTAGAAGCGACAGCAAATTTCTTGTGAGGGTTGAAATGGCAGTTTAGGATGAGAAGTTCATCAGGATAGAAATTGGGGATGGGGATAGTAACAGGAGACAGGTTTAGGCCGTTTGAGTAGAGTATGGCTACACCACCACCCTTTTTAGGGGATCTATCAGCACGATAGATGTTGAAACCTGGTGGCAGTATTTCACTGTTAGTGATGTGGGACTTGAGCCAAGTTTCAGACAAGGCAAGGATGTTAGGGTTTATATGGGCTATCCAGGAATGTAGTTCTGAGGTCTTGTTTGTTAGACTTTGTATTTTTATAGAATATATGGATAGATGTTTATGTGCAGGTGTTTGTTGTAAGTCAGTATGGGTATGGTTAGGGGTGAGAGCAGAAGGGGTGGGATTGGAAGAATGATGAAGTGACCGAGGGCCTGGGTTAGAGTGGATGTCACCAGAGAGTAGAAGTTTATTTGTAAGGTGAGTGAGTGGAGTATAAGCTAAGTGAAGGAAGATGTGTTTAGGTTTAGGTTTGAGGGTATTTGTATGATTGAAAAGGAGGTTAATTTTGTGAATCGTAGAGGAGGAGATACCAAAAAGTGATGGGGAGATAGCTGAGTAGGAAGTAATGAAGAGGTTAGTGTGGGATGTAGAGGTGGGGGAACCTTTAAGTGGGTTGGGGAGGTATGAGTGAAATGAGGTTAAGGCTTATGGGTAAAAGAGTAGTGGAATGGCAAAAGAAAGGAAGAGTTGCATTGTTGGAGGATGAGAGAGTTAATATTGGGATTAAAACTGAAGTGGAGGAAGGAAGTGAGGTGAGCTGGGGAGGAGTTCTGGCAAGAGGTGTGTTGTGAGAGGCTGGGCTGGCAGGAAGGGGAGGGATCGAAGTGAAGTGAACGGGGGAGGAGTACTGGTAGGAAGTGTGTTGTGAGAGGCTGAGCAGGCAGGAAGGGGAGGGAATGGAGAGTATAAGTGTAATTGATGTAGGGGTGGGTGAGAATGGGGGTAGGGTAGGGGAGCGAAGAGAGCCCGAGCATAGCAAGGGCGAACGGCGTGGGACATGCAGCCCTAGAAAACTAAGCTACTAGAAACAATCAGGAAAGTCAGGGAAGTTAGACAAAGTAAGAGTAAAAGAAGGCAGGAAGGACAGAGGTGCAGGGAGAAAGAGACAGGATAGGTCAGTAGTGATGTACAGCAGAGTACCAAACCAGGGGCCAGGCCAAAGTAGAGGAGTGCAGATGAAGGGAGGGGGGAACCAAAGATATGTGCAGAGGAAAGGCACTGCTGTCAGAGAGCTGGAGAGGGCTGGTTGATTGATTCAGGGAGAGAGAGAGAGAGAGGGATGTAGTGAAAAGAGGCAGACACCAAGGAGTAGCCCAGAGAAGGTGCTAGCTTACAGCCAGGACAGGAGTAGCAGTACAGGTATTAAATGCAGTATATATTTCACTTGGCTACAGGTTAGCCTTTCCTTTTGTTTCTTTTCAGTAAATGAGTGCCGATCTTCTCCTTTTATGACTATTCACAGAAAATGTGGGCACCAGCTCCTTGTTCCGAGATAAAGAGGGGCAATGACATCATCCACAAGGTATAGTGCTGCCAGGGACATGGGTCTTACAGAAAAATGTTGACTGTGGCTTGATATGATTTATTTTTAAAGTTTCCCTCCTGTTACTAGTATGTAATGTCCAGTCTTTTTCATTATCAGCCAGATATGAGCTGTTGCTTACTATAAAGAGAGATCAATAACAACACGCATTTTGGTTAACATACCATTCATGTTTTGTTGTAAATGTATGTCATACTTCCAAAGAGCATAACAATCTAAATAAACAATAAATCTGATACTCGTTGAAAGCCACATTTGACCCAACAACAGTTTCATAAGTAAATACTTTTGTTTCTGTTGTTAAAAACAATATTTGAAACATGTAAACAATCTTTTTCTTCTGTCTTCTATAACATTGTCAAGGTAAATGAATATTCAGGAGTCTGAATCTCACTGAGGTTTTTATGTCCAGTAACCCATGTTTCTGTTAGACTTGTTGTAGGCGTAGGAGATGTAATTATTATGTCCGGTACTGTCTGCTGATTGCTAAGGAAACTTCTTCCACCAAAATAACATACAAGTCCTTTAAAACAAGATAGTTTAAGCCCCATTATATCATTTTAGAACAAGTTGCAGTCAATGGAAAAGCTCTATACAGTCCAGCAACAAATTCTTGAGGGATAGAATTGCCAGTCCGTACCCAAGATAGCATTTAGTAATGACTGCCCATGTCCAGGAGGGTTGTGGGTGCTATCTCCAGTAAGAATTTACGGTGCCCCATCCATTCGTCCAGGTTCCTCTTTAACAGTGTCATAGAGGTGCTTTATTTCACATGAATTGGTAGCCTGTTCCAAAGACATGTCAGTCACTGGGAGATAAGTATGCCCCTCCAGCATGTCGTATTTAAGTCGCAGGCCATGCTTAGGTCCTTGGAGCAGGTAGCCTTAGTCCCATTTGATTTACAGATAGAAAATAAGAACATAATGTTACAATGGTACATTTTTTATATTAAAGGCAGGTTGCTCTTTTGTTATGTGTGTATGTGTGTGTGTGTGTGTGTGTGTCTGTGTCTGTGTCTGTTTGTGTGTGTCTGCCTCTGTGTCTGTACATGCTGGATGGGACTCAGGTTTTTCAGCTTTAATACTGGAAAAAAAAATACTGTGGTCTTTTGCCTATTAGATGTTTTCTAATTTTGCTGCTTAAGTTTTGCATTAATAGTTTTTCTTTCTGCTGTGCTGTGTAAGGTGTAGGCTCTATAAGACTGCAGCCTGCTGCTTCAGCAGTTATAAAATCATAATGAAAGACTGCAGTGTTTCAAATGGCATTCTTCAGGAAATCCGAGTGGGCACATGTCCGTTGTGCCCTCTGAACATAGTGGATCTGCTAATGTGAGAACCTTTACAAAGCACCCATGTTAAGTTATTTGAGCTGTTGTATAAATTGAGTAGTCTGGACATAGTACACAGTGCCATTTCACTGTGGCCATTAGGTAGGTTAGCTCTCCTGGGCTTTCTGCCTAAATGTTTTGTGAAAGTCATGCCAGAAAATATTGCTTTGCAGCAGAAATATTATAAATCTAGAAGACTTTGTTATCGCCTGCAGTGAATTTTCTTTTATTTTGTTAACCAGGGTCATTTTTGAATATTTACAGGTTTAGCCCAGAAGCTGACATGGAAAAACAATGTCAGAAGCAGGATTGCACCACAAGGTGTAAAATCAAATTATATAATCACACGTAAAAATGTTAACACAGAATAGCACATAAGTAATTAAATCCATATATGAAAGAGTTATATGTAAAAATGCAGTAATTTGAGAGAATGTAGTGCAATGGAGGAGGTTTTGTATGTAGGGTAGAGAATTGCAGTGTCGTAGGCTAGGAAGAAGAAATAATTAGTGTGCACATGGAGAAGTGTTTGGGAATTAGTAGTGAGAGCCTCTGCCACCGAAGTTTCTTTCTTCATTGATTTCATAATGTTTTTTATGCAAATGAGACAGAATTTTGAACATTTTGTACCATGGTATGCAAATAGGAAATGTCTTGAAATGTATTCTGCAGTATAGATCGGCAGTTAGCTTGATAGTGCAGAACATTGATGACCAGCAGTAAAGCTAAGACCGTTACTGATTCTTGTCACTGCATGCCAATAAACCTGTTGGTGTCATTTATTGTTGGTGTACAGTTTAAGCTCTCAGTCTCTATGACAGATTTTGAAAGCAACTTTTTTTTGTTCGTAAGTGCAGAATTCTTTTATCTACAATCATTAACTGTTTGCAAAGTAAAAAAACAAAAAACAAAAAAAAAAAAACTTTCAGCTGAGGAAATAGCAGCTTCATTTTTTCCCATCATTTCTGACAGCGTACGCTAAAGCAGTGCATTTTTTTTAGTCGCAAGAGAAGTGCTGTATATTGGGTTCTCATTATAATTTTGAAACATTATATACTCCTTTCCCTTGATCATAACCAAAAGCAAGCCAGTTTCAGGTTGATCTGGGTAAAATAAAATGTCCTTCTGTATCACTGTTGCAGTATTTCTTACACTAGGGATTCACTGCCAAGTGTAGCCCAACATCAAGCCTGTATACCAAAGCCTTAAGTTGTTATAGGGGCATAGTACATCACACGTATGCACCCCACACACAATGTAGGGCTTATAAAGGTGACATGCAGATGTACTTTCCTCAGAACTTCTTTGCAGCCTGTCCAAACACCATCTTCAATCGTCGGTCTGACTCCACTTTCGTCTGCTGGTTAAGAAGCAGTTTCAGTTAAGCGTCCCATTTAGTTTTTTCTTTTCATCTTGCCTTTTTCATTTGCTTATAAAGTTGCTTGTTATCTAGAAAGGAAAAATGCCAGTGTGGGAGACAGATTCTCCATAATGATCAGCACGAACATTGCTTGTTTGCTTGGGTGCTTCTTATGACCATACGCCATGCCCTATTTGTCAGGAGTTTGTCCCTAAAACTCTTCATAGTCATCTCTCCTCCTTATCCATCTACCTGGAAAACCAGCATCTTAAGTTGTTGCCACATGGTACAATGGCAGAATCGTCCCAGCCAGAGGGTCAGCCGTCTGTTAAGAAGAAGGCCAAAAAAGTTAGGTTGGATTCTACAGCTGTACTGCCTTCCCCAGATGTCTCTTTCGAGGCTGGTGAAAGCCCCAAGGATCACCCAGCTTGTCCTTTTCCTGTGCTGCAACTGCTTCAGTGGCAGGCATGGATTCGGCTTTTCACATATCCTCAGAAGCTCTGCAGACATCCCGTTTCTGAAGATCAGAGGGAACTGCGGCTGATAATATCTGACAGAATGAGGAGGTGTTCCACAGATTCTTGTTAGGGAGGAGATTCCCACAACGTTGATAGTGTCAGCAGGGTCCAAACCTCCCAAAATGTTTAGGGCTGACATCCTTTTAAAGAAGAAGCAGAAAAAACACATTTACCCTGCTCCTAAGGATCCTCAGCATGAATGGCAGGATTTTGCACAGGGATTGTTTAATGCTCTCATGGCTTTGAATCCCCCTCATGGAGTCTCTGTTCCTGTTCCTCTTTTGGTTATTACTCCTCTTAAGAGACCCAGGGAGCAGGACTCTTCAGTGAGGATTTAGACAGTGATGATGAGTCTTTGGCCTATTCCTCCCAGATTCCATCTCCATTGGATTATGGTTATGAGGAGGAGTACTCTATCAGTCCAGACTCTCCTTTTTGTGAAGATTTCTTTTGGGATACTGCGTCTCGTATGATGGAATTTTTTTAAGATGGACTGCACCCAGATTTCTGATGCTCAAAAGAGGTGTTATAAACTCCTCCAAACAGAGTCTCTTAAGCCCTCTGCTATGCCTCCTGTGTTTTCTGCTTTGTTGGATGCATTTTCAGCAGCTTCTCAGTCTTCTGATTCCCAGCCTTCCTGTTTCTGAAAAACCTGATTGGTTTTATAAGGTGCCTGATAATTGTAAATTTCTTTACAAGTGCCTGTGGTGTGAACCCTCTGTTATTTCTGTTTCTTCTGATAAGCCTTCCAAGCTTTTGCCTTCTTCTAAACTGCTTCCCTTTGACAAGGATAGCAGGGCCATGGAAAGATTGGGCAAAAAGGTGTACACTGCTGCTACCCTGTCCTTTCAGGCTGTAAGTCTCAGACCCATATAACCAGGTATGTTTTAGCCCTTCTCTCTCAAACCTTTCAATCTATTCTGGTTCTTCCAGATTCTGAGCAGAAGGCTATGGTTCTCTCTTTGTTGGGGTCCTCTTCTCAGGTGGCCCACCATTCCATTAAATGTATTAATGATGCAGCTGATGCCTCGTCTAGAGCTGCTGACTTTGGTTCTGTGTCAAGGTGTTATTTCTGGCTACACCTTCAGCCTCTGCCTGACGATATTAAAGCCAAACAGATGTATGCTTCTGTTGACAATAAAAATCTTTGTTTCTGCAGCTGCTGAACATTTTTAAGACAGGCCAAATTTAGAGCACGGGTAGTGAATGCAATCTTTCTTGAGCCCTGTGGTCACTTATTTAGGGCAGCAAATAAGCCCTGTAATTCATTAGCTGTGTTTGTATGAAATGCCCCATTTAGGGTGTAGTTAAGTGACTTTCCTCAGAGTCAAACCGTGAACCTTAATTATTGGTCTCCTTTAATTTTATTCATTTATGTTTTTGTTTATGGAAATCACTAAGGATTACAGTCTGTCAATGTCAGTCACATGGTTTCTTAGTTGTGTTGGTCAGTGTCAGTGGTGCAACAGGTAGCACACCTTCTTTTGGTGCAGAAGGTGATATGTTCTCCCATATCTGGTCGATCAGTTGCTGAGCTGACACTACCGTACAGCATAAGGTGGGGGTGGGGGCGGGGGGGGTTGAGATGCCTAGTGACAATAAACCTGTTGTCTGACACCGGCACACCATTTTTTTTTTTTTATGTAATGTACAATTTATTCTTTAAGAGCAGCAGGCACTGAATTTGTAGATGAAACTATGAAATGCCAAGTTGCTTGCCAGCAGTGATGTCTTCATTAGTTACGGTTCTCCTTCATGTAGAATTATTCCGATGACTTTTACTTTGCAGAGATTGTGCATATTGACTGATAATGGTGGATTAGAATTACAGCGGTTTGAGTGTCCTTTATGGTTAAAATGTTCTAAAATGCCATTATTGGTTCATGTTTTGTTTCACTGCTTACTGGAAAAATATTCAAACCTATAACTTTACAACACACTCTGACAGGTGGTGCTGTATTAAACAAAGAATATAATTTAATACAATCAGGAAGGTGAATCAAAGAGCGCGTGCATTTATGCATGGTCCAAAAAATGTATGCAAAGGCCCTTGCTTTGAAAACAGCCTAAAGGTACACTTATCCAGATGTATTTCTTTGAATGTAGATTTCATTGGAGTTTCAGTGAATGTGAGTTTCAAGGACAGAGAAGTTTGTTGTTGCTTGTGCTAGGTCTGTTTTCACTGTGAGTCTGTAATGTTTTGCTTAGCAAATGTCTATCAGTCTTCATGCTAAAAAAAAAATAAATAAAATAAAAGTTTTAAATTAAGTTCAAATATCTGTAATCATTGTAGAAGTAAAGTAAAGAAGAAAATAATATGTACACCAACAGGTTTGAAGAGTATTTTTTATGGTAACCTGGGAGGAGAGAGAGGCAAGTAATGGGACACTGGAATGGCTGTTGGATGGGTATGCTGGGGGGTGGGGATGTGGGGGGTCCTTATCCATTAGCCTGTCTAGAACCCCATTTGACCATGATTCAGCAATGGCCTTCACCAGAAAAGCATAAGTGACCAAATTAAGAATGGTGCTGATGTGGTATTCCTATTGAATAAGACAAACAATGGGTAATGTTGATTCTAGAGGAGTTGTTGTGTCTTTCGGCTTATCCCGATTAGGGGACCCCGCAGCGGAACTCCAGTCCGCTAATGTTTGGTAGTGGATTTTTACGTGCTGAGTTACCAGCCCTGACGCACAACCTTCAACGAAGGCACGCCCATTCACACATGCCTGCACACAGAAGACGCTCTAGCTGAGAATCAAACGCAACAACGTCTTGCTGTGAGGCGACAATGCTACCGCAGCACCAATGTTGATTCTAGAGGAGTTTGTTTGTGTCTTTCAGCTTTTCCCGGTTAGGGGTTGCCACAGCGGAACTCCGGTCCGCTAATGATTGGCAGTAGATTTTTACGTGCTGTCTTGCTGGGTCTAACGCACAACCTTCAGCAAATGCCCATTCACGCATGTCGCCACACAGAAGACGCTCTGAGAATCGAATGGACAACGTCTAACTGTGAGACGACAATGCTACCACAGCACAACCACTGCAGTAAAGTTGATTCTAGAGGAGTGACTTCTAAAATTTCATTAGTGACATTATCTTTGATCTCCTACAACATTGTTTTTTCATTTTAATTGTCTGTTCCCTCTCTCTCGCCATTTAAGTGCTAAGTTACACATATAACGGTATGGTGGCCTGTACCCTCTACCATAGTTTTTAAGGTTATACTTTGTACCTTCCCTTTCCTTCATTCTCACACACTGATTTGTATCTGTTGAGCCTTTCCACTTCCCACTGCTACTTATCCTCCCCCCGCTTGCCTCATACTGTAGCAAAAGGATCACATCTTTTCTACATTGCTCATCTGATGTGGATCTCAAAATTTTGTGTATGTTTATCGAAATTTAAATTGAAGTTATAGAGCCCAGTGGTGAATAAACAAGATACTGGTGCAAGAACCATTTGAAACGGAACATTAACTGCGTGTGAGTTATGGTAAGATCCTGAGAGTACACGTGGGGGATGCTGGTTTACTACCCTGATCAGGCAATGGCATTTTTCACACTTAATTTCCATTACTATGCCAGATGATCTCATTGTGTGCATTTATTATAGCTGACACCTCCCTAATCTCCTTATTGCTAAATTCATTTTGCCTGCATAATGGTTTCAGGCCAGAAATGTTGCTGTCTTGTGACATATCCTGCATCTACCTGCACACCATTATTTAGATGAATTTATGTACAGACAGGCTTGACTGTTGTATCTTTCTTGTGGTCTTACTCTCCAGTTTTGGTTTCTTTGTTTATCTCTAATGATACAGCATGGCTAGAGCCTGTATTACTATACCACCCTACCTGTTTTTTAATGAACAGTAGGGCCAGTGTTTCATCTGGCATGCCTTCACTCTGCATAAGGTTTCACTGACTCTCTAACCCTCCTTGAAAAATAATTATGTTCCTGGCCTGATGCCTTCCTTCCATTTTAGTTTTCTACAATTCTTAATTTACTTCAACAAATCAAATGCATCAAGTCTCCTTTTCTCACTTTCATATTATGGTGTACAAAATGTGCCCATTTCTTTGCATGTGTTGTGAACCTGTATGTCTGGACGGACTGCGTATTCTGATATCACCTACTTTTCCATCCTGTTTTACTGCATAACCGTACTGTGTCTTAGAAAATGGGTGAGCTGTTCATCGGTACTCTTGAGTGGAGAATGAACGTTCTCCATTAGGGTGATAATCTATAGGTAATGCCCACGAAAAACGAGTCTGCTGCTTCATGCAGTGTATTAAGCTGCAGAGGAGTTCGGTCCGAAAGAAAGCTAATAGCTGTCATTATCTTACGGTCGCTAAGCAGCGCTTTTGTAAAATAAGAAGGAAAAGAAGTAAATTAAAAACGTGTGTGTGTGTGTGTGTGTGTGTGTGTGTGTGTGTGTGTGTGTGTGTGTGTGTGTGTGAAGAGTAAGCTTGATCAAGCAATGGCAGCAGCAGCACCTCTCGTCCTCTTAGCTCAAGAAATCTTGATAAATCCCTGAACTAAAGGAGTAGCAAAAGTTCAAAATTACTAACAGATTTTAAATACTGCTCATATAAAATCACAAAGTTGCTTAAGTAACAGGATTTGTGTTAGCATGAATTTTCAGAAGGAAATAGTATGTCATTATTTAGTGTCTTCAGTTCCTAATGACTGGCAAAAAAACAAAAAAAAACACACATTTTAGGAGTAAGGGACCAAAAATGAAGTAAATATCTGAATATTTTTTAAAATGTTATATTTTGGATGCAAAATGGTTCCTCCAACACCATTTACATGTACTACAGCAAGTTTCAAACGTTAGGTAGAGGAACATAGGAACTGTTTTACATAATAAATATATATATATAATATATATATATATATATATATATATATATATATATATATATATATAGTAATAATGAAAAATAAGTAAAAAAAAAATTTACAAGCAGTCTATTCTCGGAGCACAATAATGCCCCCCCCAGGGTATGTGTTACTGTGTAAATAATGCTCTTCCAGGGGTGTACAAGCCCTCCGTCTGTGGCATTGTGCTTTGTAACACCACTTGACAGATGTTATTTGCACAATAACACAACCCCCTTTGGGTATTATTGCTTGCTTAATGCAATGTAGCCTGAATCAGTTTCATCACAGGGTATGTTGACTTATAGCATCATTGTAAATGTTGTGCTATCTTATCTGCTGTCACCTGCGCTTAAAAATTTAACTGAGAATTTAATTTTCTTTATGACTTCTTCATAGGTAGGACTTAGTTCAGCTCTTTTTAGTGATACTAGTTTTTTGTTCTGCTGATGATGCTTTTTATTTGGGGCTGTATTGTGTATACTTTGGCAATGCTAATACTCTCTGCATAGGTTTATGAAAGGCCACTCTTTTCACCGCTTAATTGGCCTGTAAAAGGAACAGAACACTTGTCAACTGCCGCACTGCATGCATTTATCCTTCATGCTCACCACTGTATTCCACTGTATTTAGCAGTGCAAAAGAGTTAAAAGAACAGCAGATTGTGCATGATAAGCTATTTCTGAAAATATTAATTCCCAGAAGTATACATTTGGTTAAAGTTTAACCTTTAGAAGTCATTAACTCCATTACTTCTCAGTAATTTATCCATCTGAGCATAAAAGGATTACAAACAGCATAATGGCCTATTCAATCTTGCTGACTTCCTTTACAGCAGAAACAAAGTGGAGTTGCTCGTTAAAGATGTTATGTCATGGGGTATTGAAACCTTCTACGTTAGTAGTATGTGCATTGTTTGATTAATGAAAAAGGCACGTTTATTGTAGCTGCTAAATCACCTCCACTTAAACCAGTGTGCAGTGTTGTCTAGGAATGCATGTAAAATAGAATCAGAAAATGTCACTCTGTTATATTTTAATAACTTCATTTTTGACTATTGCAGCAAAAAACTAGGTGAAGTACAGTTACTGCTAGTCAATGCAGACATGCACTTTAAGAAGAAGAAAAAAATCTTATTTCCTTCCATTTGTAAATTTTTGTCATCACGACATGCTTTTTATTGCCCTTTAATGCATCTCGTGACTGCCATACATAAAGAAGCCATTGTATGTCTCTCTTCGTTTGCAGCCACTGTACATCCCACTGGCTGACTGTGAAAGCTTGCACTATATCC
Source organism: Protopterus annectens (assembly GCF_019279795.1). Lineage (NCBI taxonomy): Eukaryota > Metazoa > Chordata > Ceratodontiformes > Protopteridae > Protopterus > Protopterus annectens. Next base: position 1,768,140,280 of record NC_056735.1, on the reverse strand, counting down.
TTCTATCGTCTGTTCCTGTTATATGCCACTTTACAGGATCACTGAGGAAGTCCGTGAGTATCGGTTGGAGAGGGAGACCGTACCTCTCAATTTCAAATTGCAAGAAATCTGGACAAAGCCAGACATTATAGGCAACTACAAGGCTGCTTGCAGATACTTACAAGGTAGACATTAACCATTATGCCAACCCTCCTGTTATTGGGATGGGGAGGTACAAAGGCACCGAATACAGTGATAAGTTTTAATTATTGCTCTTATAAACTTGCAAAGCTGATAGAATAACAGGAGCTGTGTTAATATGTATTTTCTGACAGATGTGAAATCTGTAACAAATATATAAAACAAACAAGTTTATTGGAAAACTTTAACATCCTATACACAATATTATCAAGTAATCCAACATACGTTTTTCCAGTCTAATAATCTCATAACAATTACTGACTTCATTAGATCCCTCCTCTTATTACCTGTAGAACAGAAAATGTAAATCGTACTGTTATCAAATTTGTATCAGTTCAACTACCCTGATCAGTTAACATGAATGAAAAGCAAAAACAGGTAAGAGGAGCATTCAGTTCACTCTTTCATATACAAGGCCTTATGCATCAGATACTGTATTTGTTAATAATACTGTTCAACTCAGTCCTCTGATTAATTTTATTTTCAAAATGTGGAAATATTTAACAGAGAAGCAGCAACCATTTTCAATCAGGCCCATGCTGTTAATGGTAAATGGTATCCCCAAAAGCCAAAAGTGTATGTTTTAATAACATTTTCAGTGCCCATCTACTGCTAAAATAATTGTAGCACACATTTTACCAGATTTATGACCCCCACCTATCCCCAAATTCTTTTGAAAGAAACCTGGAATATACAACTGTAAGTATATACACCCGAAATGCATGAATTTCACTGTGGGAAGTAAACACCTCTGACAGCATCCTTTCGCAATTCCTGTCTGAAATTAAACAATGTAATAACTCCTTCCATTTCTCAAACAAAAAAGTCCAAGTATATATATATTTATATATCTATATATATATATATTCATATATATCTATATATTTATATATCTATCTATATATATATATATATATATATATATATATATTCATATATTATATATATATATATCTATATCTATATCTATATATATATATATATATATATTCATATATATATATATATATATATATATATATATTTATATATCTATCTATATATATATATATATATATATATATATATATATATATATATATATATATATATATATATATTCATATATATATATATATATATATATATATATATAGATATATATTCATATATATATTCATATTTATATATATATATATATATTTTCATATATATATATATATATATATATTCATGTGTACATATATATATATATATATATATATATATATATATATATTTTTCATATATATATATATATATATATATATATATTCATATATATATATATATATATATATATATATATATATTTTTCATATATATATATATATTCATGTGTACATATATATATATATATATATATATATATTCATGTGTACATATATATATATATATATATATATATATATATATATATATATATATATATATTCATCGTGTTACCCTGCTGCAGTCATCACACTTGGGGTTATCCCGTCGTCAGGCGGTCCCGCAGTCGGAATTCCAAAGTCTTGGTCCAGCGTCATTTTCTTCAGTCTTTCTTGCCACGTGGTGCCTGAAGCAGAAGCAGTTCGCAAATGCCAGTCGGCCGACTCCTGAGATTTTCGAATTCGAATTTCAGCCGAAGTCTTCTATAAAGCTAAGTACCCCGTTGGGTAAAATTTTCTTGCCTCAGACCGATGTCAGAAAAAGTTAACAGTTGTATTTCTTGTGGGAAGCAAATACCTCATAAGGATTTTCATTCTTATTGTATACCTTGCCTAGGCCCAGACCACGACGTCACTACTTGTCGGTTTTGTGCTAGGTTTAATAAGCGTACTATTAAAAGACGCTTTGGTTTCACACGACACTACTTCGGTAGGAAATTTAACTACCCCATGCCGTCGGAGAAACAGACTACCGGCGTGCACAAAAAACGCAAGGATAAGGACAGACAGCCCAGGCGTAAGCCAGATTCCGAGGCCTCGGCTGACCCGGTCTCCAGTTCTCCAGTCCTTAGTGAGGCTCCGATGCAGCCCCTGACTACCGCAGATCTGGAACCCGAGACAGCTATGGAATTTTTACTGGAATGCACCAGGCCGACGCAGCCATTTAGTTCAGGCCCTTCCGATGACATTGCTACAAAAGACGTCGGTGCTACAGAAACACCATTGGTTTCTGAAGGCGTTTTCAGACCGACGACTCTCACCATTAAAACGTTTTCTAAGTCGAAGACTCCTACTAAATCTAAAAGGACTGCACTTCAGTCTCCTGTTCAAGGTCCCATGCCTAAGAAACAGATGCTCAAAATGGCTGAAGATTTGATTTTTTTAATCAGGGGTTCCCAGCCCCCTCCTGACAAAAGGCCTAGACAAGAGGAAGATTATGCATCCTCTGAACAAGTGTCCATTTCTTCAGACTCCTCTGAGGACCAAGATTACTCCTTCTCTCCTTATGAAGACTCTGATGCTGAGGACTCTATTCCCTCAGCTTCTCTTCCTGAAGACTACTCCTTTGGGGAAACTTTACACACTATGAGGGAACATTTTCACTGGGAGGGTCAGGACTACTCTGATGCCAAGAAAAGGCTCAGAGAGTTTCTTTTACTCCCCCAGCACAGACCACTTGCCATCCCTCCAGTTTTGGACATTGTGGATGATGTCTGTTTAGAATCCAATTTGAACCCAGACTCTCTTCCTCCTGCTCCGGCTAAGCCTGACAGATACTATAGAGTGCCTGATTCACACAAATTTCTTTATAAAAGCCCC
>NC_056735.1:1767967327-1768010935 GCF_019279795.1 Protopterus annectens | reverse complement strand
AAAGGAGGAGAGGTAATAGACTCACAGGTAGACTAGACACAGTCACAGCACAGTGGCTAGAAAATTGCACATAAGAAAAGCTGTTAGTAACATGCTGGGCAGCTAGAAATTTATGTAAATAAATTGCGGTTGTACACAGGATGGTTAAGAGATGAAATAGTAGGAAATAACGCTAAGCTTTATCCTTATTCTACTGTTCAAGTAGTTCTTGTCAAATCAAAAACTTTTAAAAGTTTGTTCTCCAAGATGTCAGTTCCGTTCATAATCCCTTAGTGGGGAACCCTGTAATAAAATCTAGGGAATTCCCCATAGAGGAATAGCAACAGTGCATATAGAATACCAAGGGAGGATGCAGGACAAGGGCAAAATATTACTGATGTAGTAGGTACCACACCCTTAAATGCATAGGTATTGGGATACCATCTTCATCTCCATGGAGAGCAGGAATTTAGAATATGACTCTCTATCTGGGCCAATCTTGGCAGGAATTTCTGATCAGCATAGTAAGAAGGTGTGATAGTACAAATGATTTCACATATTTTCCCCAGTCTGGAATTCCAAGTCTTGAGTTTCATACAGCTGTGATACTAACTGATTTATTAACTTAATTCTTGCCATCCCAAACATTTGTCTAGGAGACTAATGATTTTCTTTATCTTGGGTGATTGTGAGGTATAGGATAATAGATAAGACAACTGCAGCCCCTGTATTATTTAATAGCAGCAATCCTACCTAATAAAGAAAAATGTAATTTCTTCCAAGTATGGACACATAAGAAAAACTTATCCCAAATATTCTTAAATTAAGCATCAGCATCTCCTGCATATCAGAATGTAATTTTATACCCAGATATTTTGGAGTAGGAACAGTCCAGGTGAAAAGAAATAAGATTGTTGTGGAGTCAAATTTTTCATCTTCATTGACTGGAAATGTCTCTCTTTTAGTAAGATTAGTCTTTAACCCAGAAACGTCTCTAAAGTTATCAAGTACTGGATTACTTGTGATAAATACATGGTCATCAGCAAAAGAGTATCCTGGTTTTTGAGTTAATAAGGGAGCAGCCTGAGAGTTAAGATTGAATGGCTAACCTCTTCAGAGGTCCAGTATCTCGGAGGAGAATTGCTGGCAAGAAAGGGTATCCTTGATGTGTATTCTCTTTTAACCAGAATGGAGGGGAGAGGGGCGCCCATTTTGCAAGGACAGATGCTTATGGGAAGGATACAGTGCTTGGGTTGGTTGAATAAAGTTTAGTAGGGAAAGCCATTTGCGTCATCACTGCACAAAAGTATGACCATTGAATAGTATCAAAGGCTTTTTCATAATCCACAAACAAAGCTACTGCTGGATCCAGACGTTTTTTACACCTTTAAATACAACAGCAGAGTTCTAAGATGGTCACAGCTGATTCTTTTCTTCTACAAAACCAACTTGTGTATCAGAAACGATAGAGGGAAGTAAGAGCTCCATCAGATTAACTAGGAATTTTTCATAGATTTTGACATCTTATTAATAAGAAATATAGGTCTGTAACTAGATTGATATGTGTCTGGGCCTTCCTGGGTTTAGGAAAGACGGTAATAATAGAGACCAGGAGAAGTTGGTCTAACAGGAGTATTGGAGAGATTGAAGTAAGTGAGCAAGGCAGGATGGTAGATTTTCTATAAGAGAGCGAGAAATAATTCGGCATTAAGCCCATTTGGGAGCTTTGCCTTTTTTAAGAGAAAAAATAATCTGACACAGCTTTCAGACTAGCAGTCTGAGCACCCAGAGTAAAATGTTTTTATGTCTGAGAGAGTCTGTGAAATTTTTAGAAAGGTTTAGGCAAAGACCTACCCAGAAACTTTGTGATCTTCAATAGGGCATGAGAGGAGTGAAAGGGGAAGCTCCAGTGATCCAGGTGGAGTAGTGGAGATGCAGACTTCTTTGAGAGGTCACATGGTTCATAACCCTACCACAAAAAAGTTAAAATTAAATATAATGGAGAACTCCCAAACAGAGGACATTCAAAGGAAAGACCCAAGAATGAACTACCAAACAAGATGACTGAGCCAAAAGGGTTGCAGCAGACGGGAAGACTCGGACATATAAACAGGAGTAAGAAAAGATGATCGCTGAGGAGCAGAGCAGACATTGTTGGGTCTGCATAAATGGTCTGAGCAACAAATTGCTTCAGGAGTCAAATCACTTTAGAGGAGGCCTTGCAGAGTGAGACTGAAGGATGAACAAGAAGGAGGGGGGGGGGTTCTTCTCTGTTCTAGATCAGCAAGCACTGAATAGTGAAGAGGTGTTAATAAAACTGAAGTAAAGATTGCAGTACCCTAGAGAGTGCACGACTGTCCATGCTGAAGATGACAGCAGATTCTGCAGAGCTATCCTTTTCTCAGACTGATAGATTTAGAAAACTGAGTTACGTGCCTTTTTCTTGCCCCCATAATTGATCACATGTTGTGGTTATTTCTCAGCATGCAGCGCAACATCTTAACCTGTTACCCTTCCCTATTAGGTGTGTTTGAGGAAATGTATTCCATCTTTGTCTTTCAAGGAAGAAATGGTGTCCTACCCTTCTGCTTCAGTGATGCAGCAAAAGAACACAATAATGTATATTTTGTCAGAATATTTTTTAAAGCATTTTGTCTTAAGTGCATTACTTTTACCTGCAGCAACTAGTACTGTACTGCGGCAAGCAGGAGTACATAGCTTAGGTGAGAATGTGGTTGAGGACTATTAATGTCTGGTTCTGTGTGGCTTATTAAAGATCCGTTTTCCTGATTCGATTACTTTCCCATGCCCTTTGTTCTTTGATGCTATACATCATGAGCCTTGGGTTTGCTGATGGCCATTTTGAGTTAACTGGATTAAGAACACTTCTGTGAAAACATCTTTAAATGAAAATAAGTAACTCTTTAGTATATCTGCATCAGGCAATTGAACTACCATATTACTCTTGCAGGCTCAATATTCAGGCAGAGTTTTTTTTTTTTAAGTATTTTGTTGCAAGTGCATTATTTTGTTCTTTAACTGCAGCTAGTAGGCCGGTAGTACTGTGTGATCCAAGGCTTTTTATTTGTTTTCATTTCTGGCTTGTTACAGTTCTGTTGGATTTTTCCCTGAGACTCCCCCCTCCTGTGGTTGATATGATCTTAAAAGCCAATGTTTTCTGTTTTCCTCCCCTTACGTTAATTGGACTGCCAAGTCACTCCCTCTCCTCTTCCATTGCTACAGTCAGTAATTATAAAATAATTATTTGTGTAAGCTACTGAAATACTTTTTCCCTTCCATTGTTTTCATAGTTCCATATACTGAGTGCCCACCCAACCAACTAGTAGTACTCTTGAAGTAACTTCACTTACTACAAATTGTGTCTGGAAACTATTCCGACTCTTGTCATCTACGTGTACTATTCAGAACTAGTAGATCATACTGGAAGGTTTCTCCCGTTAAGACTGCTGAAGTTTAAGCTACCTGTCTTCGCTTTTTCCTACCTGCTTAATTTGCACTGCACTATGTAGGTTTACCCTTTTTTTCCATATTTCTTTTAAAGTCTGCTCATACTAGTGTTTTAATATGTAGACCTTTCTTACAAATTCACATCAACACTCATGTAATACCTTTTTGTATTGTATATGCATATATTGGTATACAAGTCAAGATTTTTCTTGGTTTAAGCTGTAGTGGGAGTAGAGGAAGAACTAAGCCCTTTATTGACCTCTGATTGCTTGCAGTCCCTTACATTGTGCTTTTTTGGCTTTCGCTAGTGGGCTTGCTTGTTTTATTTTTTTTCTTTTCTACCTGCTATTATAATTTGCTTGTGTTTGTGTGTCCTGTTGCTCATTCACCAAGAGCTGCTCAACACTAATAATCACCCTACGGATTGTTATGCAGGATTTGACTAACTACCAGCCTAAAAATCCTAAGGTAGGCAGTGTTGCATTTCTTACTGAGACAGCTCTGCACTTGTTTGGCATTTATTGTGATTGTATGAAATTCTATGATTTAAAACGTAGTGAGAGCAGAGGAAGTACTAAGCCATATATATGCCTATTCTTGCTTGTAGAACCCTATAATATGGTCAATTGCTATTGGTCAGAGGGCCCATTTGATTTTTTTGTAGGTTTCCTTGATATTATAAGTTGTTTGTGTTTACAGTGTGTGCTGCTCACATTGTGGCATGTTTAGCCATGCACTGCCTAGATGCATGTTTGTCTGAGTTGGGAACACTGAAGAAATTGGTAAGTGTAGTTGTTTCATTAGCCGGAGGGCTTAGACAGTTTTCTGTGTTTTCAGTGTCTGTATAAATTTGGCACGTTTGTACAAAGCTGCAGTTACCTGTGACCTTTATAGATGCAAACACCTGGAAGCTAAATTTCTTCTATAAAACTCTCTTTGAAACTGTATCAAGTAACTCCATGTAGAGCAACTGCTTGACACGTTTAGTAGCATAGAGCAGCCAGTTTGTGCCTCGAGGAGCATTGCCTCATAGACTAGTATGTTTTATTTTCTAATCCCCAAAGCACCCTTAGTTAGCCCACTGTTAATCTCTTGTAGCATAAAGGACTCAATGTCATGGATATGTATTTTCCCAATATCAACACAGCCAGTTTGGTGGATAAGGGCATCTTGAGACAATGTAACAATTGTCATGTTTGGCAACCATTTTAATCCTTAAAGAAATAGTATGCATGAGATGTATATATACAGTGACACTGGAGGCAAAACTCTCTCAAGCACTCAAAATGACAATCTGGTTGTCTGAAACATACGTGCTACACCCACCACTCATAGTATGTGGCTCACACATACAGCTACTTATGCTGGTGAACTTAAATGCAATTTTCCTGAGCTCCAAAGAGCTCCCAGACATTCTATCTGCAAAAATTGTCCTCAGCAAAGCCGAAAGCACTCAACAGCAAGAACATGTAATGATACATGTACAGCAACTGCAGTGGAGCCTGAACTGCAAAGCCCATAAGGCAAGCCAGTACACTGCCAGGAACTCCATTGTGCGACATACTGATGTCCCACTCACCAGACTGAACAAGGAGAAAACAATGGTCAGGCAGCATCCCCCAAGTTACACACACACTCAAGTCCTTGCACAACAGGTACTGGTATGACTGCCATAGTCCAAGTAGTTATAAGTGACCTGAGATGTACTTTCCTAGACTAGGTGAAGGGAGTTGTTTTGGGTCCCTCAGACTATATGTCACAGGCTGGTATGTACTTAGCATTGAGCAGCATTCTGCCTTCTCCAAGGCTGATGCAACAGTGCATCATGCATCAACAAAAGATGATGGAGTTTAATAACTGGCTTAGTTTCTGGTGTCATTCTAAGAGGATACACTATTTTTCAGTGTGGGCAGACATGGTTAACAAACAACGTTGCTTTGCCAAGGATTTTCTTCTCCTGTCCACTCTAGGCTTTTGAATATTGGCTAAAACATTGTCCTCCCCCCATAGAGCCTTTTAAGGTAATGACAAATCTTCCAACATAGAGCAAAATCACTCCAAGGGAGTCTAAAGCTGTTCAGTGCCCGGAGTCTAAACAAGAAGCTCCACTCCCTCCAAGCTCTTCTCACCTTGGAGAATACAGATATCTGTGCAGTTACTGAGACTTGGTTTAAAGCTGCAGGGAGTACCACAGCAGTGTGTGGCTTCAGTGCTTTCCGCACATTTAGACCAGCAATTGCACATGCAGGGACTAAAGGTGGAGGTGTCTCAATCTACATAAATAACAAACATACCTCTAGGTTGGCTAAAGTCCTGTACCATATCCTACCAAGCTATAGGTCGCTCTCCATGTCCCTTAAAACCCATAGCTTATACTTTGATGTATTGGAGACACTATTCAACCAAACACCATAGTCGTGGGAGACTTTAATTATCCCTTTCTGCACCGGGAATCCTATATGACCTCAAATTCACATGCATAGAAACTTTGTAAAGTCAAACACATTAGACCAGATAGTGCATAAGCGCCCTAGAGGTATTAATGTAATTGCACCTGGTGCTCACAAATATTGGAGAATATTACCCCCCTCACACCAAGTGTTGTGTCCCCTTTGGTAAGGTCAGACCACAAAGCTGATTCCTTTGAAATAAAAATCAGTTCTTCTTCACCATTAAACCCTGTTATAGTTTGCCTTGGAGTAGTTCCCATCATTCATTAAGCAGTAACCTGTAAAAATGTCAAGCCCTTCCAAACACATCAGCCTGTACAGAATTGTTCACTGAAACTCTGTACATCATATCAGTGGCTGCTGTGCCTACTAGAAATAAGCCCAAAACAAACTAAAAAAACAAGCAACCCTGGTGTAATCCAAAATTTAAGTGGGTTGTACAACATAAGAAAAAAGTCACAGCTAAAATTAGGAAGAAGAACACCCAAAAAAGTAAAAGCTCTCCCATCAAAATGAGTATTGAAACTTAGGGTTGGAGCAACCACTTCCTCAAGGAGGATTATCACTGGCAGAGTGCCACAGTTCTCTGTTCTTGTTCTGGTTCTTTTTGGCATCTATTTCTGGGAAGTCAAGTGCCTTTGGCTGACAAAAACTAAACATGATTGTGAGCTGTTCACAATCATAGAAACCCCCAAGATACCAACATCTTATAGGAAGTTCTGACACAGACAACTGGTTGGTGCCAAAGCCACAGCCTAAACCTCAATGTCAAGAAATGCATGATGCCTTTTGGGAAGTGATCCACCATGGGGAAACTTTCTCATTGATAAAACATGCCCAAGAGTAGATTCATTAGTGAAGAATTTGGGGACTCGTGTAGATAGTAACCTGGATTTTGACCAACATGTATCTAAGGTGGTAAGAAAGTCATTCTGTGATGCTCTGCTTATTAGTAAGGTCATGGCGTCTAGGTCCAGGCAAGCCGTAGTGTCCCAGTACTCAGCCCTCATTAGACTTATAAGGCCCCCTTCGGTATGTATCTGACCAGGTATATGCAAAAATTGGAAGTTCAGAGCATTCACACAAAAGGAATACAGAGAGTAAGCAATCTCTTATGGTCCTGTGCAATTTGCCACAAAGCCTTATCTCTTTACTCATGTGCCTACAAATTGCTGAGCGGTAATCTGTGCCCTGCATAAAAGGCATCCTTGGATTCCTCTCTTTTGGACTGTTTAAATATCCATAAAATGAACAACATCAGAACTACTAGATCTAAGAAATTAAATTTTACTTGCGACTTAAATAGAGCATGTTGGAGACAGGTATGTATCCCTGAGAAGTCCCATTCTCTGGAACAGGCTTTCCTTCCATGTGAAGCAAAACCCTTCCCTAACCCTATTAAAGCATAATCTATGCCAGTGGATTGGAAATTGGAAAGTCATCCTTGGTTTTGGTGCCTATGTTGGACAGAAGCAGCTGTTAAATCATGCCCTAGCTAACATACACCCCTTAAAGTAACCTTTAAGGCAGAATAAGTCAGGATATACGTTTGGGTTGCATAAATAGACTTGAAAAGGCCATAGTGGTTATTAGCATAGTATACACTTTTGAATCTATATAATCTACTCAGAAAATTCCAAAATGACTCAATAGTCAGCAGTTGCACGAAGTGGCTTGTTCTTCGTGTATAGATCTGTATTACTCATTTCAGATAGCACTACAGATAAGCATCTCCTCATCTTTTGGGCAATACTTCTCCTCCAGCCCACACTAGTAGCAGCAGGAAATGTGGATCTGCACTTTCCATCCGTCTCTGTAGCCAAGTTGGTTGAATGCACAGCTTGCAATCTGCCATAGTGGGAGAAAGAGAGATGTAGTTATATAATGTTGTTGGGGGCAAAACTGTCACATGAAAACACTACAAATAACAAGACTGACAGCACCACTCAACACTGTATTAAACCTCTCTCAAACCAAAAAGACCTACATATACTGAGGCCATTAGTAGTAACCTACCTAAACTATAGAGGCCTCCTAAATGTAACTTGAGGCAAGCACCTTCAGCAGCCTCACAAACACACATGACAAGCAGTGCCCACCATGATGCTTACATCTATGAGTAAATGGACTCATTCCAAATGCCAGTAAGGCAAGCCACCACACATATTATGGAATCACCCATGATTAGGATATTGGTGAGAGACACTGATTCATCACCCACTGAGGAAAGACTGGGTCATGGCCAGTTGCCTATCAGATGTCAGAATTCATCACATTATACAAGCACTCAAGTCCCTTCACCAAAAGTACACATAAGACACAGTTATTTTATATGTGGATGCAAATGACTAAGACTTATTTCCCTGAACTGTAAGAAGAAAGACATAATGGAGATCTCGGAATTTGTGTCTGAGGCAGATGTGAATCTAACCTTTAACAGTATTCTAGCATCACCAAGAGTTATGCTACTGCACGATCAAAAGATAGTGATACCACAATCTAAGATGATTGTTGAAGTGTAACGGAGTACAGTTTATGTATGTATGTATGTGTATATATATATATATATATATATATATATATATATATATATATATATATATATGTATGTATATGTATGTATATTTATCGGTGTATATATATATATATATATATATATATATATATATATATATATATATATATATATGTGTATGTATATGTATCTATATATATATATATCTATCTATATATATGTATCTATATATATATATATATATATATATATATACACACCAGCCTGGTAAGCGATGGGAGTCCAAACTGCTTTGCCAGGAATGGCTTGCACCTGTTTCCCCAAGGCTCTAATATATTGTCTAAAACTTTGTCCACACCCATTAATGCCATTTTAGGCAAAGTTAGTCCTGAAAACCTTCCCACATATCTTAATGTTGTTGCTCAGTGCTAGGAGTCTTTTAGAAAACTTCCCACCCTACTTACAGTGGAAAATGTAGATATGTGTGTCATCAGAGAGACCCAGTTCAGGACCAGTGAAAGCATTCCATCAGAGGAGGGCTTCAGTTCTTATTACTCATACAGTCCAACTTCATTAGAAGTATGCACTAAAAGCAGAGGTGTGTCTATATTCTTAAAAAAAAAAATCTTACCTCCAGGCTTGTTAGTCAAGCCAATGACTTGCATTCCCTCCATGTCCTGCATACCGCTCTACTGTACAGATATTTGCTTCATATTTTTCATCTGTTTCTCATAAAACTGTGATTTTCTGGCAAATCATTGAGGATTGAAGTCAGAAAATAATGGAAGACATTTCACTTTCAGACTTCATGTCCTTCAGAAAATCCATACTAATGCAAAACCTGTAATTCTATCGATTTCTAAGATTGCAAGACAAATATTTAGAAAGTGTCCCTATTTTTAGGCCTTTGACCCCATTATTTGTGACTTTGACCAAATTTCTTGCTCTGAGAGGTATGATGTTCATCTTAGTATAAACAAAACTGTTTATCATGTCCAACTACCAGACCCTGCCTACGTCCCCCTTGGCCCATACCCTCTGCCTAACCAGTATGGAGTCTCTATGTATTAAACCAAACACTGTTCAACTAGGAATCTTCAACTGTTTCACTGTTACCTGAAATTCTTAAAAATCCTCAAACTTGTTATGCCTAGAGATTTCTGGACTTCATAAATACAAACTTCCTGGACTAATAGTCAACAACCCAACTAGGGAGATAAAATCCTGGTCTTTTCCTTACCAGTATGGGATAGCTAATCCCTACCTATTGAATCCTCTTCCTCAGTTAAACTGAAACCTACATCAGTCATGCCACCTTAAAGGCTGAAGACAGAAGCATCTTCCAGTACCTTGATACTCAGAGACTGTACAGGGAATAATCTGTTAAAACTGAGTGATGGTCTGAATAAAGCCCCTTCCACTTCAGTGCTCTCACTGCTTATGTGGAACCCTTTACTGCCAAGTTCTATGCACATATAAATAGTTGCATAGCTGCATCTGTCCCCTTCCGAAATAAAGCAAACTCAGAATTCAAAAATAAACTACTTGTTGTGGAACTCTAGTTTTAACATGCTCTATAAAAATAGAAAAAAAACTCATTGCAGACAAAAATAAACTAATCAAGGGACTCCGAATTCCTCATCAAATCGACCAAAGCCAGATAGAATGTAAAAATAGCCACCCAAACACAACGCGTTTTTTAACTATGTTAGAAATCTCAGAAACTGTGCCCAGTACTGGGCAAAGCTAATAGTAAATACTCTGACTCAGAGGACAGGTCAAACTTCACATCGCTTCCAATCTTTTCAGATCAAATACCTACATTTACCCTCCCCTCTTCTCTAATCACCCAAGAACAAGTTGTCATAGCAATGTCTAAGACCTAGAACACCATTATGTTTGAGGCTTGATAACATACCTGTCTGCCTACAAGCTGTTGAACATTAGCCTGAAAACAGGCTTTGTGCCAGATGAATGGAGGCTAGCAACAGTCATTCCCTTGAACATAGTTGGAGCTCAACATACAAGGGTATTTAAAGAGTCATAAGCCTGACTAGCATCCTCTGTAAGGCTATAGAAAGGATTATTAAAAAACTAATAAATAGGGATGTAGGTGAACTACAGACTCTCAACCCACCTTAGTTTGTAATCATCAAGGGCAATTCATACATAGTTAACCTAGATGACTTCTTTGAAAAAGTCACCAGGCCAATGGATGAGTAAAAGTCCATGCACACTTCCTATCTGGACATTGAAAAGGCATTCCACACCATTCCCACACACAGACCTCATAGATTAACTTCCTGGGATGCTGTAAACAAGTTAGTCTGTTATAAAATAATAGGCCACTAGATGGCAGCAACAGATCAATAAATGCTGAAACTGTACACCTGTAATATAAACTGCCCGAATATGATGTAGGTAAAAGTCAGCGTTCCTGCCAAATGGTACTATACCAAAAAGCTGAGAGATCTGTGTAGATGAAGTACAGTACCAAACCACATAAAAAACATCCAATGATCACGAAAAGCTGCTGTAACAGGAGCAAGACACGTTGGCAATTCTCAGGATACAAAATAGTTTATTGGAAGTAAAAAATGAGCGCTTTCGCGTGGTCCATCCACGCTTCATCACTGCCCGAATATGCTATGAAGGGCAGAATACTTCCTGCCTGGCATATTACGGTATGCCACAACACTTATTAATACTGCTATGCAGAATAACATTTTTAATCATTTTCAGAAAGAACTATAATGTCAGAGACTGGCGTCATACTAACTTTAGCAGTCCCTTGTTTGACTTTACCATTCATGGTTCATTCTTTTTAACCACGAAAGGTAGTACATCCTTAATTATGATATTGTGGATAGCAATTTCAGGATATTCAACCACAGTAGAGGAGAAGGTCATTCGTACTGTAAAATATGAAGGATCAGCTATGCAGTGAGGCACTAGCTGGAGGCCTCCTCAGACACAATATACCCTTGGCTGGAAGTACTGCACCAAATACCATAATAATTAACAGATTTTAAGAGGGAATGGGAGGTACCATATTGGGCCACTTTTTCATATTAAACCATGTTTATTATCACTGTCAATAGACTGATTATAAATGTAATGTGATATATTGATACTCTGCTTAATTTTGCTAGACATTTGGAGGTCAGGGACAAAGCAACACAGCAAGCAGCCTAAAGACTTTGAGATTTGTCAGGAGAATTGTGTGCAGTTTTCCAGATTCAGGAACTCTGTGTGATAATTCATTGAAAGCCATCTTTGACCTGCAGTGCCTTAAATAAGCCCCAAACAACATTTCTGAAACAGGACTACAAATGGAACCCTCCTGAATAATGAGAGGCTGCAGGAAGCTTGCTGTTTATTGCTAAAGTGTGCTGCAAAGCATCTCCTTGCCCCCAGCAATCACAGGAGTCTGACCCTTAATAACTTAATAAAAAACACTCCCTCTGCAGATTTTTTTCAGTGACAGTTACAAGGAAATAGTTGGTTTGAAGGAGTAATACAGGAGTAGAAATTTATGAAAGAAAAAGTGCACCATTTTGCAGAAGCATTTTTTTGGCCTAGGCATTTTAACACTTTAGCCAGGTAAGAGACAACTTAAGCAGTTTTCAGTTGGCATTGACAGTATTTTAATGTCAGATGCATTTTTGGCACTTGGATGCGAATACCACACATGGGTAAATATAAGCTTTTCTGAATTCTACCCACAGTCTTTTGATGTGTATATCACAGACACAAAGGTGGCACAAGCATGCACTTTCTGGGAGCTGCAAAAATTTTCTGTATTCAGAATTCTGAAATGAATTTAGAGACTCAGTTGTATGAAATGTATTTCAGTTTGAAGAGTGATATGATTAAAATTCTGAAGAGAGTAGCTGGATGGAGCAGTTGTCTAAGTACAGGACACTGATTGTTTGAGGATGAAAGAATTTAATGCAACCATGGACAGTGTGCAGGGGCATATTTTGCAGATATGCAAATGCATTTGTGCTGCACAGAATTTTGTGTGTTGGGGGTTGGCTTTATTCTTAAGGAGGAGTTTTTTGTGTTGGTGTGTGTGTGTGTGTGTGGGGGGGGGGGAGCACAAGAGAGACACTACTGTAATTTTTTTGTTGCTCCACCCTGCGAGGATGCTTCTTTTCAGCCAAGGCTATGGTTCTTGTTCCAACAGTGAATTAAATTTCTTTCCATGTAATAGCATTGTAGCTTAGCCCATTGATTGAGAGATGTGATGTTAACTGCACATCGGCTAACTTTACTACTTTCAAGTATTAACATTCTGAAAGATGTGTGCATTCCATTCAGAGCCCTGGTGATCAACACTGAGGGCCACACTTGTAAATTGCTGAGTTAATGCTTTTCAATAATTCATTTTTCTCCCATGAATAACATGTGCTTGAGTAGTAAATAGATTTCAGTTTGTATGTGAATTAAACTGCCTCACTTTTTAACTCATTTTTTAAAAACAATATAGTCAGTCTCATTGCCAACTTCCCACTAATCAATGCACTTCCCCCAGACCATCTGCTACAACAAGACTAAACTTCTGTCTTGTACCCATACGTACCTCCACCATAAAGAAACTCCTGTTAAACTTAAACCTGGATCAAATGCTCCAGATAACTTTCCACCAGAATTAATCCAAATGCTATAGCCTATCCCATTAGTGTACTACTGAACAGATCCTTTCAAGAGTCCTTCATTCCCACCATCTGGAAAAAGGCATTTGTCCTCCCTCTCCACAAAGTTGGAAACCGTAATTAATGATATATCTAACTTCCATCCAATTGCCATCCTCTCTTCCATCTCCAAAATTCTGAAAAAATGTATCCATAACCAACTACTTAACTGCCTACTACACCACAACCTCCTCTCTCCAATCCAACATGGGTTTAGGCCTAGTCATAGCACCACCACTGCTCTGTCTTTCTTGGGCACAGTCAACCATACTCGAGACTCAGAATACCTTGTGTCCTCACTATTTCTTGACCTTTCCAAGGCATTCAGTACTGTCTCCCACCCACTTCTTCTAACCAAACTCTCCAATTTAGGCACATCTCCCCCTACCCTAGCCTGGTTTTCCAATTACCTTACAGATAGACAACAAGCAACCAGATGGCACCAATCCCTCTCTCCTTTCCTCAACACCTATACTGAAGTCCCACAAGGGTCCCTACTAGCTCCACTGCTCTTCAGCAATTTCATTAGTGATTTCTGTACTAGCATACTCCATGCTAATGTCATCCAATATACAGATGACTCCACCAACATCTGCATGGCCAAGTCTACTTCAGAACTACTTACACTCACCCAAAATGCATTCACCTCCACTGAAACCTGGATGTATAATAACCATTTACCCTAAATGCTAAGAAAAACAAAATTATGTTGTTCATCCCCAAAAAACACAACACCCATAATTAATTTACCATCAACTCACTCAACACTTACCTTGAAGTACTCCCATATACCAAACTGCTAGGCGTCATCATAGACTAACACCTAAATTTTGACCAGCGTATTAGCACAAACGTAAAAAAAAAAAAAATTCGGAAACTAGGCATCGTGTACAGGCTCAAACACTTCCTCAACTATGCAGCAAAATTGTCCCTTGCCTCTTCCTTTCTACTTCCATCCTTGCTCAATGGTGCACCTCTCCTTACTAATATACAAGCCTCTCTTAAATCCAAACTGGACTTATGCTACAATAAAATCACAAAATTTGTAACCAGCACCAAACTCTCCTCCTACCACTGCATATCATTTCAACATCTAAACTGGCTAGAACCTCCCCAGCATCTAACATACCTGCAGCTAACCACAGCTCATAAGTTAATCTATAAGCCTTCTAGCTGTCCTGCCCTGTCCTCTCTGTTCACCATGTGTCACCAAAATAAACCTCTGCGATCAGTCCATCAGATGTTCCTTAATGTAGCAAAACCTAATCTTTCTGCTAGTTAAATGCATTACCCATATGCTAAAGCAAAACCATGGAATGCTCTTCCTCCTTCTCTTCTACTAGTAATCCTGAATGCTTTAAGAGTTAGGTGAAACAACACCTGTTCTCCCATTGGCTATGTACATGTACCAGCACTGATTATAAAAGAATCCAATATTTCTAACCTTCCTACTTTTCCTACCCATCTCACTTACAGCTCAGACTCCTCATACATACATTCAGTGCTTCCAACTTACCAAGTCCAACATATGCTACCCAGCCACACACAACCTACTATATCAGTTACCTACAGTATCTTCTATTTATTCTTGATGCCTATATAGCAATAGCTCTAAGGCTGTACCTTACTTTCAGAGTCTATAATCTGCTTCTCTCCATCTTTCCCTCTCTACTGCTAAACTGTATTGTTCGCACATTCGGTGTTATCCCATGTCATCAGTTGTATTCTTGTTTGGCTTGCATACTTAATACTAGTAGTATAGATGTTAGCTTTTATCTATTTTATTGTATTCTGTAATGTCTTCTGTACCATCGCTGCTTTATTTCTGTGTTTTGATTCAATAGCTTTGTCATGCTTTGTTTTTGAAGCTTTTCTTCCCGGGCCTCTACTGAAAACTGGCTCACCCAGGCCCAGTAGACCTTCCGGTAAAGAAATGCAAATAAATAAATAAATAACTTGATGGGCAGAAAATTTTACATATGCATACCATTGTGAACTGACAGAGCACTAGTATTCATTAAATCCTCTGTTCTAACTACATCACTGTTGTGGAAAACAGTATTCATTACAGGAAACGTTGAAGTCCTTAACTTTGCTTGAGTGAGCAGACTTGGGATTTGTAGTGATGTTTTTATACCAGTAAGTTTACTTGGGGTTTGTAGTGATGTTTTTACACTGGTAAGGTTATCTACATTTGAAGAGGTATGAGTTAATGGAAACTGGGGGGTACATGCTATAACTCGTACAACTTGAATGAAGTTGCATACATGTGCATTTTTGAAAATTTAGCTTAGGTGATGTCTTTAAATTTTGAGAAGATGATGCAGATTAGGGTTGCTTTCTTGTCATTCTGCTACAGTTTGTCTTTTTTGCTGAAAATGACTCAACTTTAATATAGTGTTCGTAGCTAATCAAAGTGAGATCAGGTCAGTTTTTGAGTGCTGCTTAAAATCAGATGCAGAAAAGTCACACTTTCACATACTGGTTTCACTGCAGGTAAACTGGTAATGTATTTCTTTACCATTTTTCCCTTGACAGAGGTCCGTTACTGTCTTTGTTGTTGTTGGTGTCGTTTGTGCATGTGCTAACTGCTGTTTTCTTTTTCTTTCAGTTGAATGTTTTGGTGGACACTGGAAGTAGCAATTTTGCAGTTGCAGGAGCTCCTGATCCATATGTTGTTGGGTATTTTGATAGTGCGCTGTAAGTATAATTTTGCACTGTTTTACTACTGCAGTGATTACACTGAAGCATACCTTTATACCAACATTTCTTTGGCTGTTAGCCTGACAGAATAGAGTGGTGGTGGACATGATGAAGACCATACAGCCCAAGTGATCATACTTTCCCTGTGCTTTTCCTTCACTTACTATTTTTTTTATGATTTCTGTCTAGAAAGTATGCTGGTGCTGACATTGTATTGCCATCTCTGATCCTATGGTATTTGATGCACTCTGATCTTAGAGAGAAATGCCATAATCTACTTGATGATACCATCACTCCTTCTCCAATCTTCCTTAAAGCTAACCCAGGTAACTTTATGTGCAGAGTATCACCTTTTCAAGTGAATTTAGTACATCAGCAGCCCACTGTATGTAGTAATACTTCCATAATTCCGTTTCCTACTCCATCTGCCATTGTTGTCCCCACATTCCCAATCTTCCTGTTCACTTTTGTGCCTTTTGCTTGTCTTCTGCTGCTGTTGACATCCATGACATATCCACCCTGTCATGGTCTCTTCAACAGATGTCCAGTGCTCTGTCTTCTCTTACTCATGGTCTTCTAGATTTTTACCATCTCCATAGCCTTCCTTTGAACATGCATTGTACTTAACTTAATGTTCTTGTTTGCATTGTAACTTGCAGAAGTGAAAGTACCTTAGCAATCCTCAGCAGTGCACTGTGTAACTGAGCATTTTCATCTTTGTCTTTACAGTACACATATGTGGCCTAGCAGTCCTTAGGTCATTGATACTGCTTTGTCATTCTGTACAGCATGATGAGGTCAGCTTATGGATAATGAGAATATCCACTTCCTCTGTCTACGCTAGACCTACCCCTAATAACATTCTGTATCACGACCTACCCCTTTTAACATTCTGTATCACTGCAGTATTAGCTACCTTACTTTTAACAGAGGAATGCTGTATACCTAAGGGTTTCAAAAATCTAAAGATAATTTATGTCTTAATCCAGATATTTTAGTAGGAAGTAGTTTTTGCCTGACTGAATCTCTGAAATATGCTGTCTGTAGGAGGACTTTGCTTTCTGTGAAGGTGCGTTGACACCTTGCACTATAATGATGTGAAAGGTTACAGTAAACTGAGATTCAAAATGAACAGATCTGTCTTAAAGAAGTGGCAAGACTTCTAGTGCAGACATTAGGAGCACTTGGTTAATGAGAGTTCTCAGCCTGCTATCTCTTCCCGATCTCAAAAGGCACACCATTAACACTTCTGGCAACTTCTATTTGCCAGTTGTTTGTATTGTTTATGGCATGAGCACTAAAACTCTTGCTGCCTAATTTGTGTGTGTTTTAATGACACTGGAAAGAGACCTTGTTGGAAAACTCTTGTATCTTTCCTGCTTTCTAGGAAATGTTCTACTGTGGATGCCTGAGCTGTATCTCTCCTTCTAATTCAGAAGTGTCCAACCTGCGGCCCGTGGGCTGCATGCGGCCCTCAGAGTTCTTCCATGCAGCCCTCGACCTCTAACTGCAACATCGATGTATGCATGACCCCAAAACACTTTTTTGTTTTGTGTTTTTCACTCCCTTGACCTGTAACTCTAACATCAGTGTGTGCATGCGCCAAAGCACCCTTCTAGTTTTGTTTTTGCACCAAAAAAGGGTCAGTGTGTTTACGCCATTATTTTGTGCAGAAGAATCTGTGTGTGTGTGTGTGTGCGTGTGTGTGTGTGTGTGTGTGTGTGTGTGTGTGTGTGTGTGTGTGTGTGTGTGTGTGTGTGTGTATGACAGAGAAAGATACATGTACAAAGAGGCTAACGATGATCAGTCTACCTACGGAACACAAACAAGTTAGATCACAAATATATCGTACATTAAAAGCACACTTTTATTAAATTGCGGCTTTCCTGAAGGGAGAGTGTTTTATTGAATATGAAATCATACCTCTCAACTGTATGGATTTTCGCCTCATCTTCCAATTTATGTCTTTTGCTTAGGAAATAAAAGTAGTCATCCTAGGTAATGCACTTCCAGGGAGTAAGAATGAGACAGCAGCCTAGGGTTAATGGGTCAGTAGTGGATCGACTATATGGGACTATAGCATATAAAGTTGTATTGCTTTTTCTGACAAACAAAAAAAACACCCAGTACTGTTTTGTCATTGGTGGGTTCTAAGCAGTGGTAGATCTCAGATTGGACAACAGCAAGCTTAGCTTTGGTGGATCATCAATACTGGCAAATCAGGTGGGCACAATGTCATTTTTTTTTAAATGTTGGGGGTTTTAGTGTGCATGTGTGTGCTAAACAGTAGATGATTATTAAAGACAGAGACTTACGGACTGTGGAGAATATGTTTCCTTGTTTCAAAACCTGATATTTTGGTACTAGGCATGCCAAAAGTAGATTTCGTAAGATATAGCTTCTTGCCATTTACAGTGGATGAATATTTACATTTAATGGACAATGTTAGCAGTATTAGTGTGGGCCTGTGGGGTTCTGAAGGATGTCAAGTCTACCACTGCCAATGTCTTGTAAAGTGACCTGGAAATGGATATTGGGATGGTGATGAAAAAATACAGTAAGCGGGCTTAGAAATATAGTTTAAAAAAAGTGAACTTGTAATTTACAGGCCATAATTTAATTTATTTCAGGTAGTCCAGATCCTGGTAGATTGTATACCATTAGACTTAATTAAGGAGAGCTGTCATTCTGGGGAAATTAGCAGCCCTAGTTTCAGTGAAAGCTCTTTTGTTTGCAGGTAGGAAGTTGCAGGATGTTGATGCAATGTGTTTTATTTATTATTTTTAATGCATTTGTCATCTCAAAGCATGGTTTTCTTTGTTGCAAAAGAAGGCAGGACTGAAAGAGTCATATAATGCTTAACTGACAATGATTGGATATAAAGATTATAAATGGTGTATAATGTTTGCAGCTACAGTTGTTTCAATGGTGTCTGTGATGCATAACTATTTTTGGGCCTGTGTCCCACTTTTATTTTTCGCTTTGTCCAGATTTCTTGCTTTAAGATTGAGAAGCATGGTTCCATACTAAATCAGAAGGTTGTATTTAGCTTGGAAGACTTTTCAGCATAATTATGAGAAACAGAGCCTTTTTAATATCTCTGCTTATTTCCAATATAAACTGCCATGTAACCTTGCAAATAACTTTCTTATTAAGCTACTTTAATTCTTTTGGAATTGACAGGTATGCTTCATTGCTTCAGACGTAAGCATAGAGTCCTAATGTGACTTTGATTTCTTGCAGCAGTCTGTGACTTACTTATCACAGTAACTTCTCTGTGTTTCTGGGTGTGTAATCAATTTACAGTTTGAAAGATGTTTTCCAAAAATAAAATATGTCCATAAATAAAAAAAAAATAATCCTCTCTGCACTTTGAGCTCTTGACAAAGTCTGGGAATTTGTTTTTTTCAAAAGCGAAGGTCAGCATTACAGCTCAGTAAATTGTCAGTCTGTGAATAACTTCTGCACAAATTAAAATGTCTGAATGTCAAATGGCTTTAGAGTGGAGGAAAGTTATATGTTTACTCCAGTATGTAGTATGATCTTTGAGAGTTTATTGTTTTCTTATTGATTTACTTTTGCTGAGCAGTTGTTTGTTGATTTATTGATGGTGGGAAATTGCATGGATGAATCCATCTCTATTATGATTTTTTTTCAGATATTTTGACTTCCAGACAAGTTCATTCAGTGATTGTGTGTCATGTGATTACTGAGATTGCCTATTTTACAAGTAGGGGCTTTGTGTGTGTGTGTGTGTGTGTGTGTGTGTGTGTGTGTGTGTGTGTGTGTGTGTGTGTGTGTGTGTGTGTGTGTGTGTGTGTGTGTGTGTGTGTGTGTGTGTGTAAGAGAGGGAGAGATTTAGTATGTATACAGAATATATTTTTTCAAATGGAATTCTTAGTTAAATAGGCCCCTGTTCTTGGGCAAGTAGACTTGAGTAACCAATATTAGCTCTTAGCCATCCAGCTAGGAAAAGATTTGTATGTGGATTTTCCATCTGGTTTGATGAAGGCTATGCTACTTACTCAAGGAGTACATTTATGGCTATCCATCCAGCCATCCAGTTGTTATGTTGCTGAACTACATTGTTTGATAATGAGAGGAGCTTTTTCAGAAGCTGAAGGTTTTTGTGTCAAGAACCTGTCCATACAAAGTGGCTTGTTTATGCTGCAGTGAAGGCTGTGGTCTTTGTAGTGAGAGTTTTAAATACAACCAATATTTCTGGGGTAGATGAAGTCTCTTAAGGCAGGATCTTTCTTAGCCTGGAAAGCAAGCCAGGGATGAAATTTATAGGGGCCAGTGAGAGACAGAGGAAAGCAAGAAGCTTTTTAGTCTGTTTGGATAACTAAGTGAACTTAGTCCTTTGACCTTTTTTGTCAGAAATGGATGTAGTCTTTCTTTTGGCAGGGTGTTTTGCTGAGGCACATGCCAAAAGGGCACTGCACTCAATAATGGCTGTTGTAAAGGAAGAATGCAGGGATGTTATGACCTCCTTATACCCTGGATGAGATACCCTTATTAATGAAGTGGGCCATGTAAAAAACTTTCCGTACAATGGAGACAACATGGTGGTCAAAAGCTAGGTTTCTATCTAGCACCTCACAACTGATTGCATCCTTACAACATTGTTATTAATGTGATAATTTGTGGGGACATCACTCTTCTCAAAGGGGATGATGATGCATCTTTCTGGCATTTAGCTTGAGGCCATGTTTCTGGCAACAGTTATTTGTTTGGGTGAGACCCTCTTAAAGCTTATTCAGAATTGTTTTATTAAGTCAATAATGTGGATTCTTTACTTTATTGCAAATGTGTTGGCTTATTTTTGTGTATTATAGTATTGCACTGCTAATGTTAACATTTTACATAGTAGGAATGCTGGAGTGGTTTTCCCAGTGAGAACTACTAGTGCCGTAGTGAATATCTGTTTATTTGTAAAAAAAATATATATTAACTAAGATGCTAGAGTTAGCTGTTAGATAAGAGAATTAGAATTAGAACAAGAACTAGAATTTTAAGGCAAATATTAGGCATTTATTACATTTATTCATTGTTCAAATGCACCTACAGTACAGCCAGGAGGTCGACTTTGGTCTCCCATGGCAGCGGAAGAGTTTGCTATATGATATATTTTATATGCGGCCCCAAGACCATTCCTGTTCACTCAATGCGGCCCCGTCAAGCCAAAAGGTTGGACACCCCTGTTCTAATTATTCTCCTCAGTCTGTCAGAAAAGTGAAGAGGCAGAATTTTGTTTCCATCAGAAAACATTCCAGTAAGAAACATTGGTTTTCAGAAAGACTGGTTTTATCTCGATGGAGGCTGTGAGCACTAAAAGGTCCTACAGGATTTTCTGTGCCTAGATTTCCTTGAGCACCATGTCAAAACTAATTGTTAAGGAACCAGATATGCAAACCTTAGATTCCTTTTGAACTGTAGTGGATCATGGCTAAGGACTTGTGGTTATTTAATCACACTTTTTCACCATCATGTGACTTATGCTATTTCTTCCAGTTAGGTGCTCTTCCATCAGTTCTATCGATAATTTTTATGCCAGCAAAAAAATTTGAGGTGAAGGACCGTTCTGGGGCTCTTAAAACTACCACAAAATTTAATGAATCCTAAAGTCATTTCTTTTTTTTCCACATGTGGCGAACCCACCATCATTTGTCTAGGTGTCAGTCCCAAAATATTTCTGCTGTTAGAGATCACCCTCATTTCCCAGCAGCATCAGAGAGCCACGTATTGTTTTACCTCACGACACTGTTCCTACTGCTGGTCCTTCAGATTGCTTGTCTTGACACTGACGGTATTTTCTTCAGTGATTCTGTTGATAGCTTCTGGATGCCTGTTGTATTGATGTCTGCGCAGCAGTCACAGGTAATCCCAAGGACTCTTAGCCGGGACATCCCATCCAAGTCAGTGTGTTTGCTCCCAGCTCAGTGCTAGCATGGTATTCCCAAACTGCTACATGCTTTGAGGTGATCATCTTTAACAGCTTGTCAACCAGCTTCCTTAATATTCACAGAGCAACAATATTCTTCATTGGCCTGTCCTTTCCAAAGGATTTTTGGAAATAAACGTTTGCAAAATGCCTAGCCAGTTATGCAGCCTTCCACTGAAAATCTTAATGAGGAGAAGGAGAACCCTTGTACCATCTTCTCTTAATAACCATAATAATGAGTTAATGCAGTTCATGCAACAGAGTAGTAGTTTTCCTTCCTCCTAGCATAGACTTTACAAGCCTGTGTTCTCCCCAACAGTCTTCCAGAGGGGTTAACTTTTTAAAATGTACTGCTACTATTACCTGGAGGAACAAAAGATATTGTGGCCATATTGCCTGAAAAGGATGACAGAATATTTGTCGCCCCTGAAATTCTCAGTTTGAGTGTGACTTCCAAGCCTGATGTTACTACCTCAGCTTCAAACCTATCGAGGAATCCCTGTTGGTTACCCCTGTGATAAGGAGTCAGGGGTGAAGGACATGGTTAGCAAATGTCTGTGCAGTCTACACCCAGTCCTTGATAACTCTACTTTACCTTGTCACATGCTGCTGTGCTTTCAGAGACTTTGCAGATGAAATGTATGGTAGTGTAATTCCCTAATGGCCTCCAGGAAAAAAAAAGAAAAAAGTTCTCCATGTCTTTGAGCTTCAGCCATCTATTGGTCCATGTGGCCTGTAATATAGCAGGTATGGGCTCCGAATGGAGAAATGATAAATCAGCAGTCAATCAAAAACATAAGAAAAAGAGCAGTGCAGACGTCTCAAAATCCTTTAATAAAATCAAATAAAACACAAACCTTTCAAGTCTCACAGGATTCTTGCTCCTTTTTTTTACACTGAGGAATTGCTACAATCTCATCAACATATACAACTTATAAATACCTGCCAGCAAATGAAAACTTATAAATACCTGCCAGCAAATGAAAACTGAAGAATCAATCACATGTTTGAGTACTAATTATCAGTTCAGGCTTTTAAACAAATACAAACTCTAAATACTGTTTATAAATATATAATAAGTGTTACTTATAAAAATGTAACCTATAAAAGTGTATTTGTAAAAAAAAAAAAAAATATATATATATATATATATATATATATATGTATATATGTGTGTGTGTGTATATATATATATATATATATATATATATATATATATATATACATATACGTGTATACATATATATATATATATATACATACACAGGGGAGCCCGCAGGATTTTTTTTTGCAGGGGCCCGCAGGATTTTTTTTTTTTTTGCAGGGGGTTGGAAACCAGCCCCCCCCCCCTCACACAGCCATTCCAGTGTCCGGTTACTTGGCTATTTCTCCCCAGTTGCCATAAACACTTTTTAAAACTCTGTGTGCATACTGTTTTAAGCTTTACTTCTACAATGATTACAGAGATTTGGATTTAATTTACAACTTTTATCTCAAACTTTATAGCACAAACATTGATAGACATTTGCTAAACCTAAACAAAGAAATAGTTTTGCAATGAAAACAGACTTGGCATTAAAACTTCTGTACCTTTGAAAGTCACATTCACTGAAACAGCATTGAAGCCCACATTCAAAGAAAATCCATGTGGCCAGTGATAGGTTAAGTTTACCTTTGCATTTTCAAATCATAGGCCTCTTGCACAGATTTTTGAAACCATGCAAAAGTTCTTTGACTCCCCTTCCTGATTATATCAATTATAATATAAAATAATTGTGTTATATCCCTTGTGTAATACAGCACCACTTGTTACAGCGTGTTTTAAATTTATAGTTTTGTACATTTTCCAGTAAGCCGTGAAACAAAACATATGAACCAATAATAACAAACTGGCCATTTCAGAACAGTTCAACCATAAAAGGCCACTCAAACTTCTATCATTACAACCCACCATTATCAGTCATTATGAAGAATCTGCAGAAGTAAGTCATCTGAATAATTCCACATTAAAGACATCTGAAATTAATGAAGTGGTTGTTGCTAGAAAACAACTTAATTTCAGAGTTTTATCTACAATTCAGTGCTTGCTGCCCTTAAAGAATAAATTGCCTAGGTTACATTAAAAATGGTAAACTGGTATATTGCAATAGGGAATGTATGGCAAGCTGAAAAACCAGGTTCATAGTTACTAGGCATCTCATCCAAAGGAGGACATACTCATGACTGCAGCACCCCACTCCCTTAAAATACAAATCTGCATGCTGTGGGAGTAGAACCTACAGCCCTCTACATCAAATGCAAGTATGCAGCCTGCTTTGCTACTAACACTGCTTTAAAATTCTATACCACAATAGTGATACCATTTGCTAAACAAAACAGTTGCACATTTTAAGCAGATTTAGCATGAGCAACAGTAAACTTCTCTTCCCTTGAAGCTCACAATTCATTGAAAATGCACTTGAAAATAAATTCCACCTGCTAACTCTAAAGAGAGCATTTCATTCTCTCTGTCACACACACACACACACACACACACACACACACACACACACACACACACACACACACACACACACACACGCACACACACGCACACACGCACACACGCACACACGCACACACACACACACCTCAACCTCTTCGTGCAAGAAATCTAGACAAAGCCTAAAATAAATATGGACAGATTATAAATATTGCCCTCATGAACTTAAAAAATTGCTAGAATAATAGGATTTGTGTTAGTATGCATTTTTCTAAAATATATGAAGTTTAAAACTCAAATGTCTGTTATTATTTAGCAACTTCAATCCTTTTTGGAGGAATATGGGGCAAAAATGTAGACATTCTGCAAAAACATGGACAGCAGAGGGGTATGCTACCTCCCTCTTTTACACACATACACACACACACCTCTCAATCAGCACAAGAAATCTGGATAAAGCCTGTTATAACGTTGGGGACAAAGGCCCAAAACTAAGGACACATTTCGAAAGTTGCTAGAATAATAGGATTTGTGTTAGAATGTCTTTTCTAAAGGATATAAAGTCCTCAAACACGTCATTATTTAGTAACTTTAATCCTTAATTCATCCCAGTGATTTGTCCAAAAAAAAAAACTGAATTTTTATGAACAATGCTATAATAAAGTTGCCATATTTGCAGCAAATACCCTTTCAGAACCCACCACTTTAGCACTGAAAGGCCAAAACTGGTTAGAACTGCCTCATCAACTAACATATACACAGCTTCTTACAACTTATAAAATTATCCAGCTTCCATCTGCCTGTCCAGCACCAAAAAACATTCTACACAACTATGTTCCCAGTCGGTCATTGTGATCCAGTGACCAAAAACTCCTGACTTTCTAGAAACCTATCAGATCTGCTGGACATTGTCTGTACTCATAAAAGATTGATAAGGCCTGTAACTCCTTAACTATGTTCATCAGGTCAATACCGTCCCTTCCATCTTTCAGAAACTCTCTGAAAGACATCCTAGCTAAAATATTTGTTCTTGCTCAAAAGCAGGGTAAACTATATCGCTATATGTGAACAAGTATCTTTTCATTCCTTATACCTTCTTCACTTACTGCCTTACTTCTGTCAAATTTGCTTCCCCAACTTTCTCTCTAAATATACCATAAGCTTGTTTTCCATCACTCCATACTGTCCTTCCTGTATGTATTAGACTAACTTACCTTTAATTTCTCTACAAACTGTCTAAAATTTCTCTAAATATTAAATGATTGTCATATAACTTGTATCAGTTCCGAACCAGTGTTTTTTATTATGTCTAATTTATTATTTAAACTGCAAATGTTTTTTTTTTTGTTTTATTTTTGAATATTGTAAAATTATTGTTATAAAATGTTTTATAATAATTTGGAGCTTTTCTCCTTGGCCCTGTGCTGAAAATGGGCTTCTACCCAGTCTGACTTTACTGTCAATAAATACAGTAGACAAAACATCTCGCACCCTTTGGCAAGCAAAAGCCTTCCAAAATAATTGGTATCTGCATTGTGTTATCACATTGCAGTCAGCCTACTGTTGGCTGTTGCAGTCAAAGTTTACCTGCCCTGGGTGGGTGGTGGAGATAGTGTCAGTGTGTAACATGCTTATATTCACAGCTGGTCTCATGTGTACAGACTGTACTACACCTTTTCTTAGCAGTACTGCATGATCTATAGTCTGGACATCTAGCTTCATTTTGCAGTTCTGTGCTGCAAGGATTTGACATTCTGAGCCTTGCTTCTTTGGCTACAGTGGCACCTGCCTCACATTTTTTTTTAATTTAGTGACAGCTCCACAGATTAAGATATTAGACATGTATCATATCTTTACGAGGGCACACTGCATTTGATGGTTATTGCTCCATCCCCTGTATTGCTGGAAAATTCCTCCTGCTGATATGGGTAACCCGTAATTTTATTACCAGAGTTTAGATTCTTTTTTCCTTTAAGTATTGTTTGTTTACATTCTAGTGGGGTAGGACTAGGGATCATGGGGATCAGAACGTACAACTTACCTAATGTGTAGATGATGTGTTTTGTACCTGTGAAGGCAAAGAAAGCCCTCCACTATGGAGCTAGAAATCTTTGAAGAATTGTATAAGTATGGGGCTCATAACAAGATATCCAGCTGCCATTCAACTAACAAATACTGTATTACTGACATTCGGGTAGTAGTGTCCTGATACTCTCCTCTGGCAGTCTGCTAAAGCTTAGAGTCCCTCCCACTGTCTGTCTGTAGCTGTAATGGGCCAATCACCTGGCAGTACAGGGGCTGTTTTATAGACCCTTTCAGCTCTCTAGTGCCATCATAAGAGAAGGATTTCTTAAGACTGCTCCTTACGTGGATCTCTTCATCTGTTGAGCTCAGATAAGAAACCCTGTTGGGTTTTATTTTCTCCCTTTGCTTTTTCTATCATTGCTTGAATAGTGTATTCTGCTACTGTGACTGTCCTTTCAGATTGGAAATGTCAGTATATACTTGGGTTTTTATTCTGGCTGCACAGTATAAGGCTTATACTGTTTATTATAAATTGATTGTTGGTTTCTGGGGATTTTTTTCTCTTCAGATTTGTTTTATGGCCACTGTGAATGTTAAACTTAGTTTCTCTGTGAAGGTTGGTTTACTACAGTTCCTCTCATCATTAAATACTTCCAGAGCTGTGAGTTAAACTCGCCTGTTGTTTCTGTTGACTAAAAGCTACATTTTGAAGTTTTGACAGGAAAACTTGCTAATATTATAGTTTTGCTTTGGTGTTAGGATTAGTTGAGGTGATTAAGTAGTATTACAGATTTTTGCACTTTTTTTTGTTTTTAAGTGGCAGTTTTAGTGCCAGTTGGATGGTGAACATTTCTCACAAGATGTTTTCATAAGTTTTTATTTCTCGTCAAAAACTGTTTTATGCTGTTTCTAATTTCTCATTTTTAACTGTATTTCTGAATCCACTGTTATTTTGTTCATTGCAGTGTTAAGAAGAGCATCCGTGAAGAAATAAACTTCATATTGCTATTTAGTGAATAGAGGGATGTGTTAATATTTTTACCAATCTTGACCGTTCAGCAATTAATTGCTTTGGCTAGTTTTTTGTCCCTTGACTTGATGGACTTTGATACAGTGCTGACCCCCCCCCCCCGCTACCCCTTGTGTACCTACAAAAACATAGATGTTAATCGAAAAATATGCCTCAGCCTATGGCGTTTCACTTCGCAATAGCCTTGGGCATTCACCACTTACCCTCTTTTGCCTCAAGAGCCTCTGGTGTGGTGGAAGTATTGCAACTGTGTCTAACATAAGGGTTAAACAAGTCCTCTGGGGCTGTACCATAGTACCATAGCCTGGTTCAGTATGGAAGAACCAAACTGTTTGGGTATGGAGGATGACAGAGGCACATAATCTGATGCCAGTGTTGATACCCCCACCCTGGAGATTGGCAGAGTAGTGTAGTGCATAAGAAAAAAAAGTGACAAAGACTTCACCGTGTTGCAAGGCAGCAATCTCAACAGGACCAGCCTTGGGCCATTTGGAACAGTTTGGCCCAATAGAGCCCCACACTAGGCTTTGACAAGGTCCTTATGGTTTACATGCCTAAGAGGTACTACAGTCCTACTGATAGTCTAGCTCCCATAGTAGTTAGTATTGTTAGTAACTGCAGCTTCATGCCACTTGTGTGGCTCACAGTGTTAGCTGCTCATACTGGCATAGTAGTCAATTGCTGTTTCTGAAGGCTCAACAGTTTTCACCCCCAAAACTAGTTATATTAACTATCTGGTTTTGTGTATCACTCTAGTTACCGTATCAAAAGCTAAGTTCAGTCTTATTTTGAAGTCTGATAGAGCAATACTGTTTACTTCTGCTTCTCTTGCTGATATGTTGTTAATGAATAAATTACAAGAAATAACTGATATGTATGGTCAGTCACAGACAGCATGACATCAAACCATTGCAAGCATAAAAAATGCTGATACTGTCTTTTTCATTTCTCCAAGTCATTCGGGTTTCTAATACCATGATGGGAATGGACCATTCCTAAGTCGAATTATGATAAAAGGTCATGAAATTAGTATTGCTTTAATCTTTGATGTTAGCCAAAAGTGCTCTTCACAACACCTGTTAATGTATCCAGAATTGATTCCTGCAAGTCATATGGAGTTATATGTATAGGTAACATATCTAAATGTGTCTGTAAATTCCTTTCTGTGAGACCCACTGCTCCTACTGCTATTGGTACTGAGTATGCTTCTTCCACTTTGCCCTCATTTCTGTCTGCAAATCCTGGTATTTTATGACTTTGTCTCTCTCTGGTTAATTGTCATGAACTGGTTCATTGCAACCCTGGACTTGAAAGATGCATACGCTATCCCCATTGCTCATCACTTCAGCAGATGTCTGAGATTTGTTGCGTCTGGTTCACACTGTCAGTTCTCTGTATTGCCCTTTGTGGTGTTCACTCTACTTTGAGTGTTTATGAAATACCTTTCCCCACTAGTGGCTCACTGCTGGACACTTGGAATTCACATTTTTCCTTACTTGGATTACTTGCTGATCTGTGCAGAGTCTGTATCCAGGGTGTTTGGAATCGCTAGAGTAGGTCTTGACCTTACTGTCCCAGCTAGGGTTCTTGTTGAACCTTAAGAAGTCATGCCTGACACTCTTGCAAAGTCATGTCTTCCTGGGGTACTTGATCAACAGTGACAAAAGAATGGGCTTTCTCACAGAAGACAAGGTCCTCGCCTACCAGACAATGTTTCAGGGATTCTCCAGAAGGAGCAACACTTTAGCAAGGCAGTTACTAAAAATTCTAGGACTGATGATGTCCATGATTCTTATGTTACCACTGGCCTGTATACACGTGAGTACAATTTAGTGGTATTTATGAAATAGTTGGAACCAGCATATTTCCTGGAAACCCATTTGCTGCTGGTGGACTTCCTCAGGTGAAAGTTACAGTGGTAGAGAGCTCAGTTGAATATCAATCCAGGACTTCAGTTTTCCCCAACTGTTCTGTGCAATCTGTCCAGACAGATTTGTCTGACTTTACCTGGAGAGCATTGTCAATGGGAGTGCAAGTGCAGGCCACTTGGATGCCCAAGGATGCATGTAAGCACATCAGTATCAAGGAAATGTTGTTGGTGATCCATGGCTTGAAAGTCCTTCGTCACCTGTGGACTCCTGTTGTTATAGACACCACCACAGTCAAGTGGAACTTCTGCAAACAAGAGGGTACAAGGTCTTACCCTCTGTGCTGGTTGGCAGCAGTGGCCTGGGAGCTGGCTTTGTAGCATTTCTGGACTCTTCAGGCATCATACCCCCCATCAGAGTAAAACAGACAGACTATCCAGATCCTCTACAGATCTGCACAAGTGGCAGCTCCAAGGCAGTGGTGTTCCAGGATCTAGTCCATATGTGGGAAATGCCTCAGATAGCTCTATTTGTACCCTTTCAAAACAGATCAAAACAGACAGCTAGAGAAGTTATGTTCCAGACATCCTTGCAGCCAGGTTAGTGGCAATGCACGAAGCATCGGAAACCATCCATGTGCAACTAACAGCGGGCAAAACTGCCTTTCAGTTTGTAGCCTGCTACAGAACACCCTCCCTATTACAGGAACCCCACTTGGTATTCCTGAGAACACTGGAGAATATGAAGGTCTCTCCAAACACTATGTTATTGGGTGACTTCAACTACCCAAACATTGACTGGGAAAACTACTCAAGCCCAAACACCCTCGCCCAACGGTTCCTTGAATTTATAAACTCTAACGCAATAGAACAACTGGTCACCACTCCCACAAGAGGGAACAGCATATTGGACCTGGTCATCACCAACATGGGGACTCTGTGTTCCACACCAGAGGTAAACCCCTCATTGGTAAGATCAGACCATAAACAAATTTCCCTGGACATCCATATCCCGTCCCCACCCCAGCCAAGGAAATCACTGTAAAGAATTTCTCAAAAGCCAACTTTGCACTTCTCAAGACGGAGGTGGAATCCTTCAAAGCCCCTGGGCCAGAGGATAATACAGCCCAATCCACAGAATCCTTTACAAATGCATTCTATGAGCACCTGCAGGAATGCATGGATCGTGCTATCCCAAATAAAACCAAGACTCACTCCTCCAAAAACAGGAGACCGGTCTGGTGGACCCCGGCCATAAATAAGCTATACAACAGAAGGAGGAAGCTACTACATGACAGAGCAAAATCCCAAAAAGAGAAAGCATCTCTGATCAGTATTAGCAAGAAACTTCGATCCCTCATAAAATCATCAAAGGCCAGTTTCGAAAGAAAAATTGCCCTAGACACTAAAGATAATCACAAGGCCTTCTTTAGTTATGTCAGGAACATGGGCGGAAACTCCCAGATATGCTCCGAATTGTTGCATAACGGTACAAAATATACCGAACCTACAGACATAGCCAACATCCTGGCAGACAGATTCAGCAAACCCCCAAAGGAGCAAATGCCTATCCCAACTGAATGTAACCTCCCTGACATCACAGATGCACAGGTGAAAGCTCTCTCCAAAGCAAAAACACAGCATCTATGGGACCGGACGGTGTCCCAGGCTGTCTTACACGAGCTCCAAGAAGAACTGAACCCTCACATTAAGTCACTGTTCAAACTTAGCCGAACTACAGGATATGTACCCAAAGAATGGCGTACAGCTACAGTGGTCCCACTCCACAAAGGTGGTGCCATAACGGACCCCGGAAACTATCGCCCCATAACCCTGACTAGTCTGGTCTGTAAAGCTATGGAGCGTATTATCATGGAACTCATAAACAAAGACATTGGGAGCCTCCAGACACTGGACCCTACCCAATTCAGCTTTAAGGGCAGATATTGCCTCTTAAACCTAGTTGATTTCTTTGAAACAGTTACCAAAGCCATAGATGAGGGCAAGGTAGTCCACACAGCCTACCTGGACCTCGAAAAAGCCTTCGACACAATACCCCACTCGGTCATCATAAATAAGCTTACCAGCTTAAATATCAACCCCTATATCACAGGATGGGTTTCAAACTGGCTCAGAGATAGAACCCATATGGTCAGAATCACAGGGGCCATGTCCGAATCCAAACCAGTTACAAGTGGCATCCCACAGGGCTCAGTTCTGGGACCTCTCTTGTTCAGTATATACTTCTCTGAGGTTCAGGCTGACACGGGGGGATTATGGCTGACAAAGCTCGCAGATGACTGCAAACTGGGGGCCATAATTGAATCTCCAGCTGACACAAACATCCTCCAAAAGGGTTTCACAGAGATGGATGCTTGGTGCCAGAGCCACGGCCTCAAGCTAAATGCTAAAAAGTGCATAGTCATCCCCTTTGGGAAAAACAAGGTGCCCACAAATTACCACATAGGTGGTAATCCATTAAGTACGGAAGAAGTAATTAGAGATTTGGGGACCAACATAGATAGTAATCTCTCCTTTGATAATCACGTTGCCAAAGTGGTTAGAAAGACCTTCTATATAGCCCACCTTATCACGAAAGGGTTCGCATCTAGATCAAGAGAGGTCATTGTGCCCCTCTACTCGTCACTCATCAGGCCCATAATTGAATACAATGCCCCTTTGAGATGTACCTTACCCGACACCTGCAGCAACTGGAGAGACCCCAAAAGTATCTCACCAATAGGATCATGGGCTACAAATAGATGTCCTATGCAGCTCGACTAAAGAAACTCCAGCTCTACTCAGTTGCTTACCACCTACTCAGAGGCGATCTATGCCTGATGTACAAAGCCATGTCAAACCCAGAATTAATGGACATGCTCCACCTCAAAAAATCCAAGTCCCTTAGAGCTACATGCTCCAGGGACCTAAACCTCTTCAAGCGAAATCTGGACGCGTGGATGGGAAATCGCAAATTCACCTCTGGGATCTCTTCTGTGTCCCTGCTAGACAGAGGCACAGTAAACTAATCTTGAAAGGGTACCTTCTGTGACCTACTTTACAGAGGCACAGTAGGCTAATCTAATAGGGAGGCGGAAGCCAAATACACTCTGGCTAGGCTTATAAATGCCCTAGGGCAGATAGCCTAGTATCTACCTATGAACCTATGAGAGAGGCTTTCTCATTCCCTTAAAAGACAATGTTCCTGTGTATGCTTCCACTCTTTCAACTGATTCACAAGGTACTTCTGAATATTCAGAAAGAAATGCCAAAGATCATTGTGGTGACCCAGTACTGGCCCAGGCAATCTTTGTTCTCCCTTCTAATGGCATTGATTAAGGGCAATTACCCCCATACATCCCCACACAAAGTAGATTTGCTCACACAGTCCCAGGGATGACTGGTGCACCCCTGTTTGGAGAAACTGGTAGCCAGGATGATTGGAGGGAAATTTATCTATTCTACTAGCCCTCACCCCTGGAGTTCCCCAGGGCTCTATCTTAGAACCTCTTCTCTTTTCAATCTTTATTAATGACCTTTACTCTGCCATTCCAGATGCTACATGCAAACAATGCTCAGATGATTCCACATAGATCTACTCAGCCTCCACCCCCATCTGACCCACATACGCTATCCCAGAAAACATTTAACAGTTGAGAACTGGCTCTCATGCTGCCATTTGCTCCTGAACCCTAAAAAAATAAACTACTACTCTTCTGCCCCACTCACAGGTCAACACCACTTTCCTTTATGATTTCTTCTAATAATGGAACTGTTATTTCCCAAAATAACCATACTAAACTCTTAGGGTAACTATTGATAATAACCTTAAATTTGACGTGCATATCAATCAAACCATTAAAACCATTCATAAAAAAACTGGCCTTCCTATACAAAAATAAACCTTTCCTTACCCCACTAGCAAATACTGCCATTGCCCGCACTCATCTTCTCTCCACCCTTTTCCTATGCCTCCTCCATTTTCACTAACTTGAACAAATCTGAACTTTGCAAACTCTCAAGCTGTTATAATCATATTGCAAGATTTGCCACTGGTTCTACTTACAGAACTCACCACTGTCAAAACCTTAAACTTCTAGGATGGCTAGAACTGACTAGCTCACTTCAGTACAATCAACTTGCAGTAGCCCACAAAATTCTCAACCAACCAGACAACTCCTCCGCACTTAAAAGCATTATTTATCCCCACAGGAACATAAGGCCACTGTGATCTTCTAACAAACTACTAATTCAAACTCTCAAAACTAACAACTCAGCTGGTGACTCCTTGTTTTCTAACTCTGTTGGCAAAATTTGGAACTCACTTCCAGCTGATCTAACACTAGAACTATCATTAAACCACTTCAAGAAAAATCTCAAACAATATTTCATGACACATTGGCTATGCCCTTGCTAGAATCCATACTAACTCCTTCCATACTATTGTAAACCAAACAGTATTGTAAGGAATACCTAGCTGCCTCTATCTGATTGTCTGTAACCATATACGTTTGAGCTATGACTGACAAAAAATTGTTGTTAATGTTCATGCTTAATTTCATTGTAATGTTTTTAATGTTGGAGCTTTTCTCCCCGGGCTTCTGCTGAAAATGGACATGTATCCAGTCGGACTATCCCGGTCAACAAATGTAAAATAAATAAATAAATATTTAGGACCTTGTTTCATGAGGATATGCAGCAGGGGTTGAAAGGAAGCCTTTAAACCTGATAATAGAAAATCCTTGTTTACAAAGGGGTGAGGTTTTCTCCTTGTTTACAAAGGGATGAGGTTTTCTAAGTGGTGCCTAAACGGGAACAGGAGCTATCTTGAGGTTAGCATACCTCTGGTCTTGAAATATTTGTGTAAACTACTTCAGGATGGCTTTTCTATATGTCCATTAAACTGCATTTAGTGTCCATCTCAGCTTGTCTACCTTCAGATCCCCCTCTTCTCTTTTGGTAAAACAGTCCATGAATGGAGTATTACGTATGAGAGCTCCTTGTAAACAAATCCCTCCTTAGTGGGATCTCAGTTGTCTCCTAGAAAAACTGACTGTACCACATTTTGTGCCTGCAGCTCAGACTAATCTGAATCTATTTATGTGGAAAACTGTTTTTCTTATTGCTCTGAAATTTGCAAGGCAAGTCACTGAACTGCAGGGTCTCATAGTGGAACAACCTTACCTTATTTTCCTTTTGTATAGGGTTGTGTTATGCACTAAACCCCTCTTTCATGCTGAAGGTGGTCTTAGAATTTACTCTAAATTACTCTTATCAACCTTCCAGTGTTCTTCCCAGACCTGAGAGTAAGGGCGAGATGTTACTTCATACCTTGGATGCGAACCAGCCTTTGTGGAACAAATCTCTTCAAAAAGGCCAAGAGGCTTTTCTTGCATACAGAGGGGCAAAGAAGGGTCAGTATGCATCTCTGAGCAAAACCATTGCATGTTGGTTACAACCTGTATTGTTTTTTCATTACATCCACCATGGCAAGGCAAATCCAGGCAAGGTTAAAGGTGCATTCCACCAGGGTCTTTTCGTTAGTGGTGTATTAGAAAGGATTGGACCCAAAGTATTTTAGAGGTAGCAACTAGGTCCTTTGTCCTTCCCTTTATGAAGCATTACAAGCTGGACGCCTTTTTTAGATACAGAGCAGGCTTCTTTAGGACCATTCTCCAGGGGATCCTGGACACTTCTCCTTCCTACTGCCAGGTTGGGTAAGCATTGGCAATCTACCCAAATGTTAGGAAAGTGTGCTGTTGAATATAGTACACTATTTCAAGTCCTATTACCTGTAACAGATGTTTGTTGAACACACTGCCATACTGGCACCACCCACCCAACATCCCCCTTTTTTGGATGTACATAGTTTAGCATTTGGGTTGCCACTGAGCGCTGTTCTGCAGCCTTTATTGTTTTGTGTGTGTGGGAGGGGGGATTGGTTTGGAACAGTAGGTGTTTGTAGAGCTTATGCTTCCATCATTTTTTCCTGCTGGACCATAGAAAGTTTAAAAGGTCCTGTCTTTGGGTGTGTAAGGCAGTCCCTGTGCTGTCAGGTGATTGGTGCATCACACCCACAGATAGGTAGTATGAGGGGCTTTAGTAGTCTGCCAAGGGAGGGTAGCAGAGCAGTACTTACCCATATGTGCCAGTATGGCAGTGTGTCTTACAAACATCTAGTATCACAGGTAAGTAGGAGTTATGCATCTGTACTGGGTGGGAGGGTGGCGTAATGGTTAAGGTGTTTGCCTTACAAACACAAGGTGCAGGGTTTGAGTCTCACAAAGGATAATTATCTAGGCTTACAAAGGCTCACAAGGGCAGTTAGCCTAGTACTAACCTATGGACCTATGGACTCATTACAAAATTACTCAAGAAGTTCAACTGATATGCATCTGTACTTCACCCATTACAAAATTACTCAAGAAGTTCAACTGATATGTCAAGTGGTTTGCACTTGTGAATATTGTTTTGTAGAAATTGCATTTTTTTTTCAGTTTTTCTTTATGTACTGTAGAGGTGCTGGCAACAGGATGGAGACCATAGCCAGGTTTCTGAGTTGTAGTCATGGATTATTTGTTTTTATGTACAGTTGTAGAAGTGTCATAGCTGCAAGTAGTTAGATGCCACAGAAGCCTGATGTTAGTCAGGTGGTTTTCTACAAAGTGAGGGATGTGTTAAAGCATACATCTTAACGTCCTTACTTTACCTTGCAGACTTGTGTTGAAGTTTTTCTTAGAAAACTGACTTATTTGCTGGCATCAGCTGATCTATATTGCACTGCATTCTGTGACAGTAGGCTGAAGTTAGGTTGTGGACTACCTCATGAATTATTATATCCATAACATTTAGTCAGTCCCGTAATCTTTACTCACTGAACTTTCAGAAGTTAAACTGCTGTCCGACATGAGTATAGTAGGGATGCACAGACAGTCATTGCTGCTTTAAGAAGATGCAAAGCCCCAAAATCTTAATCCTATTAGCTTAAAGCTTGGTGAAAAGGATAAGGTTTTTCTGGTTGATGAGACAGGAACTAATGGTGGTTTTAGAGGTTAGCAGGACTGTTGGTAAAATTTATAAGTTCATTCTTAGTGTACATATTCATTTCTCTGTTAACAGCCTCTTTATCTGATAGCATCACAGTACAATTTTGTATCACATGGGTGCAAGTATTTCATCTTGTCTTGTTTCAGAAATCAAAACAAGCCTTGCCCAAAGCATTTCTCTACCAGGAATTCCAGGGTAATTCTGTTGGCAACTCGCTCATTTTTGTGGGTCGGTCTGTGTCTGAGATGTGTGGATGTCCTTCAAGAATGCAACTGCAGTCATAACATATGGGTTGTCCTGCCTCAGGCAGCCCTCGGTCAGCCGGATTCAAAAGTCTGGGTCCGACGTCGGCTGATGTCGCATTTCTCTCCGACGTCAGAGCGGCTGGAGTATATAAGCATCAGCCGACGCCATCTTCTCCAGTCTTTCTTGCCACGCGGTGCCCGAAGCAGAAGCAGTTCGCAAGTGCCGGTCGGTGAGCTCCTGTATTCTTCGAAACCAAAGTCATCAGAAAAGCTAAGTACCCCGTTGGGGACCTTTTCTTGCCTCAGCCGATGTCAGAAATTACTGAAAAAGTAAATAATTGTTTGTCTTGTGGTAAACAAATACCTCATAAGGATTTTCATTCTTACTGCCTCCCTTGTCTTGGCCCAGACCACGACGTCTCGGCCTGTGCCACCTGTGCTCGCTTCAACAAGCGCACTATCGGGTGCCGGGCGGAGTTCACTGAAGACTTTTTCAGCGAAAAATTTGATTATACGATGCCGTCGGAACAACCGACAACGCATACTCCTAAGAAACGAAAAGACCGGGACCGACATCCTCGGCCCGCGTCTTCCACCGACACAACGCCAAAACTTACCGCGAGTGCCCCGGTTCCCTCTGAGGCGGCTATTCCACCGCTTTGAAACGAAGACACCGCATTACCTATACCTCCGATACCGGAGGCCACTCCGACGCCAGTTATTGATTTTCCTCCGGATACTGAAACCGAGGAAATGCCCAAGACCATTGCTGTTGATAAGTTCACTCCTGCACGTGGAGCGGCTAAGCCTCCCATGTCCATGTCTATCAAGGCCTACACACGTGCTAAGGCAGCCAGCAAGACCAAGCATCTTACTGCTAAAACCTTACCTCAGCCCACTCCTGACACTCAAATCATGTCTTTGGCCACAGATTTAACTTCCCTGATCAGAGGTTCCCAGCCCCATCCTGAGAGGGGATCCCAGCCTCCTCCTGATAAGAGGCCCAGGGTTGAACCCACTGACCCTCTTTCTGAAGATTCAGAGGACTCTGTTCTATCCGAAAGCCAGGAAGAGCCCTTCCAGACCTATGAGGATTCAGATGCAGAGGACTCCATTCCCTCGGCCTCTCCTCCTGAGGATATCTCTTTTGGGGAAGTTCTGCATTCCATGAGGGAGCATTTTCAGTGGCAAGGCCAGGAATATTCAGATTCCAGAAAGCGCCTTTGAACTTTCCTTAAAAAACCACAGCATAGGCCCTTAGCTATACCTCCTGTGCTTGATGTTTTGGATGACCTATACTCTGACTCCAGTGTTACCCCTGATACTCTTCCTCCTGCTCCTGTCAAGCCGGACAGATACTATAGGGTCCCTGAGACCCATTCTCATTTCTTTAGGGCCCATGCTGTTGATTTAGAAACTATTTCCCAGGGGCCTAAAGGGGTTTCAGCTACCACCTCCAAAAATCCTTTGCCTTCCGACAGGGAAGCAAGGTCCTTAGAGAGATGGGGGAAAAAGGTTTACACCGCCACTTCTTTATCTATGAGAGCTCTCAATTGTCTTTCACATGTTTCAATATCAGGATTTCCTGTTAGATGATTTACAGAAAAAATTGGCCTCTCCTGAACCCTTAGATAGGAAGTCTTTGCAAGAATTTTATTTTTATTTTATTTTACATTTGTTGACCGGGCTAGTCCAGCTGGATTTATGTCCATTTTCAGTGGAGGCCCGGGGAGAAAAGCTCCAGAGGTAAAAACAATTTTAAAAATACAAATAATTCATAGTACAAATGTGTTATGCAATGGGAAAAATAATATGAAATCACCTATATTATAGATCTAAACTAACTAAAAAAAGCTAAATTAGAAAGAGATTTAGATAGAGGTTAACTACTAGCAGTACAAAAAGGAAGGTAGGAAATATAAATTTTACAAATACAAATAATGCATAGTACAAATGTGTTATACAATGGGAAAAATAATATGTAGTCACCTATATTATAGATCTTAACTTAACTAAAAAAAAATCTAAATTAGAAGGAGATTTAGAGAGAGGTTAACTACTAGCAATACAGAAAGGAAGGTAGGAAATATTAGAGTGAATCAAGTAATATTTACAAAGAAAATGGATATTTTGTCAGTGAAGAGTTGAGGTAGATGGGGGGGGGGTCCAAGTGGCTAAGGAAGGTTTATGATGGAATAAGGTGGAAACAAGTTAGTCTGGGTTGGTACAAGAGCAAAGCCAGAAATTATTAAGATGTCTTAATAGTTGTTTCTTAAAGAGTGGAAGAGTGGGCAAAGAGGAGATGTCAGATGAAGCTGTTCACAATTCTCAGCAGGTTAGCAATCACTTTCTACAGTGTGGATATGATGCATTGGAAGCTTCATGTAGGGCAGCTATGACAGGGGCGGTCATTCGTAGACATGCATGGCTAAAAGAACAACCTTTACCGGATCATGTTAAGGCAAAACTTCTTGATGCACCCTTGGAAAAGAACAAGCTCTTTGGTGCTAATGCTAAGGATGTGTTAAAGTCCATCGAGGAAAAAGCCAAGTCAGTTCAGACAGTCAAAGATTTCCTCCAGGTTCAGCCGCCCAGATTCAGCAGGAACTGGCCTTCTAAAAACTGGTCCTTTCCGAATCCTGAAAGATTTCAAAGGGGCAAAAACAGGCGTGCCCGAGGAAGGGGGCAATACAGAGGATCCTACAGGGGACGACAATGGCAGCCAACAAACCAAAGAAGTGACTCAGGGGTTTCTCCTGCCCTGCAGTGACAATCTCAATGACTTTCCTCTAGTTCCGCTGACCAAGGAACAAACAGAAGCTCCCTTGGGCGGAAAACTAACTTTGTTTTCAAGCAATTGGCACAAATTGACAAAAGACAAATGGATTTTAGACATTATAGACCACGGTTACAGGTTCCATTTTCATACCTTACCAAGAAAACAGGGCATGCCAAACCTTCCACAAAATCAGAGGACAGAGGCTATCAAGCAAATTTCTCTGCTTGCTCAGATCAAAGCAATAGAAAAAGTTCCACTACAAGAACAAGGTCAGGGGTTTTATTCAAGACTGTTCCTTGTTCCAAGAAAAGAAACTCAATGGAGACCAATACTGGATTTGTCCGCTTTAAACACTTTTCTCATAGTACCAAAGTTCAAAATGCTGACTCTACAGCAACTCCTTCCCATGCTGGGCAAGGGGTCTTGGCTGATTACTCTGGACCTCAAGGAGGCATACCCGCATGTCCCTATCAGACACAGTTGCAGAAGATACCTCAGATTTCTTGCAGGGCCAGAGCATTATCAATTCTCAGCATTGCCATTTGGCTTATCTACTGCGCCCAGAGTATTCACGAAATGCCTGGCATCAGTAATTGCTCATTGTAGGCTCCAGGGGATCCAAATCTACCCGTACCTGGACGATTGCCTCATACAAGCGGACAACAAACTAACCTTGACAAAAAACTTGAATTATGTCATACATTTGCTACAGGCTCTGGGATACACAGTCAACTTTCAAAAGTCAAGACTTCAGCCATCCCAGCAAATAACATTCTTAGGAGCCAAACTAGACACAGCCTCTCAAATGGCTTACCTGACAGAAGACAAGCAAAAGAAGTTAACTCATTACTTCAAAAGTTTAGTAAAACTCACCCAGATGACTGCAAGGAGATTCCTACAGGCCCTGGGTTACATGGCATCCTGTATTCTCCTGGTTCCATTAGCAAGACTACACATGAGAAAGCTTCAATGGTATCTAAAAAGCTTATGGTCTCAACACAGCAACAACCTAGAAGCAATCTTACCACTCATTCCATGTCTTCAAAAGGAATTCCTATGGTGGGCCACAGTAAGCCAGTCAAACACAGGTATGTCATTCAAAAAACCTCAGATAACACAGACCATGACCACAGACGCCTCAGACCTTGGATGGGGGGGCGCACATGGAGGGCAGATGTATTCAAGGACAATGGTCTCCGAAGGAAACACATCTGCATATCAACCAAAAAGAAATGCTGGCAGTAATGCATGCCATCGAGGCCTTCGGACAACAACTTCAACAAGGCCACTTACTAATACGGACAGACAACACCACTGTGATGTGGTACATAAACAAGCAGGGGGGCACTCATTCTTAACCCCTTTGCAGACTGACAATGAATCTGTGGGAAAAATCACTGAGTTTAAACATAGTTACAATCCCAGTTTGTTCCAGGCAAAGACAATGTTCTGGCGGACAGTCTAAGCAGGAATTTCCTAGACCCCCACGAATGGAGGTTACATCCAGACATCTTCATACAACTCACCTCGACATGGGGCAGGCCGGACGTAGACCTATTTGCCTCCCACCTCAATCATCACCTACCAAAGTTCTGCTCAAGGACATTTCATCCACAAGCATGGAAAATAGATGCTCTCTCTTTCAACTGGAGCTCCCTAATAATCTATGCATTTCCACCTCTGCCACTGATGACCACAGTGTTACTAAAGATCAAAGCAGAGCAGCCGAAGGGGATCCTAATAGCTCCAGACTGGCCAAGACAGCACTGGTATCCACTACTACGGAGCATATGTCACAACAAAACGTGGGCTCTTCCCCAATGGCCCCAACTTTTGACTCAACACAACTTCAGGACAGTTCATCCCAGCATCCAGACGCTACAGTTAACAGCTTGGGAGATCACATGAATAACCTCAACTTACCTCTCTCCAAGGAAGTCCAGCGGATACTAACAGAAGCCCGCAGACCATCCACCAGAAAGGCTTACTCAGCCAAATGGAAGAGATTCAGCATTTGGAATACCAACAAGGGTCATGATGCATCACTTTTGAGCATCCCACTCATTCTGGAATACTTGGCAGATATGCTACATAACGGACTCTCATACTCTTCCATAAAAATACATGCTTCAGCTATCTCAGCTAGGTACAACACTGATCCACCTGTATTTTCACATCCTTTGTTAAGGC
Organism: Protopterus annectens; assembly: GCF_019279795.1. Classification (NCBI taxonomy): domain Eukaryota; kingdom Metazoa; phylum Chordata; order Ceratodontiformes; family Protopteridae; genus Protopterus; species Protopterus annectens. The sequence continues at coordinate 1,767,969,514 of NC_056735.1, read as the reverse complement.
AATTTCTTAGAGGGATCAAGAATATAAAGCCCCCAAGAAAGGCACCAGTACCAGCTTGGGATCTCAATTTTGTCCTAGAAAAATTGACTCTACCGCCATTTGAGCCAGCAGCTTCTGTGGATTTACAATTTCTTTCCTGGAAGACAGCTTTCCTGCTGGCCATTACCTCAGCAAGAAGGGTTTCGGAATTACAGGCCTTAATGGCAATACCATCGTTCATAACCTTTCACAGAGACAGGGTCTCCTTAAGAACCAACCCTACCTTTCTACCAAAAGTGGTATCTAGAGTTTCTTTAAATCAAGCAATTCACCTTCCTACTTTCTTTCCCAATCCTGAGAACAAAGGGGAAAGACTGTTACATACCTTGGACATACACAGGCAACTTCGCTACTACCTAGACAGAACCAAGACCAGTAGGAAGTCTGACCAGCTTTTTGTAGCTTATGCCCCTGGAGTACAAGGAAAAGCAATTTCCAAACAGACAATTTCAAAATGGATTGGACACTGCATCAGATTCTGCTATTCCTTTCATGGAAAGAGTGTGCCAGCCAGTGTCAGACCACACTCCACCAGAGCTACAGCCACCTGTACAGCATTCTTAAGAGGGGTGCCTACAAAAGACATTCTAGAAGCTGCTACATGGAGCTCCGTGCATACATTTTCCAAACACTACAATCTCCCTTTATACTCCAGATCCAGAGCAGGCTTTGCTTCGGCAGTCCTGCAGGGATTGATAGCTACACCATCCCTTTCTTAGAGCATACCACCTCCCCCAGCTAAGCTATGGTATTCAACCCATATGTTATGACTGCAGTTGCATTCTTGAAGGACATAGTACAGTTTTGTACCTACCATAAATGTAGATGTCCGATAGATATGCAACTGCAGTCGGGTTTTCCCTCCCTCCTTCCCCTCTATGCCTTGGGTCCACTCTTCTCCCTGTTATCCTTAGCTGGGGATATCTGTTATGGTGTATCTGTTTATTGCTTATTTATTTTGCATGGAAACCTATTATTGTCTTACAATTTGATTACAGCCTTCCTTGGAGGGCACCTGGCATCTGGGGCAAGAAACACTGAAGAAGATGGCGTCGGCTGATGCTTATATACTGCAGCCGCTCTGACGTCGGAGAGAAATGCGATATCAGCCGACGTCGGACCCAGACTTTGGAATCCGGCCGACCGAGGGCTGCCTGAGGCAGGACAACCCATATGTTATGACTGCAGTTGCATATCTATCGGACATCTACATTTATGGTAGGTACAAAACTGTACTGTTCAGAGCCTCAAAACAACAGTTCTGAATTAAGGGCCTACTATAAGTACCCCCATCCCAGTCTTGTAGAGAGGTATTCATGGTAGCATTAAGATTAATTTTGACAAGTGAGTTTGAGCAGTGCTGTAATTTTAAATTAGTTTTTAAGTTGGATGTTATTTTATTCTCAAAACGTAGTTTATGATGTTCTATAAAACCTTTGCTGTTGCCATTAATAGTAAACTGCAGTGTGACTATCATTCATTGTGTTAACCATTCCAAACCATTTGTGATGATAGTCCAGCTGTTTTCTGTCAGCTGTCTTGAAATATTGTCTGTGAAAAGTAACATAGCAAAGATCGAAGCTGAAAACTTTGGAGATTTTGGAGGATTTGTGAGGTGTCTTCAGGTCCTTGACATATTTATGACAGAGGAACATGGGAGACTTAAGACTGGGTCTGGAGGTTTTTGTGAGAGACAAGAGTTTGTGAGATTGTGATTGAAGCTGTGAAATGTACCACAGTTTGTGGTGTGTGGTATTTTTTTGAGGTTTTTGTAGTAGAGAAAACATGAGTAATAAGCCAAGTGAGTTAGAACAGCAGTGACAGCTTGGCTGAAGTTTGGTATTTTCATATTACCGTATTCAATTGGTTATACAGTGTGACTTGTAACTTCAGAACATTTCTGTGTTTGTAACTTTTGAGCCATTATGAATGGTTATTGTAGTACTGAATATGAAAGTATACTGACTTTCCTTTTTTTGTATTACAGTTGGATTGCTTCTCATAGTATAACTACAAAGTGTAGCAAACAAGTTGTGGTAGAATAAAAATGAAAATGTCAGGGTATGTAACAGTGTCAAATATTTTGGCAGTTAACTATGTAACTGAGTATATCTGTGTTTTGTGACTGAACAAGTGAGTGAGCTAATA
>NC_056735.1:1767852327-1767962327 GCF_019279795.1 Protopterus annectens | reverse complement strand
GATGACCAGTTATTAGATTACTCCTTTCAGATTCATTTTCCTGGCCATGTGCCCTCAGATGAGGAGGATTAATTTTCTCCTGAATCCACTTTTGAAGAGGTATCCTTTAGGGAAACCATTTAAATATGTTGAAACAATTTGAGTGAGAGTCTAGGCAAATCTTTGATGTACAAAAGAGATACTACATACTTTTAGAGGTTGGCACTCCAGCCCACTCCCCTGTTTCTCCAGGTCTGCAGGACTTATTGAATTTTTTCAAGTCCATGTCTTCAGCTTCTGACAAGTCATCCTCCTTCTCTTCAAAAGGCAGACAGGTTCAACAAGGTCCTAGAAGACCATAGGTTCCTTTTCAAGAGACTATAAAAGGATGAAAATTGGAAAGAAAGAAGGAAAATAGATGAACAAAGAAGAGCTTAATGAAATTCTACCAGACAATATTGCTGTGGTTATACAAACGTTGGAGGATGATACAAAAAAGGGAAACTTGAAAGAAGAAAAAATATATATCAATGGTCAAAGTAGTGGACTTGAACAGGAAATAGGAAAGTAGTCAGGCTAATTCTGCAAGATATTCTTTCAACCACTGGAATATAGTAAGTGAATGGGGGGGGGGCAGTAGTTCCACAATTAAAGCAACTAGTGCCTGTGCCCCAAGGGAAAAATGGATAAGCAAGGAGAAATGGAACTGAGAAAATTGTGTCTAGCAGAATAAGGTGGATGATTTTGTGGCATCTGCAGAGGTGGACTAATCCGTTAATATGATGCAGCTGTGATTTGTCATAGGAGATACTACAGAATTAAACATACAAGAGGTACAGAAAAATCAAAGTATAACTGTGGAATGGAAAGCAATTGTGGAATGGAAAGCAATATTCACGTCCTACATTTTCGCAAGACTTTATAAAATATGTGGCTGCTGCATTTGTTGTATGGCTGGGGTATTACAGTGGCACATGATTTATTAATTTGTAGAAAAGACTAAAGAAAGTGAAAAAAAAAGAGCTGAAGTCAGGAAAATGCGGATAAGGTGATATCATCTTGCTTCGGCAGCATTCTAATCGTAATGAATGAGGTATAAATTATGTTAAGGATTTGAATGTGCGATTAGAGGTAGTCCTAGGTAGGCCAGTAGTGATACAGAAAATAATAAAAACTACATGTTAATCAGGTAAACCCACTGGACTCGCAGTCCCTTTTCAGAGGTGATGTGGAAGCAATATATGGTTATGTGACATGCTTAGTATCATACAGTCAACCAATGGAAGCTGTAGAAATCAAACCAAATCGGTATTAGGGTCAGCCTAGCAGCACACTGTCTTAAAATTCTGCTAGACAAAGTGGATTCAGAATTGAAAAAAAGTTAGATAAAATGATTTGAACAGTTCTAAAAATATATCGAGGTCTGAAAAAGTAGAAATTAAGACATAATTGAGATATTTTGGGTCATTTGTGAGAGTAATTTAACCAGCCGTCAAACAGAAGTTGCTGACTGATAGAAAAGATAAGCTCAACTAAGGTAAGGGATAATACACTGGCAGAAGTGATTTTGAATATAGCAGGAATGGCCGCTACATAATATGGGCTACAAAGGTGTGTGGGATAAATTAGATAACTATAATACTGAACATCGAGGAGACATGGTTAAGTGAGTAGAGATTTTAATTTCAGATGTACATTTTCAAATTCCTGATATAAAGTAAAATAACTATGGAAGAACGAAAGGAGGAATTAAACTTTTGTAATCAATGGTTGAGGCTTAAAACCAAGATCATGCCCCAAGTATTTGGTTGATGACACATTTTGTTGTGTTAAAGTAAGAGGAGTCTAACAATTCATAAGAAAAAGGAGACAAAAACAGCTGAACGTTTGGCAGGCATTTGAAGCCAAGACATTGCCAAGTTGAAACAAAATGGAAACAAGATATCAAGTAGCAACTTTAGTGCTGTCTCAAAATATAAATGATCTGCAGTGAAAGAGATCCTAAAGACCAAATGTTCATTTCAGTAGCCAGATGCTTATTGTATGTTTCCACTCATGATTTGGCAGTTTTAAATAGTGAAGAAGTAAGTTGAGGATTCTCATTTTTTTTTCAAGGAAGGAATGATTTGATGTTGGTTATTGCATAGTATCAGTAGATGGAATGCACAAATGTAAATGAAGAGTGGTCATTTACCTGTAACTATGAGAATAAAGGATTGGAGTAGTAAATGTATGTAAAGAAGACTCATTTTAGATGATGTGATGAGAATGTGCAGAATATTTTTTTTTGGGGGGGGGTGCTTTGATTTGGTTATGCAAAGTATTACTTCAAATATTATTTTGTGGGTACTGCAAAGTTGATGTACAAGTCCATGCATTTGTTACTGTGATGAATCCTACCAGTGAAACCATCATTGTTGCCACTGCACCTCAGTACTGCACAAGTTATGATTCTTTGCTTAGTTCTGATAACACACAGGATTGATGCTTATGAAATAATTAACTAATCTGATGTACAATCCCACCTGAGCAAGCACCATTTAGCAATGGCCAAGATTACATATATAGGACATCATATAACTGGTTGAACTCAATGTTCAATAAAGCAGAGCAGTAGTGATTGCCCTGAAATGCTCATCAGGTAGTAATAGTCGTGAAATACTCATCCAGTAGTACTCACTTTGCAGAGAAATGAATGACTGGTGTTATACCAAAAAGACAGCAAAATTACAGCATGACACATGAGAAAACTATTAAACTATTGTTTCTCAACTGAAAATTTTTCCTGTACATCCAGCAGTTAACATTTCTTTTATGTTGCCAATTGCAGTGTAGCCTGTATGACAGATACCAGTCCTGCTCCACCCGTGCTGCACACAAACAGTACTTGAATAGCCTTCTGTGATTGTCATACTTAAATGAGTCATTAAACTTTTCCTTATGCCTTTACCAATAACTGTACAGATCACAGTTGACAGGTGTCAAAGTGGAAACATGACAGAAAAAGTATGTACAGCAGTCATTTAATTGTGCTGAAAAAAATTTCTTTAATAATAAAACTGGCTGATATACAGTGACAGTAGGCCTTGCACCACACAGCATAACCCCCAGCTAACACTGTATGTGTCACGTTTAGTCTGTGATGTTACAGTTAAAAGTACCACTACTGGAACGTCCTGTCCCATATTGTTTGATTAGAAGCAGTTTGTTAGCCTGTGCAGCTGTGTACCATGCATGAGCCTCCCACATGGGGTCCTATTATACTGCTTTTCACTGGCTAGCATCAAAGTCAAAGTAAACTTTGTCATTCAGACCCACACTCAGTATGAGTTAACAAAATTACACTTCTTCGGTTCCAAGTGCATATATCATGTACAACTACAGAGAATAACAAGGACATGTAACAGTACAGTAACATATATTAAACAAGACTGACAATATCTGAGATACCTCTATAACACTGGTAGCAGCCTTCATCAAATATTGCACATGTGGAAAAGCAAGCATTACCCACAGTACACAGAATGTACTGAATAGCGCAAGTATATTTATTGTACAGAATGTTCAGTTACTACTGACTGCACTTTTAAAGTTCATAGGTTCATAGATAAGTACTAGCTAACTGCCCTTGCGGGACATTTTAAGCCTAGCCAATTACCCTGTGTGAGAATCAAACCCTGCACCTTGCGTCTCCAAGGTAAACACCTTAACCATTATGCCATCATCCCACCCACCATAAAGCAGCTTGATGTAGGTATTACACAAGAAGATAGCTGTACTATTGATTGTTCTGGTCACCAGCTATTGATATGCTGTACAGTTAACAGTCTGATAGCATGTGGGAAGAAGCTCCTACTAAACCTGGAGGACTTGCAATGCATACTGCAGTATCATCTTCCTAAAAATAAGCAGGAGAACAGTCCATGTGCAGGGTGTGTGCAGTCTCTGATTATTTTTCTGGCTCTGCCATTACATTGTGCTTTGTATAGGGCCTGCAGAGTTGGAAGTGGTGATCCAGTGATCTCCAATACCTTCACCATCTTCTGTAGGGCCTTTCAGTCCGAGACTTTGCAATTCATGAATCAGACTGTGAGATTACTATTCAAGGTGCTTTCAGTGGTACCCTTATAGAAGGTTTTGAGGACAGAGGAAGGGAGACTAGCTTTCCTCAACTTCCGCAAGAGTGCAGGCATTGATACCATGCTAATTCATCAGAAATATAGACACCCAGAAATTTGGTGCAAGTCACTCTCTCCACTTTTCCCCTTTAAGTATGAGTGGGTGATGTAAGTCCTGATTCTTTCTGAAGTCCATTACAAACTCCTTGTTTTTATTCACGTTTAGGACCAGGTTATTAATATCACACCAGTTAATGAGGTGGTTCATATCATATCTGTAGGCAGTCTCATCTCCACTCTTGATAAGAACCACTACAGTGGTGTCATCTGCAAACTTGATGATCTTGTTCGAATTGCACCTGTCGATGCAATCATGAGTTATTAAAGTAAACAGCAGATTGCTCAGAACACATCTGTGGGGGACTCCCATTATTGGTGTTAAGCTTCTTGACATCTTGTTGCCCGCATATACATTTTGTTGCCTATCAATGAGAAAGTCCAGGATCCAGTTGCACAAGCGGGTGTTGATGCCCAGCTGGACAAACTTCTCAATCAGGTGTTGAGGGATGACTGTATTAAAGATGGAGCTAAAATCAATGATAGCATCCTTACATGACAGTTTTTGTTGTCAAGATGTGCTAAGGATTCATGAAGAGCAAATGAGATGGCATCTGTTTTAGTCCAGTTGGCACTGTAGGCAAATTGAAGTGGGTCTTGTGATGCTGATAGGTTTGCATATAGGTGGTCCTTGAACAGCCACTCTAAGCTTTTCATCACCATCAAGGTTAGAGCAACTGGACAGTCATCATTTAGGCTGGTTGGCTGCGATTTCTTTGGTAGGGGTATTATAGTCGTATTCTTGAAGCACCTTTGTACTTGTCCCTGGCTCAGAGGTATGCTGAAAATGTCTGCAAGTGCTGTCAACAGTTGAGCAGAACAGTCTGTGAGCAGTCTCGCTTGAATGTTGTAGGGGCCAGCTGCTTTTCTAGCCAAAAGTATGATAGCGGGAACTGCACTGCCATCATGTGGCAGTTGAGTACCAGACCGATTAATAATCATTTTATGCAGAATGCATCACATGGCAAACATCCTGTATGCAGTAACATGGTCATACTGAAGGTTAATGCCAGGCTCATCCATGCAATGGAAATGGGTTTTCAGTAGGCCAGACACTTGCTCAGTGACAGTGTGGGTCTGGAACAAGGCAGTGTTGAAGAGTTCCTCAGCAGCTCCCCTAGGTCTAAGGACTGTTACCTTTAGCCAGGGCTTGAGTACATAACCTAGATCATCTGCAGAAGAAAAAAAGGGGGGGGTACAAAAAAGATGGGGGATTTACTCAGGATGCTGGACCAACATGTTGGTGATGCATACTGGATTCCAAGTAAAAGGAGCACCGGAGACCACATAGTTCAAGCACGACCAGTTTATTAGCAAATCCACACCATGGACATAACACCAAAACACATTAACGCTCCACAATTCCTTATACGTTTTCGTCACCAAATAACTTCATCAAATGAGATCCTCTTAACTTCTTGACTCAAGAATTCTTGACAAAACTGGAGATAATTGGAAATAAAAGCACAAAATCAGGGGTACATTTTTAAATCAGCAAGATAGTCCAGGAATGAAAAATGCAGGCCAAGAAGAGCTTCCAGTAGTTTAATAAAACACAGCAAAACTGACAAGATTGAGCACTTTTGTATAAAAATACTTCATCAGGGTGTTATGTCCGTGGTGTGGATTTGATAATAAACTGTTCTTGCGTGAACTGCATGGTTTTCAGTGCTCCTTTTACTTGGTTTACAGTACTGTGGTTGGAGCATTGTGCCATATTCGCTTTTTGGATGCATACTGGATTCCCCACTTCCAGCATGGTATTTGATGGCGTGATGGCCCTTCCTGTTCTGGTACTGCACCCCTCATAATCTAGATGGGGCCCTAGTGGTAATAATCTGTTGCACCAAGCACCTCAGGAAAACTGAAGGCTCTCATGGTTCTGGCTTGATCCTGAGGTGACATTGACAAATAAATTTACTGATCCATACTTGCCGAGAGTATGCTACAAAATTGCTGAAGTATTCATAAGGCAGAAGCCTGAGAAATACTCAGTGCATCCACAATTTGTTTCTGGAAGTCCCAATGGCAAGTATAGTGAGAGCTTTATGTACCCCTGGAGCCCACAGGTATAGGAAGATTACGCACTCCCCTAGTGTTTGTCTGTTGGTTACAAAAACGCAGTAAAGCCCTTACAGTATCCTTGCCCACTATAAATATATCAAGGATGTTTTGGTCATCAAAGTTGAAATGAATCAGTCTTTGCCTATATGTGTGCTTTCTGTTCGCCTTATGTTTTTGTTTGGTCGATACAGCTAGCAAACAATGAGAAATAACTAGGCTGGAAGTTATTCATAGGTTGATACTAGGATATCTGCCCCAGGGCATTTATAAGCCTAGCCAGAGTGTGTTTGGCTTTCGCCACCCTTTTAGATTAGTTGACTGTGCCTCTGTATAGTAGGTTACAGAAGATAGCCCCTTTAAGGTTAGTTTACTTTGCCTCTGTCTAGTAGCGACACAGAAGAGATCCCAGGGGTAAACCTACGATCTCCCACCCACTCGTCAAGATTTCTCTTGAAGAGGGTCATTGAGGGGCTCTGCCTAACATGGATTGGGATTTTGTTCCAGAGTGAGGGGAGCCTCTGGGATATGAATCTGTCCCTCCAGCATGTCCTATTTATTTCTGTGCTGAGGTTTAAGTCCCTGGAGCGTGTAGCTCTAAGGGATTTGGATTCCCTAAGGTGGAGCATGTCCATTAATTCTGGTTTGGACATGGCTTTATACATCAGGCACAGATCGCCTCTGAGTAGGCGGTAAGCAACTGAGTAGAGTTGGAGTTTCTTTAGCCTAACTGCGTAGGGCATCTGTTTGAGTCCCTTGATCCTCTTGGTGAGGTACTTTTGGGGTCTTTCCAGTTGCTGCGGGTGTCAGGTAAGGTACATCCCAAATGGGGCATTGTATTCAATTATGGGCGTGATGAGTGATGAGTAGAGGGATACAATGACCTCTCTTGATCTAGATGTGAACCCTTTCGTGATAAGGAGGGATATATAGAAGGTCTTTCTAACCACTTTGGCAACGTGATTGTCAAAGGAGAGATTGCTATCTACTTGGGTCCCCAAATCCCTAATTACTTCTTCCGTACTTAATGGATTACCACCTATGTGATAATTTGTGGGCACTTTGTTTTTCCCAAAGGGGATGACTATGCACTTTTTGGCATTTAGCTTTAGGCCATGGCTCTGGCAGCAGTTATCCATCTCTGTGAGACTTTTGGAGGATGCTTGTGTCAGTCGGCGAGTTGATTATGGCACCCAGTTTGCAGTCATCTGTGAACTTGGTCAGCCTTAGTCCTCCCATGTTAGCCTGTACCTCAGAGAAATATATACCGAACAAGAGAGGTCCCATGACTGAGCCTTGTGGGATGCCACTTGTAACTAGTTTAGAGTCTGACATGGCACCTGCAGTTCTGACCATGTGGGTTCTATCCCTGAGCCAGTTTGCAACCCATCTTGTGACATAGGGATTGATATTTAAGCTGGTGAGCTTATTTATGATGCCTGAGTGAGGTATTGTGTTGAAGGCTTTTGCGAGGTCCAGGTAGGCTGTGTGGACTACCTTCCCTTAATCTATGGCCTTGGTGACTGTTTCAAAGAAGTTGACCAGGTTCAAGAGGCAAGGTCTGCCCTTAACAAAGCCGAATTGGGTAGGATCCAGTGTTTGGAGGTTCCCTATGTCTTTGTTTATGAGTTCCATGAAGATACGCTCCATAGTTTTGCAGACCAGGCTAGTCAGGCTTATAGGGCGATAGTTTCCAGGGACCGTTGTGGCACCACCTATGTGGTGTGGGACCACTGTTGCTGTACACCATTTCTTGGGTACATATCCTGTAGTAAGGCTGAGATTGAACAGTGACTTTATGTGAGGGTTCAGTTCTTCTTGGAGCTTGTGTAAGACGCAGCCCAGGACACCGTCCGGTCCCATTGATGCTGTGTTTTTTGCTTTGGAGAGGGCAGCTCTCACCTGTGCATCTGTGATGTCAGGGAGGCTACACTCTGTTGGGATAGAAATTTGCTCTTTTGGGGGGGGGGGATAAGTTTTCACTGAACCTGTCTGCCAGGATGTTGGCAATGTCTGTGGGTTCAGTGTATTTTTTTTTATTTTGCACTAACTCGGAGCATATCTGGGAGTTGCCACCCAGGTTCCTGACATAACTAAAGAAGGCCTTGTGATCATCTTTAGCATCTTGTGCAATTTTTCTTTCGAAGCTGGCCTTAGATAATTTTATGAGGGATTGTAGTTTCTTGCTAGTACTGATCAGAGATGCCTGCCCTTTTTGAGATTTTGCTCTACTATGTAGTAGTTTCCTCCTTCTGTTGTATAGCTTATTTATGGCTGGGGTCCACCAGACAGGTCTCCTGCCTTTGGAGGAGTGAGTCTTGGTTTTATTTGTGATAGCACGATCCATGCATTCCTGTAGGTGTCCATAGAATGTGTTTGTAAAGGATTCTGCGGTTTGAGACGTATTTTGCACTGGCCCGTGGGCTTTGAAGGATTCCACCTCGGTTTTGAGAAGTGTGAAGCTTGCTTTTGAGAATTTCTTCACCGTGGTTTCGTTGGCTGGGGGTGGGGATGGGATATGGATGTCCAGTGAGATTAATTTATGGTCAGATCTTACCAATGAGGGGTATACCTCTGGTATGGAACATAGAGTCCCCGTGTTGGTGATGATCAGGTTCAATATGTTTTCCCCTCTTGTGGGAGTGGTGACCAGTTGTTCCATAGCATTTGAGTTTATAAATTCTAGGAACCGTTGGGCGAGGGTGTTTGGGCTTGAGTAGTGCTCCCAGTCTATGTTTGGGTAGTTGAAGTCACCCAATATGATGGTGTTTGGAGAGACCTTCATATTCTCCAGTGTTCTCAGGGAAGCTGAGTGGATTTCCTGAGTTTGGGAGGGTGGTCTGGAGCAGGCTACAAACTGAAAGGCAGTTGTTCATCGTGTTACACTGCTGCAGTCATTACACTTGGGTTATCCTGCCGTCAGGCGAGTTGGCCTGAGTTCTTGGTCCAACGTCGGTTGCTGTCACCTCTTCCCTGACGGCAGTGCAGCAGGGGTATATAAGATGCAGCTGACGCCATTTTCTTCCGTCTTTCTTGCCGCATGTTGCCCGAAGCAGAAGCAGTTCGCAAGTGCCGGTCAGCCGACTCCTGAGAGTTTCATACCGAATCCAGAACCGAAGTCTTCTAAAAAAGCTAAGTACCCCGTTGGGGAAACTTTTTCCTGCCTCAGACCGATGTCAGTAGAAGTTAATAACTGTATTTCTTGTGGGAAGCAAATACCTCATAAGGATTTCCCCTCCTATTGTATTGCATGCCTAGGCCCAGACCACAATGTCACTGGTTGTCGGTTTTGTGCTAGTTTTAACAAGCGCACTAGTAAACGTCGGTTTGATTTTGCCCGACATTATTTTGGCAGAAAATTCAATTACACCATGCCGTCGGAACTTCCGATGACCGGAATGCATAAAAAGGACAAGGACAGGCATCTGAGGCCCAAAACTGACGACGAGGCCTCTTCTAGGCCGGTCGCCAGTTCTCCGGTTTTCAGCGAGGCGCCTACGAAGCCACTGACGACTGCTTCCACAGAATCACAGACCGCCTCCGACTCCCACGTGGAGCTGGCTGGGCCTTCAGATTACCAAACTTATCCCTACAGAGGGAACCGAGGTAGCTGAGCAACCCACAGCTACAGAGAGTGTTTTCAGACCTGCCCAGTTAACCATTAAACCCTCTGTTAAGTCTAAGCCCCCCTAAAAAGCAAAGAAACAGACACAGCAATCTCCAGGACAGGCTTCCATGCCTAAGAAACAAATGTTAAAATGGCCGAAGACCTAATCACCCTGATCAGGGGGTCCCATCCTATTCCCCAGACTATGAATTTTCTGACCAGGTGTCCATTTCCTCAGACTCATCCTCAGACCTAGGATATTCGTTATCCCCTTATGAGGATTCCGATGCTGAGGAATCAATTCCATCAGCCTCTCCACCTGAGGACTACTCCTTTGGGGAGACCTTACATACCATGAGGGAACATTTCCACTGGGAAGGCCAGGATTACTCAGAATCTAAGAAAAGTCTCAGAGACTTCCTTTTATTGCCTCAACACAGACCCCTTGCTATCCCGCCAGTCTTAGATATTGTGGATGATGTGTACACTGAATCCAGCTTAAACCCTGACTCCTTACCCCCAGCCCCAGTTAAACCTGATAGATATTATAGAGTCCCTGACTCTCACAAATTTCTGTACAAAAGCCCTGTTGCTGACCCTGAAACTATTTCTCAGGGAACCAAAGGGATTAAGGCCTCATCAGCAAAAAACCCAGTTCCCTCTGACAGAGATTCCAGAGCATTAGACAGATGGGGAAAGAAAGTTATATACGTCTGCAACTTTAGCAATGAGAGCCTTGATCTGCCAGTTTCACATGCTAAAATATCAGCAATTTTTAATGTCTCAGTTGAAACAAAAGATGCTTCCTGATTCAGGTCCTCCTAATTTGAAAGAAATGCAAGATTTATTGCATGCAGCTGAACAAGTGGGAAAACATACTTTGCAATGTGGCTTTGATTCCTTAGAGGCCTCCTGTAGAGCAGCAGTTACAGGCTCTGTCATTAGAAGGCATGCTTGGTTAAAAGAACATACGCTATCAGATCATGTTAAGGCCAAATTATTGGATGCACCTTTGCAGCGGGATGTGTTTTTTGGAGTTAAGGCAGAGGAGGTATTTAAAAAGATGGAGGGTAAGGCAAAATCTATGCAAACTGTGAAAGGTTTCTTACAGGTTCAGCCTCCTCGTTTTAGCAGAAATTGTCCAACAAAGAATTGGTCCTTTCCAGTCACAGACAGACCTCAAAGGGGCAGATATAGACATCCAAGAGGTAGAGGTCAGGCACAAGGCCCCTACAGACCTCGACAATTGGGTACACCAGGCCAGAAAGAAGGGGAAGACAGGCCTCAACCTTATAAAAAGCAGCCTCAATGACTTTCCACTACAGCTGCCAAAAAGCTCTCTCTTGGCAGCCCCCTTAGGAGGAAAACTGGCACTTTTCTATCACAATTGGCATTGCATCACCAAAGACAAATGGGTTCTCAACATTATATCTCAAGGTTACAGGTTCCACTTTCACACTCTGCCAAGGTTAAAAGGAATGCCAAATTTGCCACCAAAACAATGGGCAGAGGCTCAAAAACAAATTACAGCACTCATGGACATGAGAGCTATTCAAAAGGTACCACCACAAGAGCAAGGACAAGGATTTTACTCAAGACTCTTTCTGGTCCCCAGAAAGGACAAAGCCTGGAGACCCATTCTGGACCTTTCTTCTCTGAACACTTACCTGGATGTTCCGAAATTCAAAATGTTGACACTACAGCAGCTTCTTCCCATGCTGGGCAAGAAAGCTTGTCTCGTGACTTTGGACCTCAAAGAGGCTTACCTGCATGTCCCTATCAGACAAAACTGCAGAAGATACCTCAGATTTCTAGCTGGTTCAATGCACTATCAATTCTCTGCACTGCCCTTTGGCTTATCTACTGTGCCCAGGGTCTTCATAAAGTGCCTGGCACCAGTAATTGCATTTTGCAGGCAAAAAGGAATTCAAATTTATCCATACCTGGACGACTGCCTGATTCAAGCAGAGAGCAAGGACATTCTTCTAAAGCATCTGGCATAAGTAAAAAAGTTATTAAGTTGCCTGGAGTACACAGTAAACGAAAATAAATCAAAATTAGTGCCCTTACAACAGATAATATTCCTGGGTGCCAGCTTGAACACAACGGCCCAGATGGCTTATCTCACGCCAGACAAGCAAGGACAACTGACTCAGTATTTTCATTTAATGGCAACAAAGACCCAACTCCCTGCAAGAAAAATTCTGGAGGCCTTGGGCTACATGGCATCTTGCATACTACTAATTCCATATGCCATCTGCATATGAGGAAACTACAGTGGTACCTAAAGGGTGTATGGTCTCAACACTGTCAAAGTTTGGAAACAGTTATATCACTAATTCCTTGCCTTCAACAGGAGTTTCGATGGTGGGCTCAAGCTTGTCACCTCAACAAGGGACAGCCTTTTACTCAACCCACAGCCAGGCAAACACTGACAACAGATGCATCGGATTACTCCTGGGGAGCACACATGGCAGAAAAATGTATTCAGGGCGAGTGGCCCACAGAGCAAAGACATCTTCACATTAATCAAAAAGAGATGCTAGCTGTATAAAATGCAGTTATATCTTTCAAGGACCTGCTGCATCCAGGACAATTACTACTAAAGACAGAAAACAACACAGTTATGTGGTACATAAACAAGCAAGGGGCACACACTCATACCCCCTCTGTAGACAAGCCATGACCTTGTGGAACACAGCTTTAAACTACCAAGTTCATCTGCAAGCACAATTTCTGCCAGGAGAGAAAAACACACTGGCAGATGACTTAAGCAGAAACTTCATGGATCCCCACAAATGGGAATTGAGCCCACAAATATTCAGAATGATAACACAAAAATGGTGGAGACCAGACATAGATCAGTTTGCATCCCCAATGAACTGCCAATTACAGAAATTCTGCACAAGGAGCTACCATCCACAAACATGGAAAGTGGAAGCCCTCTCATTCAGCTGGAAAAAACTACAAGTATACGCCTTCCCTCCTTTACCTCTCCTTCCAAAGGTACTCATAAAAGCCAGGCAGGAAGAGCCAAAGATGATCCTGATTGCACCAGACTGGCCATGCCAGCACTGGTACCCAATCTTAAAGAACTTAGCACAAGAACCACCCTGGATTTTGCCTCAAATCCCACAGTTGTTGACACAGCACAACAATCAGATACTTCACAGCCAGCTAAAGACCTTAAATCTAGCTGCATGGAAAATTCCTTAGCCAAGCAAGCAGTGCCTCTCTCCAAAGCTGTTATGGATGTCATTCTGGAGGCCAGAAGGCTTAGCACTAGGAAAGCCTACTCGGATAAATGGAAGAGATTCTGTGCCTGGAACCAAGCGCACAGCCTTGACCCTCTTGTCCCAAACATTCCTTAGATACTTCAATACTTAACTGAGATGCTGGACAAGGGCCTCTCCTTCTCATCCATCAAGATCCACGCCTCAGTTATTTCTGCTCATTACAACACGGATCCACCATTTTTTTCTAATCCTTTGCTGAAACAGTACCTCAGAGGGGCTAAAAACATGAGACCGCCCCGTAGAGCACCTACACCAACTTGGGACCTCAACTTTGTGTTGGAAAAATTAACTTTACCTCCTTTTGAGCCAGCTAACACAGCAGAATTAAAATACATCTCTTGGAAGACTGCTCTGCTACTGGCAATAACATCAGCACAAAGAGTTTCAGAATTACAGGCACTAATGGAAGTGGAACCTTTCCTCATCTTCCACCAGGACAGGGTGTCCTTAAGAACTAACCCTACATTCATGCCAAAGGTGGTATCAAGTGTGGCTCTAATCCAAACTGTTAACTTGTCAACTTTTTATCCAAAACCACAGAACAAAGGGGAGAGACTACTACATTCTTTGGACATTCACAGGCAGTTAGCTTCTATTTGGACAAAATCAAAGCTCTCAGAAAATCAGAGCAATTATTGGTAGCATACACTGCAGGAGCACAGGAAAAAGCCATTTCAAAGCAGACTATTTCAAAATGGATAGCACACTGTATATGTTTCTGCTATACCCACCATGGGAAACCTGTACCTAGCAGCATTAGATCTCACTCCACCAGGGCAACCACCACGTCAACTGCCTACCTCAGAGGAGTGCCTAACAAGGATATTTTGGAAGCAGCAACATGGAGTTCTGTGCATACCTTCACCAAACATTACCATTTGCCTTTATACTCCAAATCTAGAGCTGGCTTCACCACTGCTATGCTGCAGGGCCTTATAGATCCAGCCTCCCTACCTCAGCTTTGGGATTCTACCCAAGTGTAATGACTGCAGCAGTGTAACATGATGAATATAGTACAGTTTTGTACCTACCATAAATGTAGATGTTTGAGTGTAAACACTGCTGCAGTCCAGGTTACCCTCCCTCCTTCCCCACTTACTTTCTGGTATGTACCTAGGTCATCTACCCTTTATTTCCTATGGGGAGTATTTGCTGGTAATTAAAAATGTTTGTTTGCTTTTCTTTTATATATGTTACTACCAGTTTGAATTGCCTACCTATTTGGGGGCACCTGACATCTAGGGAAAGAAAAACTGAAGAAAATGCCCTGACGTCAGGGAAGAGATGATAGCAACTGACGCCGGACCAAGGCTTTGGAACTCAGGCCGACTGGGGAACCGCCTGATGGCAGGATAACCCAAGTGTAATGACTGCAGCAGTGTTTACACTCGAACATCTGCATTTATGGTAGGTGCAAAACTGTACTTTTTGCCCACTGTTACTTGCATATGGATGGTCTCCGATGCTTCGTGCAGTGCCACTAACCTGGAGGTGTGGGTATCTTTGATGAATATGGATATTCCCCCTCCTTTTGTGGTTCGGTCCGAGTTTTGGGGCCGAAAAGCATGGTATGAGGTATAACCTGGTTGTGCTGGTGTGCTCTCAGGAGCCTTGAACCAGGTTTCTGTTGCTGCACAGGTATCGATATTCTCCATACTGAGGAGAGCCTCTAGTGCATGCATCTTGAGGTTTAGACTTCTGGCATTGAGCAGCATTACCCTTAGTTTCTTTTTCCTTGTGTTGTCTATGGAGGTGGGTTTGTTTTTTGAGCCTTGCCTAAAAAAAGCACTATGGGGGTGGCAAGAGCCTTAGTCAATATTCGAAAGCCCAGGGGTGACAGGTGCAAGCCATCCCTAGCGAAGCAACGTGGCTTGTTGAGCATGTCATCCCAGACTGACAGACACTGGATCCCCTTTGAATGACACCAATGCTTTAGCCAATTGTTAAAATTGATTATTTTGTCTTTATACTGTGGCATCATTCTTGGTGAGGGTAAGATGCTACTCACGGTCAGGGTCATACCGGCCTGGGCTACATGATCAGAGAGCTCCTCTATGTCTCTCTTCATGTAGTCCAGGGAGGTATGTCTCAGATCATTGACACCAGCATGGACAATTACGGAGTCATATTTGTACTTGCTTTGGAGTGACTTGAGTGCTTGTGTTATGTGGCAGATCCTGGCACTTGACAGGCAGCTTACAGTGACCTCCTTGTTCAGCCTGGTGAGTGGGACATCAGTGTGTCTGACAATAGTCACCTATTACAAGTGTATTAGGTGTGTTGTTTAGCCTTAAGGGCTGTGACTGTGTGGCACACTGACTTTGTGAACTATGTGATACGTGGGTATTGTTGTGGGGTAGCGGTTGCTTGGATGTCTGCTTTGGAGGTCTCTGCTGCTTGGGCAGATTTTTATTTAGAGCCTCTGAGTATGTTTTTGTGTGTTTGTGTTTGGTTTGCTGTTGCGATAGGTCTATGTGAGACTGGATTTGTGGTGTGTGTGGTTGCCTTCTCCTCCTGACTGACTGCGCCAGTACTGGGTTGAGAGAGCTGAGCCTCCAGTTTGGCTATATAGTTGCATCTCTCACATATATTTGAGCTTGTTGGGAGGAGGAGAGGGTGGTCTTTGTATATAAGGCAGTTGTAACATTGCCTCAAGATTCCCAGAGTCACCAGCTGGACTGGAGAGTAAACCCGAAACTGACTTTTGGACATGCCAGAATAGTATAAGGAACTACTTTTTGACTGATCAAAAAGGACCAATAGGGAGCCAAGTACTTAAAGGGAGTATAAGAGAGTGTAGTGCTATAGTTTATTAGTGCTTACTTATAAGATCACTTATACGAGCAACTGCAGGGCTTTAGAATGAAAATAGAGTGCTTACTTTGAGATTTAGAACAGTTCTAAGGGAAAAAATGAAGAGCAGACTTTGTGGAGCTGGGAATAGTTTAAACCTGTTTAAGCGTCGCTGCCCGATGCTGCGATATGCGCAAAATCGTGCAAAACCACGCAAATGCGGGTTTTAAAGCAGGGAAACTGAAAGAGATATGAATTCACCCAAAAATGGCCAATAAGCTACTAGTTTCAGGACTGAGACCACTCCTCCAGGGACAGATAGGCTGCTCAAAGCTCCCCACTCTCACTGATGAACAGAGAAGCTTCCTCCTATTCAGGTAAGGATATGGGCAACACAGGAAAATATACCACAGTCCGGAATTCAGCAAAACCTGAAATCTGGACTAATCTATTTCAGCAAAGGTGGGAAAAGAGAATATATATATATTTTTTTCAGGAAACAGCAGAAGAACACACAGAAAACACTGTAAATGCTATAAACAGGCTAGCGCATTTTAGTGTGTAGCCTACAACAGTTATACAATACAAAAAAATGACTTCAATTGATATAAAACAAGTGCAAAAACTGTAAAAAAGCAGAAGGCAAATGCAATTTAAACTTTTTAAAGCATAGATCAGTTAGAAATTTACTTTTTAGACGGGAAAAGGCAGTCGGAGCAAAAAAAAAACAGAGAAAAAAATACTTAAATCTGGAAAAGTCTCTCTTGGGTCTCTCTGTTGCCTGTATCACTCTGCAGGACACCACAAGGAGCTGTGCGGAGTTGTATACAATAACAAACTTTTTAAATCACAGATTTGCTATAAAACTGGCGTTTTAGGCGGAATTAGTTAAGACAGCAAGAAAAGCAGAAAAGTGATACTTAATCACTCCAAAGTCACTCTTTTGTCTCTCTGCTGCTGTAGACTCTGCAGAACACCTGGAAGGCACTTGCTGAGCGGAATACAAGCGTAAAAACTGTGCAAATGAGGTTTTATAGCAGGGAAGTGAAAGAGATAGAAATTAGCCCAAAATGGCCAATAAACTACTAACTTCTGTGCTGAAACCACTCCTCCAGGGACAGATAGGCTGCTCAAAGCTCCCCTCTCTCACAGGTGAACAAAGAAACTTCCTTCTATCCAAGTAAGGTAATGGCAACACAGTAACTTGTAACACAGCCCTGGATTCAGCAATAACCTGAAAACTGAACTATACTAGTTCAGAAAGGCGGGAAACAAGTATATAATTTTTTTTTCAGAAAATAGAGCAGATACAATCAAAATTAGCCCAAAAAGGCCAATAAATTACTAACTTCTGGGCTGAAACCACTCCTCCAGGGACAGATAGCCTGCTCAAAGCTCCCCTCTCTCACAGGTGAACAGAGAATCTTCCTTCTATCCAAGTAAGGTATGGCAACACAGAAACTTGTAAAACAGCCCTGGATTCAGCAATGACATGAAAACTGGACTATACTAGTTCAGAAAGGCGAGAAACAAGTACATATATATTTTTTCCCAGAAAATAGAGCAGATACAATCAAAACAACACTTTACCCAATTAACCAGTTAAAACTTAACTTAAAAACTTAAAACTGAGCCCTGTTCCAGCAGTCTTCAATCAGACAAGTTCTAACTGCACAGTCCTGCCACTAGGGTACAGAGAAACCTTCTCCAAAAAAGACAGCCTGTATCAGTGCACAAGTTATACAAACAAAGCTAGATCCAGCCGGTCTGAATCTAGTCTATGCTACAGCAAACAAGGCGTACCGATTTCAGAAAGAAACAGTTCAAGTAAGCATGCTCAATAAGCCTTTAACCAGAAATTCCCAGCTCAGAAGGGCAGAATCTAGCCTCTCCTCCCAAAAGAGTGCAGACCACAAACCTTCTTAATGTAAAATAACTGGCCTGAAGCCCAAGTTCTTAACCCAGAACTAATACACTTTTAGAATAACAGACACTGAGCCTTCAATCAGCAGTTCCCAACTTAGAAGGATGTATGCTACCTGTCCTGCCACAACAGTGCAGACCACAAACCTTCTTAATGAAAACAACTGGTTTGAAGCCCAAGTGCTTAAACCAAGGACCTTAGAATAACAGTTACAATTTAATCAGGCTACTAACAAGCAGTAATAAAGATAGCAGAATAAATTCAATTGAGTACTTTTAAGAAGAGGCAAAAGTAAAATGGTAATAAAGTAGGAAGAAACACAAATACAGTAAGGCAGATGAAGTGCAAATTTTTTTTTGAGACTGAGGAAACGGAGCAGATTAAGATACTATAGGGGAATGCCCTTCCCAAGTGCTCTCTCTGTACACCGCAGAGGAGATGGGACTGGTAGGAGTATCCAGAATCAAAATATGATCTCACTGTACTCAGTTGAGTGAGCAAATGAGATGGGTCCAGGAGGAGTGTGCAAAAAGAGATTTACAGCAAGAGAGGGCAATTCCAAAGCCACCAAGATTAACCCCACAACTAGAAACAGGGAGGGGAGGTGGGGAACTAACTGCAGAGACAGAAACACAATATTTAGTGAATCAAAGACACACACTATTTACTGACTCAAATCTTAAATAAGTGCAGAAAAAATATATTTAAATCAGCTTGTGTCCAGTTGATATATGCAGACAAGTCTCAGTAGTCAGCAACTTGATTTAAAATGATTACTAGAAATGTAACCAACACAGATTTTAATGCTAGCAGAAACCCCCAAGCTAAGTAACACTAACAAAGGAATTTCAAAGGAGTCTAACAACTTTCAGTGAGCTCAGATAACTGCAGAGAGACTGAGAAACAATATTTAGTGAATCAAAGACACACAATATTTGCTGACTCAAATCTTAAATAAGTGATGGTCAGATAACACACAGGATGCAAAACCAGTTATACCAACTTAAGACACAGAGAAATAGGGGGAGGGGGGAAAACACCTTCAGCAGATATCTGAAAAACTATACAGTGAAGCAAAAATAACAGTGCACAACTCTGAAGTCAGCCAGCAATGATATAACATTAGTCAAACAACAATTACCAGTACACAACTCTGAAGTGCCAGAAAAATATGCTCAGCTCTGTATATCTCCAGATAGTTTGAAGAGCTCTCTTTCAGGTAGCACACTATTTTCAGCATTTGCAAAATAGTGCATGAAAAAGTGACTATGAATCACACCAGTGGGAAATGACCTAATTTACATAAATTTGTCACAAAAATGCAAGGCATTCCTCATGTACATCATATTACTGTCCTATTTCCATACGTTTATCATAAACTGACTAAACTGTCTGAGCCTAAGAGCAGCTTGCCTCTCTGAATTTCTCCATACCTGGGCTTAGGGGCAGCCTGTACAAATTCCTGCTGTACATGTGTGCAGGCACTATGAATACCACCCTTTGTTATAGTTAGAGGTAAATACTAAGTGATTGGCAACAGCAAAACTGTTAAGTTTAATATATTGGTTTAGCTTTCCTTCACTGGCTTGTTTATCTTTGCCTGTTTCATTGAACTTGTTTGAAGTTGTTAATATAATTTAATTTAATAATTCAGCTTTTTTCTTTTTTTAACTTGGAAAACCCATTAGACCAAAATGTCCCAGTGGTACTACTGTCTTAAATTGCTTCTTAAGGGTCACAGAGTTAAAGTATGAAGGAATCAAGCGCTGAACTTAAACTGTCTGGTAATTCAGACACCAGGAATTTAGTATACATTGCAATTTTCATTTTCTTGTTATAGCTTGCATAATTTGTGTAAATGTATGTTGAATCATAACACTAGTATGCAAGACTTGTGTTGTCATTCTGTTTCTTTTAAGAGCTTGTTTAAAAAACGTACTGCATATTATGCTTTTTTTCCTGTTGCATGCCATATCATTTGTAACCACTTGAGGGAAGTAAAGGCCATATAAATCACAGGTCTAGTGATGCAGGCTTATCAACTAGCTCTAGCCATGTGTGGTATGCGCTGTCGTCATTGCAGTGCAAGTAACATCCAAGCCTGTTTCACTGACTTCTATACTCTGAAAAGACTGTCACTGCCATTGGCTAAGTATTAATGTGAAGAAACAGTATGCTTAACAGACTTTTCATGCTCAAATCCTTGAATGCTAAAGAATCTGTAAACTGTTCTTTTGTCATGCAGAGAGCCAACTCCATTCTTCATGCTTTATAAGGATTTCTGTGTCTCAGCCATGTGACTTTGTGCAGCCCTCAAACCAGCATAACTGGTGAGGGAAGCTACTACACTTCATACTTTGATTGTGACTGTCAGCTGAATGTACTAATCCTCATGGTCATTTGAGTTTGAGACCCCATTTCCAGAGATATTTTCCATGGATATATATTCCATAAACAATTTACCTGGCAGTTGGAGCAACTTGGGATAAATATGGCTAAGCTTGTAAGGGCTGTAGGGCGGTTAGCCTAGTAACCTCCTTTTGACCCAAGTATGAACTTTCCTCTTTTGTGTACACCAGTAAAAGTTCCTGATGAAGAGCATTGTTGAGATCTGCAGTGGTTAAAATGAAGGCAGTTTGTGCAACTGTATGTGCCTGCATGTTGGTGGAGCCAAAGTGGAAATGGAAAAACTATTCTCTGCTGTGCAGAGGTTTTATTTTTTATATAAATCATTTTTACCCACCAGCAAAAGTCATGTTTGCTTTTTAGATGTCTTATTAAAGGAAAATTTTAGTAGGAGGGGACACTTGCATAAAATTTTCTTAAGTGATAGTCCGGTGCCTCTCACTTCAAATGAAAAGTAATTTTAGCAGTATATGAGCATGCAAAAACACGGGTACCTATTAGTACGATGAAAACGCATTTTGTCGAATGCATTTTCGTCGACACATGTAGAGCAAACAGGCAAAACACACGAAGAGGCTGTTCAGCAAATTCTTTCCCTGGGAAAGAAGTCGCTTGACCACTTTGTTGTTTTGCCGTGTAGTGTGGTCCCTTGTCCGGTATAGCTCCTGAGCGTGAATGTGCAACAGTTACTGACCTTAGGGTTAGGGTGCGGGTTAAGGTAAGTGCATATGTATGAAAGTGTTTACTGTTTTTTTATTTTGTGTTAGATGTATGGTTGAGTTACATGTGTATGTGTTTTCAGCTGTTTACTTTTGCTTTGGGGGGGTAGAATTAGGGTTAAGGTAAGTGCGTATGTGTTTGGAACTGTTTATGTAAATGTGCGAGAGTTACTGACCTTAGGGTTAGGGTGCGGGTTAAGGTAAGTGCATATGGTTTAAAATGTTTACTGTTTTTTATTTTCGTTAGATGTTTGGTTGGGTTATGTGCATATGTGTATTTAGTTGCTTACTGGTTTTTGGGGAGGGTATAATTGGGTTAGGGTATGTATGTATGTGTTTGGAAGTGTTTAATGTTTTTTTTTTGGGGGGGGGGGGTTGGAACAGCGATTTCTTTCCCTAGGAAAGAAATCGCTGTTCTGTGGTTTCGACATTTTCAGCTTTCATTGAAAATGTGTTGATGAAACATTGTTCGTTGTTTCAATATAGACCCTGAAAACACGATGTTCAGATGGTCACAACAGTTAAACTTTCGGCATGATCACCACTGTCCTGAGTTAGGTTAAAATGTTTTTTCTTCCTCAGCTGTGTAGTACATGCATATGCATTTGTACAAAAGCGGTCTTCCTCTGTCCTGAAAGAGGCGCAATGATACTTTATTGCTTAAGCTCATGGACTGCATTTTTACTGCACTGTTTCTCTCTTGAAGGTACTTTTTTACTGGTTGGCTTCACTGGCATCAAATCATAGCTGGGATGAAACCCACCAGTACTTCTAATAGGAGTAATCTGCAGACTCTTCTAGTCACATTGTGGAACATGGAACTAGAAAAGGACACTAAATAGGGAGGGGGAGGGATTGGGTTGGCGTAATGGTTAGTGCTGATTTCATAAACATGAGTTACAAGGTTTTATTCTCACCTTTGAAAGGGAATTGACTAGGCTTAAAATTGCCCATACGGGCAGATAACTTAGTACTAACCCACAAACTAACTAAACTGTAGTGTTAATGTGCTATACTGCCAGAAGTTAAAAATATTTGCTTCAATGTAGACACAAAGAAAGCTGAACAACTACTGCAGAAAGGAAGACTGATTTTTTTTTTATACTGGTTAAACTGTTAATGTCCTTCTATGTCACTGTTGCAGTATTCTTCACAGTAGTGTCTCCTGCCAAGGATAGCCCAATGTCTATCCAGTATACCACAGCCTGTAGATCATGCATGCACCATACATCACATGTATGCTCCCTGTACTGAATGTAGGGCATAAAGGTGACGCACAGATACAGGTGCCTATAACTTCTTTGCTGCCAGTCTGAACACCGTTATCACTAATCA
The DNA here is from genome assembly GCF_019279795.1 of Protopterus annectens. NCBI lineage: Eukaryota > Metazoa > Chordata > Ceratodontiformes > Protopteridae > Protopterus > Protopterus annectens. The sequence goes on along the minus strand of NC_056735.1, from coordinate 1,767,939,972 downwards.
GTCTAAAAGTCCTTTTGCTGTGCTGAATACCTAGTCATCAGAGGAGTAACCCTGTTTGGGTCTTTTTTTCATTTTTCTTTGGTCTTGTACTTTTTTTTTTTATTCTCTAGAGTTCATGTCATTTATGAAAGAAAAATGTCAGTGTAGGAGGCAGATTTCACATAAGGATCATCATGAACGGTGTCTTTTTTTTTTGTCTTGGTGTTCCCATAAATCCTGCAGCATTTTTCAGTGTTCGTATCTGAGACTGTTAGAAATTATTTGTCTTCCTTGACCATCTATCTTGAGAAACAGAGGCTTAAACTGTTAATTTCCACCATGCTACTTTGGGATAACTCTGAGTTACCGTTAAGCAAGAAGGCCTAGAAATCTTGAATGGATACTTTGGGTGTCCAGCCTCCACCAGACATATCTCTAGAAGTGGGTGAAAGCTCTGTAGGCCATTTGGTGTCTAAGATGGATTCCTGTGAAATGACCCTGTCAGAAGCCAGCATGAATCCTTCTTTTTGCATGTCCTCTGAAAATTTGCAAGTGTCAGCTTCGGACATCGAGGGGGAACCACGGTTGATCATCTCAGAGGGCCCTAGAGAGACTCCTCAGATTCTGGTCAGAGAAGCTCTATAAGAACGTAAACTTTTGCGCCCTGAATCTTTTCCCCCTGTGCTCTTACCTGGGTGGATATTTTGTACCTAACTAGGGCCGTACACCCTATTACCAAAGTTCCAAGGAATACTCTCCTGCTACAGCTCCCTTTGAAGACAAGTAAACCCAAAAGACTCTATAAGAACGTAAACTTTTGCGCCCTGAATCTTTTCCCCCTGTGCTCTTACCTGGGTGGATATTTTGTACCTAACTAGGGCCGTACACCCTATTACCAAAGTTCCAAGGAATACTCTCCTGCTACAGCTCCCTTTGAAGACAAGTAAACCCAAAAGACTCTATAAGAACGTAAACTTTTGCGCCCTGAATCTTTTCCCCCTGTGCTCTTGTACCTAACTAGGGCCGTACACCCTATTACCAAAGTTCCAAGGAATACTCTCCTGCTACAGCTCCCTTTGAAGACAAGTAAACCCAAAAGACTCTATAAGAACGTAAACTTTTGCGCCCTGAATCTTTTCCCCCTGTGCTCTTACCTGGGTGGATATTTTGTACCTAACTAGGGCCGTACACCCTATTACCAAAGTTCCAAGGAATACTCTCCTGCTACAGCTCCCTTTGAAGACAAGTAAACCCAAAAGACTCTATAACCCTGTGCTCTTGTACCTAACTAGGGCCGTACACCCTATTACCAAAGTTCCAAGGAATACTCTCCTGCTACAGCTCCCTTTGAAGACAAGTAAACCCAAAAGACTCTATAAGAGCGTAAACTTTTCCTGAATCTTTTCCCCTGTGCTCTTACCTGGGTGGATATTTTGTACCTAACTAGGGCCGTACACCCTATTACCAAAGTTCCAAGGAATACTCTCCTGCTACAGCTCCTTTGAAGACAAGTAAACCCAAAAGACTCTATAAGGCTACAGCTCCTTTGAAGACAAGTAAAACCAAAAGACTCTATAAGAGCGTAAACGCCCTGAATCAAGTTCCAAGGAATACTCTCCTGCTACAGCTCCTTTGAAGACAAGTAAACCCAAAAGACTCTATAAGAACGTAAACTTTTCTGAATCTTTTCCCCCTGTGCTCTTGTACCTAACTAGGGCCGTACACCCTATTACCAAAGTTCCAAGGAATACTCTCCTGCTACAGCTCCCTTTGAAGACAAGTAAACCCAAAAGACTCTATAAGAACGTAAACTTTTTCGTCCTGCATCTTTCCCCCTGTGCTCTTACCTGGGTGGATATTTTGTACCTAACTAGGGCCGTACACCCTATTACCAAAGTTCCAAGGAATACTCTCCTGCTACAGCTCCCTTTGAAGACAAGTAAACCCAAAAGACTCTATAAGAACGTAAACTTTTGCGCCCTGAATCTTTTCCCCCTGTGCTCTTACCTGGGTGGATATTTTGTACCTAACTAGGGCCGTACACCCTATTACCAAAGTTCCAAGGAATACTCTCCTGCTACAGCTCCCTTTGAAGACAAGTAAACCCAAAAGACTCTATAAGAACGTAAACTTTTGCCCTGAATCTTTTCCCCTGTGCTCTTACCTGGGTGGATATTTTGTACCTAACTAGGGCCGTGCACCCTATTACCAAAGTTCCAAGGAATACTCTCCTGCTACAGCTCCCTTTGAAGACAAGTAAACCCAAAAGACTCTATAAGAACGTAAACTTTTGCGCCCTGAATCTTTTCCCCCTGTGCTCTTACCTGGGTGGATATTTTGTACCTAACTAGGGCCGTACACCCTATTACCAAAGTTCCAAGGAATACTCTCCTGCTACAGCTCCCTTTGAAGACAAGTAAACCCAAAAGACTCTATAAGAACGTAAACTTTTGCGCCCTGAATCTTTTCCCCCTGTGCTCTTGTACCTAACTAGGGCCGTACACCCTATTACCAAAGTTCCAAGGAATACTCTCCTGCTACAGCTCCCTTTGAAGACAAGTAAACCCAAAAGACTCTATAAGAACGTAAACTTTTAAGCCTGAATCTTTTCCCCCTGTGCTCTTACCTGGGTGGATATTTTGTACCTAACTAGGGCCGTACACCCTATTACCAAAGTTCCAAGGAATACTCTCCTGCTACAGCTCCCTTTGAAGACAAGTAAACCCAAAAGACTCTATAAGAACGTAAACTTTTGCGCCCTGAATCTTTTCCCCCTGTGCTCTTGTACCTAACTAGGGCCGTACACCCTATTACCAAAGTTCCAAGGAATACTCTCCTGCTACAGCTCCCTTTGAAGACAAGTAAACCCAAAAGACTCTATAAGAACGTAAACTTTTGCGCCCTGAATCTTTCCCCCTGTGCTCTTACCTGGGTGGATATTTTGTACCTAACTAGGGCCGTACACCCTATTACCAAAGTTCCAAGGAATACTCTCCTGCTACAGCTCCCTTTGAAGACAAGTAAACCCAAAAGACTCTATAAGAACGTAAACTTTTGCGCCCTGAATCTTTTCCCCCTGTGCTCTTACCTGGGTGGATATTTTGTACCTAACTAGGGCCGTACACCCTATTACCAAAGTTCCAAGGAATACTCTCCTGCTACAGCTCCCTTTGAAGACAAGTAAACCCAAAAGACTCTATAAGAACGTAAACTTTTGCCTGAATCTCTTCCCCCTGTGCTCTTACCTGGGTGGATATTTTGTACCTAACTAGGGCCGTACACCCTATTACCAAAGTTCCAAGGAATACTCTCCTGCTACAGCTCCCTTTGAAGACAAGTAAACCCAAAAGACTCTATAAGAACGTAAACTTTTGCGCCCTGAATCTTTTCCCCCTGTGCTCTTACCTGGGTGGATATTTTGTACCTAACTAGGGCCGTACACCCTATTACCAAAGTTCCAAGGAATACTCTCCTGCTACAGCTCCCTTTGAAGACAAGTAAACCCAAAAGACTCTATAAGAACGTAAAGTACGTACATCTGCTAAGCCAGTACTACTGTACTCTTGCTCTCCTAGCAGTAGCAGTATACTCCCTGTCAGGATTGCCAGCAGCCAAACCCCACTCTACCATACTCCTCCATCTTCCATACCTCCCTCTGCTCCTTGCTATCATTACTCCCCTCTCCTTCCATCCCATTACCCCAGGTATTATACTGGTGTACCTTGCATTCCTGCATACTCCACTAGTGAACACCCCTTCTCTGTTCTTTCTGAGCTTAGGGCTTAACTCACAACTCTCCTTGTGCCAGAATAGAACTGACCCTAACTACTCCCTCATCCATATCTTTACCCCACTCCTTACACTTTGTCCAGACCCACTCCACATCACCTTCTACTACTTACACTTACTTATATTGCTCTCTGATAGTCTCTCGCTCCTCTTCTGCTCTTGGGCTCAACCGCTCCGTTAGCCCTCTAGTGGCTCACTCCGCTCCCCTACCCTGCCCCCAAATCCCACCCGCCCCCAGCACATCTACATTTATCCCTCCAACATACCACTCCCACTTCCATTCTACTCCAATCAGTACTCAGTCCTCTGAACACACCTTCCTTTTTTCCCGCCAAAACTAACTTTCTTTCTCATCCCCATTCTCAACTAATTAACCAATCCTACTCCTTTCCCTCTTCTAGACCACACCCCTCTATATCCAATACTACTGTCTTTCAGTTCTAATATATAATATACTCTCTCTATATAACTCTTTCTCCCTTACACCAACACCAATATCCTTTCACTGCCCTTCTGTCACCTTTCACAACATGCTCTCTAGATACCCGTCCATCTTTCCTTCACTATTGCTTCTCCTCTCCTTATCTTACTTATACCATCTCTCCCAGCCTACTATAAACTCTAACTCCCATTCCTTTCATATAACTAACCACCACAATTCACCTTCACTACAATCTTACTCCCACATTTCTTCCTATCTTTATCACTCAGACAACCTTCATCTTTTTCGCTTCAAACTTATCCCCATCACACATTCCCAATCCCTATAGGAACTAGCAAATCCCTACATCTCACAATAAACCCCAATCTCACAACCCTGCTGTCCATTAACCTAAACTACTACATACAACACCTGATCAGTACTCTCTTATCAGGTGACATCCATCCCAACCCAGGCCCTGCCAATATAACCACCACAACTAAATCTTTACTATTCACTTCCTTAAACTCACAAAGTATCATTAAGAAAGTCCCCAACCTTCATGCCTGGCTTTTACACAACAAACCTGACTTTTAACTATTTCTGAAACCTGGTTGAAACCACATATTAAGGACTCTGAAATAGTTCCTCCAAACTACTCAATCATAAGAAAAGACAGACCTCTCAAAAAAGGCGGAGGAGTAGCCCTTATATATTCCTCTTCCATAGTAGTTTCCCCCTACAACAAACCTATCCCACACTTCAACAACGCTGAACTTCTCCTTACCACATCTCAAATCAATAACCACAAACAAATATGTATAGCTTCCATCTATATCCCTCCAGGTGACAATATTCCTACACTTGAACTTATCCTTTCTTGGCTATCCAGTAACATTAGTAATGAAACCATAATCCTAGGAGACGTAAACATTAACTGGGCCCTTATCCAAGCTCCTTCAACAACACTAATATTAACCTCTACCACTTTTCACAACTGATCAACTTGCCTACTTACCCAGCCAAAACCCTCTGATGGGAGTATACTGGACTGGATCCTAGTCTCCCACCCCACTACTTCACCAAAAGTGACATCCTTCCCGACCCACTAGGTGACCACTTACCCACCTTTACCCACCGACTTTCAACTACCCTTCAACGGACCCACAACTTCATTACTATCCGCAACCAGAAAAACTTTAACCCTATAACTTTTTCAAACTCACTTAAAGCAGTAAACTGGGCTTGTCTAAAAACATTACCTCTAGACAATGCAGTCTCATACTTCAACTCGACATTCCTAAAATTACTTGACTCTCAAGCTCCCCTACAGACTAAGAGAATAAAAACTAAATCAGCCCCTTGGCTATCTAAAACTACTCTATCTCTCATGAGACAAAGAGACAAAGTGTGGGCACACTACCAAAAACACAAGACAACCCCACTCCTCAATCTATACAAACTGCTCCGCAATAAAGCTAAAAACTTATCTATTCTGATCGAAAAACTATTTCTCCACACTCCAAAACCATAACAAAAGCAACCCTCAAAAATTCTGGAAAGGAATCTCCACTCTCCTCCACCCCAGCAAACCAGATACTCCTTCACCTGATCCAAATGCTCCAGAACTAGATTTAGCCACACAATTTAACTCCTTCTTTATTGACTCTATTTCAAAACTAACCTCCTCATTCTCTACCTCCTCCCAACCCACTAATTCCTCTACCTCCTCTTCCACACAAATTCTATCCTCACCCATACAACCCCAAAATTCAACACCACCCGACTGCACTATCTTCACTTTAAATCCCATTCCTACAACTACTATTAAAAACTCCTCCAGAAATTAAAACCATGTACCAATGCTCCTGATAATATCCCTTCCTACTTTCTTAACATTGCTGCCGAAAGTCTGGCCTACCCTATTAGCATCCTAATCAACCGCTCCCTACTAGAAGGCACAGTTCCCCAAATTTGGAAACAAGCCTTTATTATACCATTACACAAAGGAGGTAACAATAATAACACTACCAATTTTAGACCCATAGCCATCCTGTCCCCCATTTCAAAATCCTTGAGAAATGTGTGCAAATCCAACTCCTTCCTCATCTCCTAGATAACAACCTCATAACCCCCACACAGCATGGCTTCAGACCTAATCATAGTACCATGACTGCCCTTCTCTCTTTCCTTGAAATAGTAAATAAAGCCGAGACTCTGGACAAATTGTTTCCACCTTACTCCTTGATCTTTCCAAAGCCTTCGATACTATCTCTCACAGCCTGCTCTTAACTAAACTCTCCAAACTCTACCTATCCTCCTCCTCTCTGAACTGGTTCTCTAGTTATCTATCAGACAGAAATCAAGCTGTAAAATGGAAAAAAGCAACTTCCTCCTTCCTAAGCACCCCACCGAGTCCCACAAGGCTCTATACTGGGCCCTCTTCTATTCAACATCTTTATTAATGACTTCCACAAATCTATCCCTTTCTCTAGCATTATCCAATATGCAGATGACTCCACTATCATCTGCTCCGCCTCTTCTATCTCCATCCTACAAAAACTTACTCAAGACGCCTTCTCTTCCACTGAGCAATGGATGCTTTGCAATCATCTAGCTCTCAATGCCACAAAGATCAAATTAATGTTATTTACTCCCTCTAAACTCCCTCCCCCCAACATAAACTCACTCTTAGTTACCAGTCAAAATAACTCTCCTCTTGAAATAGTGTCAGAGACCAAACTTCTTGGGGTCCACATTGACAACCAACTAAAATTTAGTTCCCACCTACAAAAGAACATCAAAAAAACACACCAAAAACTTGGTATGCTATACAGACAAAACGCCTACCTCACACCTACCACTAAAATCACTCTAGCTTCTTCCTTCCTCATTCCCTCCCTCCTCTATGGTGCCCCACTTCTTACTAATATTCAGTGCTCCTTAAAAAAACAGCTCACCTCTTGCTATAACAAAATAGCTAGATTCGCTACCACCCATAAGTCTTCCACTCACCACTGTCTCTCCCTCCATAAACTAAAATGGTTAGAACTTCCCAACTATCTTGCTTATACTCAACTAACTCTAGCCCACAACCTTATTCTAAACCCTCCAACTGTCCCTCCCTCTCCTCTGCCTTTAAAATGCACCATCCAAATAGAGTTCTAAGGTCTAATAATCAAAATCTTCTAGAGGTCCACAAACCAAATCATCCCCAGGCAAAACCTCCTTTCCTTCTGTCTTGCTCGCCTCTGGAATTCCCTACCTCCAAACATCCGCACTACCTCTAACCACTCCACCTTCAAGAAATCACTTTTCTTACACCTAGAATCTCAATGGGAATGCTCTTGTACCCACCCCACATAACCAACTCTACCTTTCCCTGTACTAACATTCTACTCTATTCATCTACTATGCTCATTCATTAAAATGCTTTTATGTTTTGCTTTTATTCCTTCGTTGCATGTACCAAGATTGTCACTGACAAATGTTAAGTACATTTATGTTTTTGCTTATGTTTTTGCTTATGTTCTCTTATAGTATGTACCTATATATTTACTGTCAATGTTTTTGTAAATTGATTTTCTTTTTTGGAGCTTTTCTCCCCAGGACTCCATTGAAAACGGGTTCTTAAATGGCCCAATGGACTATCCTGGTAAACCAACTGCAATAAATAAAATATAAAATAAAAGATATTCTTTGTTTTTCACTGTTGCAGTCATCAGACTTGGGTTATCTTGCTGCAGGTAGACCTCAATCAGCCTGCATACCAGAGTCTTGGGATTTCTGCATCAGATGCTGTTGCCTCTTCCATGATGTCAGGTCATTAGGGGTATAAAACATGCAGTCGATGCCATTACATCAATCTTTCTTGCCGTGAAGGAGCCCGAAGCAGAAGCGGTTCATAAGTGCCGGTCGGCCACTACCTGAAATTTTTGTTTTTCGAGTTTCAAACCTGAAGTCTCCTAAAGCTAAGTACCCCGTTGAGGATCCTTTTTTCTTGCTCTAACCAATGTCAGAAAAAGTTAACAATCGTCTTGCCTGTGGAAAGCAAATACCTCACAGAGATTTTCATTCTTACAGTGTCACCTGTTTAGGCCCAGACCACGACGTCCCTCTCTGTCGGTTTTGTGCCCTGTTTAACGCCAGAACTATTCATCATTGGGGTATCTTTGTTGCTAAATTCTTTTGCTATCGTTCTCTGTATTCCAAAATGGCTTTGATAAGCCATCTGACTACCAATCTTCCAAACAAAATGTAAAGATAAAGACAGAGACAGACCGCATAGGTGCAAAACTGCCGACGATGCTTCCGTTAAGCTAGTCGCCAGTCCTCCAGTACTCAGTGAGGCGCCTTTGCAGCCCCTGATGCCTGCTTCTAAAGATTCGCAGGCTTCTGCTCAGATCCATTCAGAGTCTGGTATGCCGCGAGATGCTTCTTCGACTATGGAAGCTGCGGATGTCTCTACCTTGGATGGGTCCAGAGCAGCAGTGCAGGCACCGGCTTCTGAGGGTGTATCCCGACCTATCAATGTTCGTATTAAACTGATAACTTTGTTTTTAGCTAAAACTACTGAGTTTCTCAGGCCCAGAGTTCACACTACGCCTAGAAAAACCGATGACCGAAGCGCATGCTCACAGAAACAAATGCTTAGAATGGCTGAAGACCTTATTACTTTAATTAGGGGAAGCCAGCCTTCCACTGCTAAAAGACAAAAAATTGAGTTTCCTTCTGTTTCTACAGACCAGGAGTCCGATGACTCTGACCCTTTTGATTACCAGGACATACACTTATCTACTTATGAGGATTCAGATGCAGAGGACTCCATTCCCTCTGCCTCCCCTCCAGAGAATTTTTTTTTTTTGGTGAAACCTTGCATACTTTAAGAGAGCATTTCCATTGGAAATGCCAGGACTATCCTCAGTCCAAAAAGCAAGACAGAGAATTTTTAGAGTTGCCTCTAGTTATACCCCCTGTACTGGATATTGTAGATGATGTCCTCATGGAATCCAGTCTTACTCCAGACACTTTACCACCGGCCCCTAGAAAACCTAACGGGTACTACAGCGCACCTGATTCTCACAAATCTCTCTTTAAGAATCCTACTGTGGATCCAGAGACCCTTTCCCAGGGACCTAAAGGCATTAAGGCTACTACAGCCAAAACCCTTACCCCTTCAGACAGGGATTCCAGAGCTTTAGACAGATGGAGTAAGAAAGTATATACCTCTGCAACCCTGGCCATCAGAGCATTGAATTGCCAGTTTCACATGTTGAAGTACCAGCAGCATATTATGGAACTAATTAAACAAAAAATGGTGTTACTTCCAGGTTGTGCAGAAAATAAAGATTTATAAGAGGTAATGCATTCTGCAAACCAAGTTAGTAAACATACTTTGCAGTGTGGTTTTGATGCCCTAGAGGCATCTTGCAGAGCTGCTGTCACTGGGTCTGTACTGAGAAGGCATGCTTGGCTGAAGGAACAAATCTTGCCAGATCATTTCAAAGCAAAATTACTAGACTCTCCTTTAAATCAGGACCATTTGTTTGGAACCAAAGCAGAAGACATTCTTAAACAGATGGAGGAAAAAATTAAATCTATGCAAACTGTCAAAGAATTCTTATAGGTGTAGCCACCTAGATTCCGTAGGCATTGGCCTTCTAAAAACTGGTCCTTTCCAGCCCCTTCCAGGCCTTCTCAGTTCAAACCCAGGGGAAACGGACCACCTAGACTACAGTCTCAGGGTATGCAGAGATTTAAATAATGGAATACTCCCACCTCAAAAACAGGGAGTGGTAAGCCACCCCCTTATTGAAAAAGTTCACAATGACTTTTCAGTTGTCCTTCCCAGCCATGCCCAATTACTTGCGCCCCTAGGAGGAAAACTTGCCCTTCATACAAAAAGCTGGATGTCCATTACTCAGGACCATAGGGTTTTAAACATTGTATCCCAGGGATACAGATTTTGCTTCCATTCACTGCCAACCACAAGCGGATTTTCAGACCTTCCTCCAAACCAGTGGGCAGAGGCTCAAAAGCAAGTACTCTCCCTTCTCAATGTCAGGGCTATTCAACCTGTTCCAATAGAGCAAAGGGGACAGGGTTTCTACTCCAGACTGTTCCTGGTGCCCAGAAAAGAGGGCTCTTGGTGCCCTATCCTGGATCTATCAATTCTCAACACCTTTCTAGTGGTCCCAAAATTCAAAATGCTTACCCTGCAATAGCTTCTCCCTATGCTAGCCAAGAATGCCTGGTTAGTCACCCTAGACTTAAAAAGATGCTTATCTGCACATCCCCCATAAGGGAGTCTTGCAGGAAATATCTATGTTTCAGGACAGGCTCTATGCACTATCAGATTTCCGCACTTCCCTTTGGCTTATCTGCTGTGTTCAGAGTATTCACAAAGTGCCTGGCTCCAGCCATTGCATACTGCAGGCAGAGAAATATTCAAATTTTCCCATACCCGGACGATGGCCTGATTCAGGCGGACAGTCAGGAATTGCTACTTCAGCACCTAACATTTGTAAAAAGACTCCTAACTTCCTTGAGGTACACCATAAATGAAAAGAAATCACAACTGGTGCCCAGTCAAAAAATTTTATTCCTGGGAACAAGCTTGGACTCAACTTCCCAGATGGCATTCCTCACTCCGGAAAAGCAGGTCTATTTGACCAACTACTTCGAACAAATGCCCACCAAAACCCAGATATCTGCAAGGAAAATACTGCAAGCCTTTGGGTTCATGGTCTCATGCCTTCTGCTAATTCCATATATAAGACTGCATATGAGGAAACTTCAAGTGGTACTTAAAAAGTCTTTGGTGTCACCATTCTCAGGACCTGGAAACAGTGATTCCTATCATACCTTGTCTAAGGCAGAGTTCCTTTGGTGGGCAGAAGCATGCAATCACAACAAGGGACTGCCCATCACTCAACCCCTCGCTGCCCAAACCCTGACAACAGACACATCAGACTATGCATGGGGGGGCTCACATGGCAGGCAAATGCATTCAAGGCAAGTGGAGGCCAGGACAAATTCTCCTGCAGATCATTCAAAAAGAGATGCTAGCTGTAGAGAATGCTCTGACAGCCTTCAAATACCTAACCCTTCCAGGACAGCTGCTAATAAAGACAGAAAACACCACAGTTGTGGTACATAAACAAGCAGGGGGGAACCCATTCCTACCCACTCTGCAGGTTAGCCATAGCCCCTGTGGAACACAACCTTGAGCAACCAAGTGCACCTACAAGCTCATTTCCTTCCAGGCAAACAAAATTAACTGGCAGATGACTTAAGCAGACATCTACTGGACCCACACGAGTGGAAATTGGAGCCCAACTCCTTCAAACTTCTAATCCAGAGGTGGGCCTCTTTGCCTCCCCCGAGAACCACCAGTTGAGCAAATTCTGCTCCAGGAACCCTCACAGCAGGGCCTAGAAGGTGGATGCCCTATCATTCACATGGGAAAACCTCTCAATTTATGCCTTTCCCCCTCTGTCCCTCCTCTCAAAAGTACCACTCAAGATCAAACAGGACAGGCCAAGGGCAATTCTTATTGCCCCAGACTGACCACGCCAGCACTGGTACCCACTCCTACACAGTCGGACAACAGTGCCACCCTGGCACCTAAATCAGACAACTTCCCTGCTGTCTCAGTAGGAGGGACAGATTTTGCATCCACAGCTGCAAACCCTAAACCTTGCAGCCTGGCTTTATACCCTGAATCCACCACCAGCAACCCTCAGCAAACAGGTGCTGGATGTCATTCTTGAGGCCAGAAGGCCTAGTAATAGGAAATCCTATGCTGAAAAGTGGAAAAGATATTGTTCTTGGAATCAGTCTCAAGGAAAGGGCACAGCAGTGTACACAACTGTACTTTCTGGGTACTTTTATTGAATCTTCTTAAGGGCCGTACCCTCTGGAGTTTGTTAGAGCTCACATCCCTACTAAGAAAAATCTGAAGACTAAGCATACTTCTGTATGCCCTAAGGATCCACAACGGGAATGGCAGGTGTTTACTCAGGGCCTGTTCAATGCCTTAATGGCCTTGAAGCCTCCCCAAGGGGTTTCTGTGCCTACTTCCCTTTGGACTTCAACTGCTTCCAAATGGACTAGGGAACCGGATTCCTCAGATGAGGATTCAGAGTCTGATGATGGGTTCTTGTCTTACTCTTTTCATATACCTTTACCTTTGGCTTATGGTTCTGATGAAGAAGAGTCTAAGTCCTGAGTCTCCTTTTGAGGAATTATTTTTTGGTAATATAGCTAGAATGATGGTGTACTTAAGTGGGATTCTTCTCAAGTGTTTGATATCCAGAAAAGGTGTTAAGAGCTCCTTCAGGTGGACACTCCTAAAGCTTCAACAGTACCTTCTGTGTTGGGTACTTTGTTAGATCCCTATATAGCTGCCTCTAAGTCTCTTGATTCTCAGCCTTCTGCTCCTAAGAAATCTGATGGGTTGTATAACGTTCCTGAGGATTGTTGATTCTTATTTAAGTGTCCGTCTACTGACCCAGCTGTGGTGTCAGTCTCTTCTGATACACCTTCTAAACTTTTGTCCTCTTCCAAGCGTCTGCCTTCAGATAAGGATGGTAGGGCAATGGGGGGAATTGGTAAGAAGGCTTATATTGAGTCTACTTTGGCTTCTAGGACTATTAATTATTAGGCCACATAACCAGATGTGCTTTGGCTTTCCAGGCTTGTCAGGTTATTTCCTACCTTCATGATCCTGAAGCAAAGAATTCTGCTCTATTTTACATTCTTTCTCTGAGGTGACTTGTCACTGTATCAAGTATAGCTATGGTTGATTGGAATTACAGATGTGCAGAAGATCATATATTAATTCTAGACCCCCTTGTAAATAGTTTTTGTTTCCTCATTTGTGTTGGAAAGTTTTACTTGTTCACCTGTTTAAGTAGTATGTATGTAATTCAGTGTCATAAATAGGGAGCAGGTTATTAATGGCTTCTCAAAGGCAAAAAATGCACCCTCCATGGGACCCGACAACATCCTTGGCTGAGTCCTACATGAACTCAAGCAAGAGCTCTCAGCACCACTAGATACCCTATTCAACCAAAGTCTTTGCACCGGCTTCATCCCATCAGAATGGAGGACAGCCACTGTCATCCCTCTGCACAAAGGTGGAGCATCCACCGACCCAGGCAATTATAGGCCCATCTGCCTAACTAGCCTGGTCTGCAAGGCCATGGAACGTATTATCATGAACCTTATAAACAAGGACAGTGGTAACCTCCAAACACTTGATTCCACACAGTTTGGTTTTGTCAAAGGGAGATCATGCCTGTTAAACTTGGTCACCTTCTTCAAAACAGTCACCAGAGCCATGGGGTGAGGGCAAGACAGTGCACACTGCCTACCTTGATTTACTAAACCCTTGACACTATTCCCCACTCAGGCATAATAGATGAACTCTCCCAACTAGGCGTTAACCCATATGTTACCAGATGGGTAGCTAACTGGCTCACTGATGGAACCCACTCAGTCAAAATAGGGGAAGCCACCTCTAGTACTAGACCCATAACAAGCAGCGTACCCCGAGGATTGGTCTTGGGGCCTCTACTGTTTGGGATATACTCTTCTGAGGTGCAAGCCAAAACCAGTGGTCTGTGGCTGACCAAGTTTGCAGGTGACTGCAAGCTGGGTACTGTCATAAATTCCCCTAGTGATGTTAACATCCTCCAAGAGGGCCTTAACCAAACTAATTACTGGTGCCAGAAGCATCACCTCGAACTGTATACCAAGAAATGCATCATTATCCTCTTTGGGGAAGATTGTGTCCCCGCATATTATCACATTAATAACAACATACTAAGCATGCAATCAGTCATGAGAGATTTTGGCACCCAATTTGATAGGAACCTGACTTTTGACCACTACGTTGCCACCATTGTACTAAAGGCTTTCTACATGGCCCACCTCATAGGTAAGGGTATTTCATCCAGGAACAAGGAGGTCATAACATCCCTGTACTCCTCCGTTATCAGACCCATTATCAAGTACAGTGCCCCCTTCAGCATGTACCTTGCCAAGCACATGCAACAGTTGGAGAGACCACAGAGATTCCTGACCAGGAAAATCCAAGGTCTCAAACACCTATCCTATACAGATAGGCTAAAAGCCCTGTCCCTGTCCCTTTATACAGTCTCGTACAGACTGCTCAGAGATGACCTGTGTCTGGCATACAAGGCCATCTCAAACTCAACCTTGATGGAGTTGTTGCATATCTGTAAGTCAAACAACACTTGTTCAACCCACACACAAGGTCTCAACCTGGTCTGTGACTAATAGAACTTGTTGGCAGGATATTATGTCCCAGTGACACCCCCATCTGTGGAATAGACTTCCTCTCCATGTCAAGAAGAGTACCTCACTAGCTCTCTTTAAGAGGAACCTGGACTAATGGATGGGAAACAGAAAATGTACCCCTGGGATGCCACCTGTGTCCCTGCTGGACAGGGAAAACAGGTGCTGACTTTGTGGGAATATGGGTGAAATTCCTGGCTAGGTATATAAGAGCCTCCGGGCCAATAGCCTAGCATTGTCCTATAAACCTATGTTCTTTTCTTTTGTAAAATAAATAAAAATATTTTGAAAAAAAAGGTATAGCTATGATGCTGCTGATGCATCTTCCTGAGATCCTGCCTTTGGGTATGTCTTGAAGTGTTATTCTTGGCCTTGTCTGCAGTCTTTACCTGAAGACATTTAGGCCATGTTGCTGGATGCTCCTTTAGATGGTAAAAATGTCTTTGGTACTGCTGCTGCTATGTTTGTCTTTTTAGGATAAAGGTAAAGCTTTGCAGGATCCTAGACATGTTTTTGTCTTCCCTATCCCTAGGTTCCAGAGGAACTATCCTGCTAGGGCTGCTTTTGTTCACAGGCAGCTTAATCAGGCCTTCAAAGACAGGAAGGGTGGTAGCCGAGCTCCTCCTACTAAGTCTTCTCAGGCTGCTGTGGCTCAGAAGCCTCCTTTATCTGACAAGCCTGTTTCTCTTTGACTTCTTGACCCCCCCACTTCTCAGCTAGGTTATCTTGTCCCTTCTGCTCTCCCTCTGTCTTCCAAGCTGACATATCATCACCTCTAATTCCTATCCATCAGCCGCCAGGTTTACTTGTCCCTCAAAAGGAGGGCTTTAGGGACCTGTTCTGGATCTATCCTTGCTCATCACCTTTCTCAAGCTTCCTTTTTTTCAGATGCTTACTCCTCAAACCCTCTTTCCTCTTGCTCTACCCCAGGCTTTTCTAGTATCCTTGGGATTGAAGAGTACTTACTTTCATATTCCTATTCATCCTCTTTTCAGGAAGTTTTTTTTTTCATTTCTGTTTCTTCATCTCATTTTGAGTTCTCTGCTTTGCCTTTTGGCCTCTCTACTTCCCAAAAGATATTCACAAAATGCCTAGCTCCTGTGATTGTCTTTTGCTGGCTCCAAGGCATTCATATTTTTCCATATCTAGACAACCTGTTGCTTCAGGCACCTTCTCCCAGTCGCCTGTTACAGGATCTGGCGTTCACTATATCTCTCCTCCAAAGTCTGGGGTTCACTGTCATCTTTCACAAGTCTGTCTTGACTCCCTATCGGGATCATGTGTATCTGGGATACAGGATACTGACAGTCCCAGTGCTGGCTTCTCTTTCACCTCCAAACATTCTCTGTTGACAACTTTCTTTCAGTCTTCCTCCTCTGCTTGCTAATCCAGCAAGCGAGTTTCTTCAAGCCCTCTGATTCATGGCCTGTTGTATTCTAGTCTTGCCAGACTGCACATGAGGAAGCATCAGTGGCACCTCAAGTCAGTTTGGCTTCAGCATTGCCACCCTCTGGATTTCAGTGTGTCACTCCTTCCTTGTCTAAAGGGGAATTTGAGTGGTGAACTCAGCAACTTACCCTCAACCCAGGCCTGCCCTTTCAGTCTGTGCTTCCTTCTCAAGAACTATTCATCAGTGCTTGAGACTCTGGGAGGGGCACTTCCTGTGGTCATCTGAAAGTTCAAGGTCTTTGCACTCCCCATCAGAGGTCAGACCACTTCAGTATCAAAGAGATAAGAACAATTATGGCCCTTCAGGCTTTTCAGCCCATGCTGTCTCCAGTCCCTCTGAAGATTTACACAGACAACACCACAATGATGTGACATGTCAATAAGCAAGGATTGTTTTTTTAGGTGTGGGATCTAGATCTCCGTTATCAGTTAACTCTTCAGACGGTGTATATTCTCTCAAAGCACAATCTAGTGGCAGATAGATTGAGCAGGTGCAAAACACAGGCTCACTAATGGATGTTTCACAGAGACATGTTTCTGGACGGGTCCCCTTCCGAATACCAGAATTCAAAACTTCGAAACCCATATGATCGCAGACCATATGTTCGAAGTTTTGAAATACCGACATTCTGAATGGGAAATCGAATACAGCGCAGACTGGGAGATTTCCCTTGTTCTCGCTGTAGTGCAATCTCAAAGTTGGTATATTTAAGTAGGGGGGGTGGGGGGTCCAGGGGGCCGAAACCTCTCTGCTGTACACAGTTTAATATGTGTTTTTTTATTTTTACGGGTGTGGTTCACATTTTTGAACATTCAAATGTTTGATCATATGGTCTCGGCCATATGAATTTCAAACATTTGAGCATTCGGTTATGTGAAGTAGACCCTTCTAGGTATAGTCCATTGAGTAGATCTTTTTGCCTCCCCTGTCTGTGATCAGGCAGCTCCCTCTTTTCTGTTCCACAGTGCCATGCCACTGATGTGGAAAACAGTTGCCCTTTCTTTCCCTTGGAGGGAGTTGTTTCTCTGTACCTTCCCTCCCCTTCTTGTACTTCCAGGATTCCTACAGAAGATTCAGCTGGAATCTTCAAAAATCTTGTTAGTGACTCCCTTTTGGCCACGATGGCACTGGTTACCCCTCTTAATGCATCTGGCCAGAGGCAGTCATCACAAGTTACTTTACCAATTGGACCTCCTCACATAGGACAAGGTGTTACTCATCCATCTTCACTTGTCTACTCTCCAACTGACTGTGAATGATAGGGTTTTGGTCCCTTTTAGACACCTCTTTTTTTTTTTGAGGATCTGTGAGGGTTTTAAAGGAGACAAGAAAACCTGCAACAAAGTCTTATTTGTCCAAATGGAAGAGATTTTCTGTTTACTGCCATGCTTGTAACTAGGATCCTTTTTCAGTAGGGGGTCCCTCAGGTTCTCTCCTATTTGTGTCAGGTGCTCCAGTCTGGCTTCTGTAAAGGCCCATTTGTAAGCTGTTTCTGCTGGTCTACTTTTGAATCCTTCTTTGACGTCTTGATTTAAGGCCAAACAGTTTCTTAAAGGCGTCCTGCATCTTAGGCTACCAAGGAAGCTTATTCCTCCTTCTTGGGACATTAATTTTGTTTTGAAAAACCTGACCTAGGATCCTTTTGAGCCTGCTGGTTCAGCTTGTCTCCAAAATCATACATAAAAGAATGTCTTATTACTTGGTCTTACTTTTGCTTGGAGGGCTTCTGAGCTTCAGGCCCTTATGGGCATACCTCCTTTTTTCTTCTTCAGGGACATGGTGTCCCTTTGTACTAATCATTTTTTTATGCCTGAGGTTGTTAATGAATTGTCCTTGAATCAGATCCTTCTCCTCAGTTTGCTAGTGAGAGGATCCTATATACTTTAGATATCCGCAGACAGCTCAGGTATTATTTGGATAAAACAAAGGCCATTTGTAAATCTGACCACCTTTTTATTTCTTTTCATCCCAGGACATTGGATTTGGCTGTTTCTAAGCAAAGTATTTCCTCCTGGGTATCTAAGGCCATTTCTTTTTGTTATTGTTTTTATAGCAAATGTCTGTCTACTTCCATTAGAGCTCACTCCAGTAGGGCTATTGCCTATTGTGGTGCTTTTTTCTGGGGTTAGACACTAATTTCATCCCTTAAGCTGCTACTTGGTCTTCAATGTGTACCTTTTCTAAGCATTATAAACTGGATATGGTTTGTAGGGCGAGAGCAGGTTTTGTTTGAGTCATTCTCGTGGGTTTGTTGAGGGCTTTTTCCAGCCTTCCATCTCTCAATCCTTTTTTTTTTTTTTTTTGAGTCTTTGTACTCTCCCTACTGTGAAGATACTGCAATAGTGATATAGAAAGACATAGTATAGTTGTGTAAACTCTTATCATAACAGTATACATCTTTCTCTTCACTGTTGCAGTATTCGTTCCCTCCCTCCAACCCCCTTTTTTTCCTTTGGATTTAGTTTTGGATTTTTTCTGGTTCCCCTCCTGGCTAAGTGTCTCCCATTTTCAGTCTGGATTTTCTGCTTCTGGCTTTACACGGCCTTTTTTGCTCTATGGAGACTACTGTCTTCTGGGGCAATTCAGTTTTGGGTAACTGCATCCATATGTTACCTCTAAGTCCTATATCCTGTATGGGGAGCATATGTATGGCATACTGTGCATGCAAGATCTAAAGGTTTTGGTATACTGGCTGGACATTGGCTATCCTTGGCAGGAGATCCCTACTGTGAAAAATACTACAACAGTGAAGAGGACTTCTACTTGTATGGTAAGATTTTACACAACTTTACTTTCTCCTTAATTGTGACATATTCTGTGAACATTGTAATAATTTTCCACGTTTCTCATTTCTAACACAGTCCTTTGAACTTTTCCAAAATGTTAGCATATTTTAGTAAACGTCATTCAAAAGAGATATCCTGTTAATCATCCATTCCACACAAGCTAGTCTGTGATTACTACATTGTGCAAGTAATTTATTCCTTCCATAGTTTTATTTAATAATGTAAATGAGGTAACCATACTGGTCTGTAATTAACCCATAGTAAACCTATGCAACACTAGTGGGTAAATGTAATATTTTCTTATTTTTTAACTGGTGCTGACCACACAACCTTAAATAACTGCAGTTTCTCTCTTCACTGCTCCATAACCGTTTGTATCAATGGTCTCCTTTCTGATCTTTCTGTTTGATGTACTAACTCTCTTTGACTAGTTTTTTTCTCCCTGAAGCAGTTTTCAACCATTACTGCTGTACTGTTGATTGGTGGCCCCTAGGTGCTGTCTGAGTCTGGAATATCATCTAGTAATAGTCTATTATTTGCCAGCACAGCAGATATGCTTTATTTACCACTTTGTCGATGCTGACTTAATATGCTGCAGTTTCACAGTTTCTTTTGGTTTACTTAGGTTCGTAGATTAGTACTAGGCTAACTGCCTTTATGGGCCATTTTAAGCCTAGCCAATTACCCCCATGTCAGAATCAAACCTGCACCTTGTGTTTCTAAGGTAAGCACCTTAACCATTACGCCAACCTCCCACCCAAAAAGTCATCACTGCCAAATCTTGAACCCAGAACCCTGTGCACTACAATCACAGTAACATACCTCTACACCATCTGACCGGTAAAGTAAATCTCCCACAACTTTCCACACTGTCGTGGCTTAACTATTTGGGATCAGCTCTCATATTTGTGCTGTTTGTTCTGTTTATTATTTTTTATTCTTGAATAATTGCTGTAAACATTTCAGAGAGTGGTATTTCTTTACATTTTTAATAACTGGTAGTGTAACATTGTATTATACCAGTTCTTCAATGTGTGCGCCTGTTGCATCCTTTTTTGCATTTTTTACGACCAGGTAGTCATGTTGCAGTGATCTGGGATGCTTCATCTCCATTACAGGAAACCATAAGGAATTCAGTCATTCTGACAATCAGAAGTCCGATTCCAGCCACAGGGTAAATGAACTTTCATTTTATTTTCTTGATGAGCTGCACCTGCCCAGAAGTGTTTATAACATCAGAAGTAAAAATGAAGTTAGCCTTGTAAGCATTAGCCTGTTCCTCTGAAACTACATGTGTGAGATAGTGATGTCAGTAAAACAAATTCACCCTGGAAATGCAGACAGTATTCTTCTTAATCATATGTCAGAGCATCAAAAGAAGCATGAAACCAAGATGCAAGTCTGAGGCTAGGCATGCCTGTTGCTAATTTGAAGTCTTTGGAAACAAATCTCAAGTGAAGTGGTAAAACAATCTCAAGGTCTTGTGTGACTGCTGGCGGTCAGTCATTCACTATACAATTTTCCAGAGACTGTTAAGGTCAAGGTGTTCAGCTCTGTTTTATTTTATTTTTTTTTTTTGAGCAGATACCAGAGATTCTGAATTTTAAACACAAGAGTCAGTCCATGGAGCTATAAAGTCCTTGCCGTTACCTACCCTCATAGGGCATGCCCTGCTTCCAGAAGGGTAAAAGTCTTAGAATTTAAAGCTGCCCATCCAGTCACCAAGGTTTTCCTTAAAAGGAGGTGAGGGTATCACTCTGCATTGTGTATAATGGAAGATTATTCCAGAGATGGAGGAGATGTTAAGTAATCGATCTGGACCTCCAACATGTGTTATTTATTTGTTGATGGAGATTTGAGTTCTTATTTTCAATATTTGTGGAGCCAGCTTTATTAAAGAGGTGTAGGTGGATTGGGTCCTAAACAACATGTAAAGCTAGCCATAAATCACCATGACAGGGATCTAATAAGTGATATAGGGGTAAAGCTTCAATCCTGTGTTGATAGCTGAGGGTCGGTAACATATGTACATTAAAAGGTTAATGTTAAGTTGTCAATCTCGCCTTCATTCTTGCTGGATGGGTTCGGAGCCGATCCTCGGCTCTGACTCGGCACTTGCTAAGCTCGAGAGCTAATTTTACCAGCTCGAGGCAACCCTATATCCCATGATGCAAGGCGGAGATTACTCAGATTTCGTTTGCCGCTTCGCTAACGAGGTGCCTTCTTTTACCAGCTCTAGGTAAGTGAACATTTTAGAGACTTTTCGTCTACCCCCCTTTAAATTTATATATATATATTGTAATTTGTTAATTATCGATTTACTTTAGCCCTATTCCCGTCAGTGTTCCCTTCTTTTTGAGTAAATATTCCCTTGTCCCTAGTTAGGCCTTAGGCCTTCCCCTCCCTAAATTTTTTCCTGTCAGGGATTGTTTGTGTGTGACTGTGTGTTATCCCTGTTTAATTTAATTTAATTTGTTGGACTGAGTGTTTTTGTGTGTGAGTGTGTTACTGGTGTTTCATCGACACAGTTATGTCGAAGGACACTAAGGTCTCAGGCTTCAAGAAGTGTGACTCGTGCTGTCAGAAGATGTCTCTGACAGACGGTCACACTTCTTGTGTTTATTGCCTGGGACCTTCGCACCTGCAGGACTCTTGTGCTATCTGTCATGCTTTCAGCCCAAGAGTCCTGCAGGAACGAAAAAATAAGCTCATATTAAGGGGCTTATTAAAGCCCGAGAGTTCCCCGACTAAGTCGGCGCCGGGGAAGCCCTCGAAACCTGTTAAGCCTTCGGCTCAGGCTTCCAAGCCGTCGGCTTCAGGTTCTTCCTCACCAGGCTTGAGATCGGCTCCGGCCGGAGCCGATCTTTCCATACCAGTCTCAGTATCGGCTCCATCCGGCGCCGATACTGTTAAATCCAGCCACCAGTGTCGGCTCCGGCTGGAGCCGACGTATCTTCGGCTCCGATGGCTCCATTGATCTCAAAAAAGAGATCTCGATCCCCTTCAGTGGAGTCTATTCATTCGACTCCGAGATCACCCTTGCTCTCGGAGCGGAGCCATCGGAGCCGATCTTCTCGGGCATCCAGGCTATCTGATCACGACCTTGAGAGAGTGGTGAGTAGACTATTAAAGTCTCAGGCATTGGCCCAAATTCTCCATAGCCCATCTCAACAGACGGTAGCTATCTCACATCCACCGAACATTCCTCCTTCGACTCTCTTACAGAGCTCGGAGCCGGAGCTCATCGGAACCGGTACCGTTGTGTCTTCGGAGCCGATACCACCCCTTTCGGCTCCGTCGTCCTCGGCTCCGATTTCATCCTTGAGACCTTCATTGGAGGGATCCGGGCGTCTACTCTCTCTCGTCGGCTCCGAGGGGGTGAGTGGCATTGGACCCTTGTCCGACCCCGTTCTCCCTCTCGGAGCTTCGGCGTTGGTGAGCTCGGCCCCGACATCTGCCTTGGAGCCTTCCCTCTCGGTGAGGCCTGGGGTTCCTATCTCTTCGGAGCGGGAACTTTCTGGTCTCTCTGACGGGGGAGCCTTCGAGGTGATGAGGAGTGTACTAGCCCCTGGGCTTAGTCAGCGGACAGTTCCATCAGCTCCTCCCACTACAGTACCTGCTGACGTCTCTTCCCACTCTCTTGCTCCCGGACCCAGAGATCCAACGCCTCAGGTTTCCCCATTGGGAATATCTTCCTCTTCCGAGGCTTCTCCTGATCCGTCAGGGGAACCCCCGCGTAAGAGGACATGTAAGAGGAAACATTTAGACTCCCCTGAGTCTACTACATCAGATACTGACTTGGATGAGTCGGAGGGATCCCCAAGGTCCTCCTCTGAGGATGTCTCATTTTCAGACATCCTTGAAATCCTTAAGCAGAGGGGGAACTGGCCCTCCCTTAATCCCTCCGAGGACGAGTCAGTATACCTGGAGGCGTTCGGATCTTGACCCTCCACCTCCTGGGTGTCTCCGCCTTTCGACCCTCTCATGGAGGTAGTGGCTCGGAAGGAGTGGATGGCTCCAGATTCGGTGGAACCTATCCCTAGGAGACCTTCAAAATTTATTACTGCCCCATAAGATAGACAATATTTAACAAAGAGTGTCCCAGTTGATGCCATGGTGGTGGCTGCTGCCACCAAAAAGGAATTAGCTGATCCTTCAGTACCTGTCCATCCTCCTAATAAGGATTCTAGGACTATGGACAGGTACGGTAAGTGGATTTTTTCTTCAGCGACTTTTGCCATGGGAGCACTGAACTTCTTATGCCACTTCACCCACCTTCAAAGAGATGTTTTTAAAGAGTTGGGAGAAGTTTTACAGGATCCGTCAGCTGCTGGGTCTCAGGATAAGATTAGCTCACAGCTAGGAATCCTTAACTCCATTGCTAACTCCTCCATGTGGCTCATTTCTTATGCAGGCGATGGAGCGAGTAGGGCCGCAGGCACAGGAGTGGCCTTAAGGCGTCAGTCCTGGATGCGGCTTTGTAATTTTGCAGACCCCTTCAAGGCGTCTTTCACAAACTCCCCCTTTGATGGCTCGACCTTGTTCGGTCCTCAAGTGAAAGACACTTTGACTAGATGCGAACAAGATGGCAAGACTCTTTCTGCCGTAGGAGTCCGTTTCTCCACCCCTTCTAGAACTTACCCCAAAGGACAGAAGGGAGGGAAAATGTGGTTCCGCAAATCTCAAGGAGTCACGCCTGATGCACGAAGTCAGTTTACCCCCAGAGGCAGAGGGGATAACAATAATAGACACCGCCGTAGGGGCAGAGGTGGTCCGCAGAATCAGGGTAGCAGAGAGCCTCTTTCTGACAAACCCTTCCAGCATCCCTGAGATGTTGCCAGATTGTCCGCCTTCGGAGGCAGTCGGGGGAAAATTATCACTGTACCCAATAGCCTGGCTTTCCCTTTCTCAAGACAAATGGGTACAGTCAATTATATCCGAGGGTTACAAAATTCACTTTATTCAAACCCCAATTCAACAAAAGGGAACCCTTCCAGATGTTCCACCCGGTCTAAGGGAACTAGCAGTACTAGTAATATCAAAACTGCTAGTAAAAAGAGCCATCCAGCCAGTCCCAGCGGACCAAATAGGATCCGGAATCTACTCAAGGTTCTTTTTAGTTCCAAAAAAGACAGGGGACTGGAGACCAATATTAGATCTGAGCAAACTCAACAAGTTTGTAAAGAAATCAAGATTCCGGATGGTCACGCTTCAGTCCATTCTGCCCTTTCTGGGCAAGGACGATTGGATGTGCTCGATAGATCTTCAGGATGCGTACTAAAACATAAAAATTCACAGACGCTCCGGAAGATATCTCCGCTTTCGGCTGGGGACCAGTCACTTCCAATTCAGAGCCCTGCCATTTGGACTCACTACAGCCCCCAGAGTGTTCACCAAATGCATGGCAGTGGTTACGGCTCACCTGAGACGTCAAGGATTCCAGGTGTTTCCATATCTAGATGACTGGCTCCTCACTGCCACCACCAGGCATCAGCTTCTCCAAGCCAGAAATTACACCATTCACACTTGCAGAGGGCTAGAAATTTCTATAAATTTCGAAAAATCTGCCTTGTCGCCTTGTCAATATATTACTTTTATAGGCGCAAGATTGGACACCGTACAACTTTCAGCAAGGTTGACAGACCAAAGGATCTTGGACATTCAAAGACACGTCCAAGTGATTCTATTCAGCAACAAAATTCAGGCCAGATTTGCTCTGAAAGTACTGGGTCTTATGGCGGCCGCCATAACACTTCTTCCCCTCGCCCGCTTTTACATGCGGCTTCTACAATGAATGCTATTCACCCAATGGTCTTTTCAACAACTTCCCATGCGTCACGAGATCATAGTAACTCCAACTTGCAAAAGACATCTGACTTAGTGGATATCGTCCCCTCAAATCCATCAAGGCAGACCATTTGTTCCTCTTGCCCCGGTTGCCACGATTACATCGGACGCCTCATTGATCGGGTGGGGGGGGGGCATTATCAGGGCAGAATGGTCCATGGCACTTGGCAACCTTTCGAGTACCATCTGCACATAAATGTTCTGGAGATGAGAGCAGTGCTTTTAACGTTGCAAGCCCTCAACGACTCTCTTCCCCTGGGAACTATTGCAGTCCAAACGGACAATATGTCTGTAGTGTGGTATATAAACAAACAGGGCAGAACCAAGTCCTATCCACTGTGTTGAGAGGCTCTCAGACTTTGGCAATGGGCAATCTCCTCTCACCGGTTTCTGATAGCAACGCACATTCCCGGGAAATCCAACATCATAGCGGACAGATTGAGCAGAGCTATTCTCATGCCTCACGAGTGGTCTCTCAAACGGTCAGTGACGGAAGAGATTTTTCAGAAGTGGGGCCTTCCTTGCTGCGACCTTTTCGCTACACCTCAAAACAGCAAATGCCCAGACTTCTTCTCTCTCTTCCCCCTTCCAGGCCATCCCCCCAGAGACGCTCTAACACAAGATTGGCCCCAGGGACTTCTTTATGCTTTTTCTCCTTTTCCGCTGATACCTCAGCTAATTCAGAAAGCAACCGCCTTGAGAGCCAAGTTGATTCTCATTGCCCCTTATTGGCTTCGACAGATATGGTTTCTGTTCCTACATCATTACCTCTTGGTACAGCCATGGCATCTGGACCCGGTTCCAGATCTTCTGACCCACCAGTCGGGTCAACTGCACCAATCCATACCTTCTCTCAACCTCACTGCTTGCTTGCTCCACTTCCATCCTTAGCCAGGCTTCCTATGATTTCTAATCCTGTACGGGATATCATAGTAGCTTCCCTAAAATCTTCTACCAGAAAGATCTACACTAGTAAATGGCGACGTTTCTCTTTCTAGGCAAAAGCTAGGAACATAGACCCCTATACTGCTCCAATTCATTCGGTATTGGACTTCCTAGCTGAGATTTTTCATTCAGGATCCTCTTCTTCCACAGTGAAAGTTCAACTGGCAGCCATTTCAAATTTTCATATAGGCTTTTTGGACCACAGCATTATGTCACATAAACTTTGCAAGGCATTCCTTCGAGGTATCTTTTTATTGAAACCTCCAATTAGAGACCCCCCCCCACCACAGTGGGATCTAAATTTAATTTTAACATCCTTGATTCTTCCCCCGTTCGAACCTGCAGCTGCCTGTTGTTTGAAATTGCTTTCTTGGAAGACACTTTTTCTAGTTGCCATTACATCTGCCAGGAGAGTATCTGAGCTTCATGCTCTCTGTGTTCACCCTCTATCTAATATTCCACAAAGACAGGGTATCCCTAAGAACTAATCCGTCTTTCTTACCAAAGGTGGCATCACAGACTAACCTAAGTCAGTCCATTGATCTTCCAGCATTTTTCCCGAATTATTCTGATAGAGCTGAACAAAAGTTACATAATCTCGATGTTCACCACCAGCTCAGATATTATCTGGATAAGACAAAAATTTTTAGGAAATCTGATCAACTATTACTATCCTATGCAGAGAACAAAAAAGGCCTTCCAGTTTCTAAGGTAACTTTATCTAGGTGGCTGTCTTCTGTGATCACTTACATTTATCAGCTCAGAGGCAAAGAGTTGGTTTCTAACCCAAAAGCCCATTCTACCAGAGCTCTAGCTACATCTACAGCTTTTCAAGCTAGACTTCCAATAGACACTATTTGTGCAGCAGCCACATGGGCCTCTCCTCATACCTTTGTTTCACATTACAAATTAGATTTGGTCTCCAGAGACAGAGCAAATTTTGGTTCCACCGTTCTCAAGAGTCTGTTCCATTGAGCCACCCAGGATAGAGGTGCTAGGGACGCGGTCCCATCCAGCAGGAATGAAGGCGAGATTGACAACTTAACATTTAGAAGTTATGTACCTACCATAACGTTCCATGTTAGTTGTCTTCTCTCGCCTTCTTTCTTGCGTCCCGCCCTCCATCCCCCTAGCCTGGTCAGACCGGGAAGATTATACATCTTCTATTAAGAGGTTATTACCTTTTTCCTGGCTGTTCAACTCCTAGTGTCACTAGATTATGTTGATCCTTTCTAGAGGGTTATGATGTTATTTGGTATCCTTATTTCTTCCTCCTCTTAAGTTGGAAGAAAATACTGTTATCTCTTTAGCTACCAAACGAGATCTGAGTAATCTCCGCCTTGCATCATGGGATATAGGGTTGCCTCGAGCTGGTAAAATTAGCTCTCGAGCTTAGCAAGTGCCTAGTAGGAGCCGATGATCGGCTCCGAACCCATCCAGCAAGAAAGAAGGCGAGAGAAGACAACTAACATGGAACGTTATGGTAGGTACATAACTTCTAATTATATATATTATAATTAGTCTGACAACTTATTTTGACTTGGATGAGATACCTTTAGTTATTAATTGTATTAGATAAATTGGTTGTCTGACTACTGTTGCTGTGTGGTGGTCAAAGGACAGGGAGTTGTCTACAAAGATACCAAGACATCTGTATTACTGTGTAGTAGAATGCTGTCCATACTGTAAGTTGCTGTGGAGATTCATTTACCAAAGTTGAAAATGCTACACTTCTTTGTATTTAATTTATACCTGCTTGTAATACCCCATTGATTTGTATGGTGTAACCCTTGCTATAGTAAAATGGTTTTAGATGCTGAATGAATAACATCCAAATTACAGTAAACAGGAAATTTAGTTAGCCATATGGTCTAGGTTAGTGGCTTGGTGCTCTGAGCAGTAGACGCCAAAAAGAAGGGTGTTCCAGTACTGAGGCAATGAATGCCTCCAGTCACATATTTTGCTTGCTGAGGTGGTACCAAGTAATTTAACTTTGCACTCTCTCTGTCATCCAGTTTGCTGTCTATCCTCCTGAGAGTCTATGTTCAGGCTTTTAATCTTTTGTACAGTTCCAGCATGCAGAAGTGTCAAAGACCTTGTCCGTGTCCAGGTATGCTGTATGAATTGCAGTGACTTTCTCAAAGGAATTTATTAAATGAAATAAACGTCATCTCTTGTGACAAAAAACATATTGTTGCAGGTCTAGTGCAAAGAGATGTTTCCTAGCACAGTTTATGGTATCATTTTAGGCTTTGCAAATTAGACATGTTAGGCTGCTGGGTCTGCATACCCCAGAAGCTGAGGTTCAGCCTCCTTGATACAGTGCTATAGTGATGGCCATTTTCTATACATTAAAACATTTCTTGTGGCTTTGTTTGTTGAGCGCTTATGGGATGGGTTTAGAGATGGTGTGCTTAGCATTGCTGACCTTGCAATTTAGTATACTGAGGTCCATACAGGTGATATTATTTTATTTTTAGAGAGCATTTAAAACATGTTCCATAAGGGATTTTGGAATTTGTTGAACTTCGGTGACTGTTTCTTGGTGAGAAGTTGGCAATACATTTCTCTGCAAGTATACAAGAAATATCTTTAGGCTCACACTGGAAAATAATATTATGAATGAATTCATATTATTAATATGCATTATTTCTTAATTGTGTGGTGTAATTAAAAAAAAAACTTATGATTATCCTTGGCTTTGTGTGGTAATTTATATGTATGCTCCACTTGCTACAGCTTTCAAATTTTTGTTAAACAATGTTTTTGACAGCCTTTATTGTGAGTTGATCTCAGGGCCGGCCTTAGCCAAAATGGCGCCCTAGGCGAAGTAGTGCTCCAACGCCCCTTAAGCGCCACCCACACCACAGTCATGAAACACCCCTATTTGAGCCACACCCACAGGGTCACTCCCCAAGAATGCCACTCCGGTCATTTCCTTAAAATATTTAAATGCATAGGAAGAATAACTACATTAAAAGGTATCTTTAAATACAACTACTTTGCATAGTATTTTCTACTTTAAATACGAGACCAGATCACGGTCAAATAGGGCCCTAGGCAGGGTAATAGACTGACCCCCAGAGCAGTTGCTCCTGCAGCAACCCCCTCCCCCCAGCAGCAGCCCCCTCTAGAGCCATTCCAGTGTTCCATTATTTGGTTATTTCTCACCAGTTACCATGCATACTGTTCTGTTACTTGCTTCTACAGTCATTACAGATATTGAACTAAAATAGCACAAACACAGGTAGCCATTTGCTAAACAATATATTCTCGCAATGAAAACAGGCTCAGCATAAGCAGTACACTTCTCTACCCTTGAAACTCACATTCATTGAAATGGAAAAAATCATATTCATTGAACGGCATGAAAACCCACATTCATAGAAAATGCATCTGGCCAGTGAAGAGTTAAGTTTACCTTTGGGCTGTTTTCAAAACAGACTCCTTGCACACATTTTTTTAGGGCCATGCATCTGTGTATTTGTTCTTTAATTCACCTTCCTGATTGCATTGAATTATATTCCTTGTATAATACAGCACCACTTGTTAGAAAGTGTTTTAAATTTGTAGTTATAAGCATTCTTTTAATAAGCAATGAAACAAAATGTATGAACCAGTAACTACCCATTTCAGAAATTTTCAACCATAAAAGGCCACTCAAGACGTCTGTCATTATAATCCACCAATATTACTCCATACTCAACTTCTGCAGATGTAAAATCATCTGAATTCCACATTAAAGAAATCTGTACCTAATGAAGAGGTTGCTACTGGCAAAACAACTTCACATATCAATGTTTCATCAACAAATTCAGTGCCTGCTTTCCTTGAAGAATTAATTGCCTATATTGCATTAAAAAATTGGTAAGTTGGTAATATTGCAGTACGAAATGACCAACAAGTTCATAGTCACTAGGCATTCATACAAAGGACATACTCAGGAGTATAGAACTCCTATCGCCCTTATAATGCACCAAATAATCAGCAATCATATGGGCAATGCAATATCAGCACTCCAGCTATATCTGGGTACCTTGCCTATATTTTTCTTCAAATATCTTTGGACCTACTTTTTTGTATTGATTAATTTGGATTTCTCTTCTGCATAAATACTGCACCATATCAGATCTCTCTCTTTCAGATGTCTATATCTTTTGTTATACCTTTCAAAAAATTCTGTATTTTATTCTTTATATTTTTGCACTTCCTCTGGAGTTTCTTTTTCCAAATGGTCCAAGGTTTCTTGATCTGTATAATGTTTTTCATGAATCTGTTATACTAATGAAAACAAATTTGCATTTGAAGCTTTTGACAGTTTATCTTGTGCAAGTATTTAAATTTCTTCTAATTTCTCTCTTGAATCTTTTTGTGTATCTTCTGTCCAGGAATTCTGGACTTTTTGCGTAATAGTAACGATATGCAATTTATTTTTTATCTTCAATAATCCACTCTGTCATTTTAATGGCTATTTTCTGACCTGTCAGATTTTGT
The DNA here is from genome assembly GCF_019279795.1 of Protopterus annectens. Lineage (NCBI taxonomy): Eukaryota > Metazoa > Chordata > Ceratodontiformes > Protopteridae > Protopterus > Protopterus annectens. The sequence goes on along the minus strand of NC_056735.1, from coordinate 1,767,909,938 downwards.
GGACTACTACTTCCTTCTACAAAAGGTGCCCCCCCCGCCCCAGAGCATGGCCTAACTCCACTGTAGGAATTTTTCAGTGTCTTGAGGATTCGACACTGTAATTTTTTCCACTCCTTGCACTGGTCCGCCTGCCAGGATTGGGCATTTTTTTTTTAACATGGGACTTGTGCACCCAGGTGTTCTTTCTTATTTTGTTTAACGTGCTTCTGCCCATGATACATAGACAGCATATTACATAGCATGCATCAGGGTCGTCTTGGTGAGATTTTGTAAAACAAGGGTCCAACTCATGAAGCTGCTCACCAAGACTTGAGAACAAATTAAATTCCAGCAATACTGCTCTTCTTTGGTTGCTGATTTTATCATCTCTCTACTCGGAACCCATGTTATCCCTCTACTCAGACCCAAGACTGCTTGTAATGTAGTAGTCAGCAAAAAGAAACAGGAGTCAAAACTAAGCTGTTTCATGTCCCACTGCTGCTGCTTACTGGCTGGCACTGTCAGCTTTAATGCCAGACCTGAAGCTAACAGCACCTTCTAAGCATTACTAAGGTTGAGTCTCACACTAGCATAGTATTGAAGCAGGATGTAACTTAACTGCATTTGGAGTGTAAGAGTGGCACTCTATGCACTACACTATTAGGGATGCTGGAAGTGCAAAAGAGAAGTGCCCATATTCATTTTACTAACTGCAAGAAGAAATCTCACTGCTGTCTACAAAATGAAAAGCTTGAAATGGCATGTTAATGATAAAAAACACCTGCCATTCTACCAAAATCATACGCCTGATAAATGTGAAAAAGCAAATAGAAAGCTGCTCTCCTGTAGGAAGGATACCCAAATGTAAAATCTTTTCAAATCTCTTGAAAAGAAATACTCACCAATTGTCAGGCTCCAAACACAAACCACTCTTCTACATGGAAGTAGCTCACCAATAACAGAAAATTAAAAACATGAGTTAAACAAACCTGAAGGTGTAAATGTTCAAACACACAGTACCAATATTAATTCCACCAAAACCACATGCTACTGTAAGATTATAGTTTGACAGTTTTTCCTAAACTTCTTTCCAATTAAAGAAATCTATCCAAAATTTCCCCATCTTTACTGACAACAGAAGCATACACTTAAGAAACTACTACAGCAAGTCTGTAAAAAAACTGGAAGAGATATCTCTGTTAAGTTACAACTGTGCATGCATGCATATCTTTAGTGTGTGATATACATCTCTCATACGCACATCTTTTTAGCTACATAAAGACAGACTACGTGCTTATGCAGTGACATTATAGAACACTTGCACACCAATTTGATATGCCTGATATTAGTTAGCTCCCTTCCCAAAAACAGCACAATATATGTAAACTTGAAACTTCAATGGTTTTCCTTCTTGACTGCAGCACATTCTCATATGAAAATGTACGTCGTCAAAACAGGTGCTACAACTGTTCTGCCAGCGAACTCCAGATAGTTTCACTACGCAAGCACATTTCACTACCATTACTCCAAAAAATATATATTACAAAAAAAAAATACCCCTTCATATGCCTGCGGAATGTGCATGCACCTGGAGAGGAAAATGGCCTCAGAAGACAGAACGTCCATACAGAAAAAGCAAAGTACTGAGACATTTCATAATACCACGCTCCATCAGAATTGATCTTTTTAAACTCAGTTTCCATGTTCACAGTGATGCCTGTGCAGACGGAGCAATGTTGTTTATATCCCGGTCTCTACATATGGTTTATTTATTTTAATTAATTTACTAAAGTTTGAGTTATGTAAATTACTTAAAATATCCTTTCAAATTGTGGAGTTGACGCAGCTGTGTGGGTTGCAGTTATTTTATTTAGCATACTTGAAGATAAGCTATAGTGGTAAGAATTAGAGGAAATAAATATTAGGATGGTGTAAGAGAGTTAGAGGAACAGTTAAACACATAGCAGAGAAGGAAAGATAAAATCAACCATTTAAGAAACCAAGGGGACCAAGCTATGACAGTATTGTTTTTATCCAAGGCTTTTGATACTGTTTTGTCAGCAACTACTTACATAGGTTAACTTTCCTACAAATCGGCAAGCCTCCTATTCATTGGGTACATAGCCGCATAGGAAATGAATCACAAGCAGTCCAAAAGCAGCAAATGTTAATCCTTCTTTAAATCTATTTTAGTTGGCATTCCACAGGGATACATTCTAGGCCCGCATATTAATACCTGGTAAGAAGCATTCCTAACTCTGGCCTAATGCACTAGGTGTATGACTTGTATTGTCATACCTTCAGTTAATTATTTAACCAGCTTCAAATTTCTGTACAAGGTGTTCTTAACATCAAGAAGTCCTTCACTGAATATCAGCCTGTACTTTAATTCTAAAAAAAAAAAAACTCCTGTTCATCTCAGCCTTATCAGCAGTCACTAATTTTAATATCACATCAACAGATTGCACCGCTATAGAATAAATAGCACAGAATAAACTAGAGTGCCAGTGTAGAAAGTTTGACAATTATATTGATTACAGCTTACCACCATATAAGAAACTGGGTTCATTATATAATGTTAATGCCTGACTTGAAATGAATATGCACATCAGACAGTCAGCAGAACATTGCTTCATCCGAACCTTTTCTTTGTATCTGCAATACTAATCCAGCTACTAAAAATTCAAATCAATTAAACTTGAGTAGAGCTGCAGTAATATACTGCGGTGGTGGTGCTGCGGTAGCGTTGTCTCACAGCCAGACATCCCATTCGATTCTCAGCTAAAGCGTCTTGTGGAGACATGCGTGAAGGGGCGTACCTTCATTGAAGGTTGTGCGTCAGGGCTGGTAACTCTGCCGGCACGTAAAATCTTCTGCCAATCATTAGTGGACCGGAGTTCCGCTGTGGCGACCCCTAACTGGGAAAAAGACGAAAGAAACATTAAGAAAAGTAAATTAATTAATTAAAATAAATAAACACAAATTGCGCCCTTTACGAGGCCGGCCTGCATGGCGCCCTAGGCGGTCGCCTAGTTCGCCTATGCCTAAGGCCGGCCATGGTTGATCTAAATTATTATAGGCCTTTTTTGTTATAGATATTATTAATGCTGGATTTCCACAAAGGTGTACATCGTTTACATTCTTAGTATAATTAGTTGTAATTGCAGATATGAACAGAGATAAGGATATTGTAGGAGTGGTGTAAGTAGGAGCAAATGTTAGTGAGAACCCTTTGGGGGTATCTATTTTTACAAGGGTGTTAGCATTAACTAAATGTAGGAATCTTTGGATGTACTCAGTGTTTGTGATATAAGCTCCACACTTAATAGAAAGTTGAAATCACCCACTGAAAGGTGGTATTATTAGAATCCTAGGTTAGAGCTCTAACTGAGATCAAAATATAAGCAGTGTGGCACTGCATGAGTCTAATATCTGAAGAGGTTTAGAATGAAGAACACTGAAAACAAACTAAGAATTTTCTTAACTAGTGCTGTTTACATAACACTGAATCATTAAACAGATAATGGCAAATAGTTGCAGCCTTATGGTGACTGTAACATTTGTGCCCCTTTAGTAATATGACGTAGCACACATTACATGTCTGAGTAGAATGGCTTAAGGCCATGGAGTAGCGTGATCTTATTCCACACAGTACAGAGCTCTGTGTATTTTTGGCTTTTTGTCGTGCTCCACATTTGTACCCTGTGTCTTAAGTGGCGCGGTTTACAAGATCACAGGCTGTTCCTATTTCACCATACACTGCTTATGTGTAATAACAGCATGAATTTTCAGGCTAAATTGCATTGTTCCCTGTTGCAGGATGGTGCAGCTTTATCATTACAATAGTTTTTTTTTAAATGAGGATGCACATTAAAAGCAGTGTTTCCAATATCCGTGTTTTGGCTACTGCAGCCGTATAGCAAGAAATGAAGTCAAGTAGGCTGTGCCCCTGAACTGCCATCTAACTAAAGATAATGCATTTTCTACCATGTTCACTGACATCACTGCTGTCATATAAAAACAAGAGGGGGTGGGGCCTATGCTATTCACATATGAGCTGTACATTGTTTTTCAGTCAGACTGATACAGTAAGTTTTGTAACTGGGATGCTAAAATCACTGTGCTTTTTCAAAAATGAGTGAGGAAATGGTGACTGGATAGATTTTACTGTAATCTGTCTACCATTTATTTAGTTATTTCAAATCATCGTAGGCATGGAAGTGGACATGTTATGGTGTTTCTTTTACATCTTGTTTATCCTTATCCTTTGTAGGATCCACATTATTACAGTGCGTTACCCACCTGCACTAAGTATGCCACCATGCCATTTCTGCTCCATCCTTCCTATATCTTTCCAACTTTATTTCCATGTTCAAGGGTGCTGAGTTAAATAGAGCTATGAAATAATGTGGTATTAGTAAGTTCTGTTAGTGTAATGTATACAAGTCATTAGCTTGGCTTCTTAAAAACTGCATACTTGTTTCATGTGTGGTAAGCAGAATGTGTAAACCTGTAGGAAAGCTATGTACTTTTATGTTGGGAAATGTCAGTGTGATAACGTCCATGTTTGTGATGCTTGGAGATGATCATGATCCCTCAGTGGTGTCTATATGTATATATTTACATATGTATTTCTCAAAGCAGTTAAGGACTGCGTTATGTGCAAATTTAAGGAGCAGCTATGGGTTCATAAATGACCAGATAGTGTGCAGTCTAGTTAATCAGAAAGTAGCACATGAAAGTTTGTCATTTGAGATTTGTTTCACCCTAGAGATTGTGTGTTTAGTTGATATGAACTTGCTGTTTCAAATATACATTGATTATCCTATAAAGGGGGTCCAACGGTCTCATTCTTTTAGTTGTACAGGATAAATAAAACAATTAGTATTGCATAGTTTAGTTTTAACATCTGATTATGCTGTAACTCCTTTCCTTTATATGGCTACAGTCAACTAGTGAATAAAGCTGAATGGAGGCTTCCAAGGGTTAGACTGAAGAGAATGTCTCCATTTGGCAGGTTGTGCTTTGCCTTAGTGTTTGAATCTTTTTTATTACACTTGCGTATCTGTTTTTTTCTGGTACTATTTCCATTTTTCTTTCTTGAATTTGAAACATACCTGTCAGCTCTAAGGAAATCTGGGCAACGCCAAAATAATGGGGGCGCAAAGCCCCAAACTCAGGGGCAGAAGATAAATAGTATTGGTATAAACTTAGTTGCTAGAAGGTATTGCATTTGTGTGCATTTTTTTAATGATATGACATCTGAAACTCAAAATGTGTACCATTATTTGTCATTATTTAGTGTCTTCATTTTTTGCGAAAAATCCGCAAACTTTGTGAGGAACAGGACAAAAATATAAAACAAGAAAATGTCTAGTCTGTGAAAATCTATGCAGTTGAGAGGTGTGATTTGAAAACATAGAAGTGTCCAGTAAATTAAACTGATGCATTTCAGGTGCCCATCTGTGTGATGATCGTTTGCCACATGATTAAACCATGCAGTTAAACAAGTAAGTTATTGCCTGCCCAGTCATTAACAGGATGCTAGTATCATTAAGACTATGTTGCTGATGTTTACGGTGGGAAGATTTTGAAATGTATACAGAATTTGCTGAAAGCCACAGCAGCTTAAATTACCTGCAAAGGACAAAAAGGTTTATTTTGTTCCAGCTTCTAGGATGATACTTTTACTGTATAAAAGGAGCTGAATGCAGCCCCTCTGTTACCAAGTTTATATTCGGGATGTTGCATCATAACAGCTTTTTACTATGCACTGTAAAAATCACTAGTAATTATAAAGCAGCACATTTCTTACATGCTCTGACAGTTGACATGTCTTAAAATATGCACATTTTTTTTCATTTGCTAATTTAGCTGCATTAGCTGTTAACTTTTTGTCTGATCTAGGTCTTCCACGTACCAGTCTCTTGGTCTTGATGTTTCAGTTCGATATACACAGGGAAGCTGGAGCGGAGAGCTTGGCAAAGATATAATTTCTATTAGTGGAGGACCAAATGGCTCTTTTACAGTTAACATTGCCACCATCCTTGAGTCTGACAACTTCTTTTTACCTGACATCAACTGGCAAGGTATCTTAGGACTCGCTTACAGTGCTTTAGCAAAGGTATGCTTATTTTAAGTCGGCATATTTTTTGAAGCTAGTATGAAAACTGAGAACTTTTCTGTTTCTGTGTTCATTGCCGATCTTTGAGACTATTGAAGCTCTACTTCTATTAAGTTCTGTTAAAAGTAATTTAAAAAATGCACAAATCTGAGGCATAGTGCTCTGTATTGTAAAGATAATGAAAGGAAATGGTCTAAGACAAAAAGTTCACGGAGATACTGAAGTAACTTTATATACTTGGTGCAAATATATGTATCCATGTGTGTATTTAGATACAAACCCATGGCATGTGTTAAAAATGGAGTTGTGATTGAGACTTTCACATATCCCAGTATATCAGATGTAAAGATATGTGACTATAATTTGACTAGGAACTACAATCCTGGGCTGTATACAGTTAACTTGTTTTTGGATGGGTAGTAAGAATGATATGATGACCATCCTTCCTGGCAAGCATAATTTTTGAACCAATGTGAAAACCAATTAAAAGTGCACTATTTCAGGTTATATTAAGCGGAAATTGGATTGGTTCCCACAAGCCCTCCCACACCAGTGTAGAGTCTTTCACCTTTCACATCGCACTCAGGACTTCCTTGTCTGCAAGTGGTGAAATATGGCTGATCCAGTGCTAAACATGATGCTCTAGTAGTTAGATTCAGTACCTTCACTTGGACATGCATCCCTCCATTTCTTACCACAGTACAGTTTCATGTGAATGCTTTTTCATCATAAGTTTGGCAAAAAGAGCTGGCCTTCATACTGTAGCCAAAGGGGACTTTCTTCCTCTCCCTTTGATCTTGTACTGTGTAGATGCGCATAAGAGACTAAAATTCCTTTAATGGAGTAAGATTGAGATAATAATTCCACTTTTACATCTACCTTCCCTTCATAGGACTTTGAGGAAACTTTAGGCTGATGAAAATTATGGTTGAGTGGCCATCTGTCTGTTCTTCCCCAAGGATGATCTGAAATAGGAGTTTTAATGTGGCTCACACTTTTAATCTTTGTGGGAAATTATGTGTTTATTGCTTTTAAAGCACACAGATCTTGTTCCTCACTATCTAAGGAGGTTTTTCATGTGAGAGCTTGCCAGCAGCTTCAAAACAACAGAGTGCAGATAGCAATATGCCTCATAGCTGTTCATTTATTTTCTTTCAGATGAATCTTAAAGAGGACACCAGACAGCTCTTGCACTCTTCAAATGGATCCATGTTCTTAATAAGCACTGCACCATAGATGCCTGTACATTTCCATCAGCCAGGATGCATAACATATCCTCTAGTTTTTGCCCACTGTACCCAGGACAGACTCAAGAGCTGTCACATCTCATATGTTTTACTTCCAGATTGCTTCACTAAGCAAATCTTAAAAAAAATTGCCTGCTGCTCATGACTCATCTGAGTGGAAAGCTTCTAAGGAAAGCAATTAAATGCTGCATCTTTTACAGGGTCACCCTGTAGTCTGATACATCTTTGCTGCTACAGATGTGCAGTCTTTGGAAAGAAGCCATCAGTGCCTTCCTGCATAGTCAGTGGATCAAGATGCTCTCATTTAATGGAGTATTGCACTGGCTGTGCTGGATGCTTTAAGGGTGAGGTAGTCTTAGTTAACCCCTCTCAGAATTTCTTTTGCGGGGGTGTATTCTCTCCTCCTCTTCGCTTCTTAATCTGTTCTTGATGAGGAAATATGTTGCCCCTTGAAAGACCACACCTGTGAAACACCAGATCACTTTAATGCAAATTGTTGGAAGGAAATATGGTGCTTCTTCAGGATCATCCCAGCCTGGAGTGTGAGGAAGGAAGGTTGTGGACTGATTTTGTAGCTACCCAGGGGCAGACCTGATGGTGTTAGATGTGCTCCTGGTACAGTCTCAGCCTTTACTGTTGAGTGGGGATATAGGAAGAGTTTCAAAGTAGGACCAGAGTATGGGGATGTAGGAAGAGTTCCAAAGGAGGAACAAAGAGTTGGTTTTCCTCTCATCTTTTTCTGTTATTCCATGTGCTGTTTGGGAGAATACCCTGATGTCCTTCTATTCCTATGCTGCAGTATTCTTAGTGTGGGATTCTCCATGTCAGGCAACCCGAACGCCAGCACCCTATACAAAAGTTTAAGCCTAGTTGCTGTAGCTGCTTGGGATGTCACACACAGGGCCATAAACCAGGGACTTTAAATGTGACGTCTGCACATACAGACCTCAGAACATTTGAGCCGCAGTCAACCATCACATCGATCGCTTTGCACCTCTACTTTGAAGACGTCTAAAGCTAAGTACCCCATTGCGGAGTTTGTTTTAAATTTTTGCTTGAGCATGGCTTGTTGCACCCTACCGTTAGCCGATGTCCACTAGGAAGGGTAAATGCCAATGCAGGTGCCAGATTCTGCATAAGGATACACACGACCACTGCATTTTCTGCCTAGGCCGAGAACACGACCATACCTCTTGCCGATTTGTCACTCGTTCATACCCAAGACCCTCCAAAGCCATCTGGCTGCCCTAAATCTATATTTAGAAAACCAGAGACTAAAAAAGCTAGCGCACAGGATGGATCCCGAGTCGGTCGCCCTGGTGGAACCGCCATGGAAAAAGGCCAAGGCGTAGTAGTTCTGCCTCTCCAAATCGGCTGTCCCGCCAGCTTCTGATTTAGGAGTTGAGGGACGTCTGTTAGAGCAATCTACTTCCACGACTCCCCTCAAGGAAGCCGCTTTAGAAGTTATGGCCAGCACGTCCACAGAGACAGCTCAGACGTTGGTCCCAACCGATGTTGAGGGGGAACCAGACAATACTGGACAACCAACCGGGATGCCCTTGCCTGAAGCCCGAACTCCTATGCAGACTCCTGAAACCAGGCATTCTCCTAAAGCTACTCCTTTGAAAAGGAAGCAGAAAACAAAAGCACCTACCTCCACCCACAGAGGGAGTTCCAGACTGGCAATCGTTTACCAACTCCTTGGATGCAGGCCTTCATGGCCCTTAGGCCCATGGCCTCTTCCCTTTCCACCATTCCTTTTCTCAGTCCTAGGCTTGCCTCAGCTGATTCTCTTCCCCCTCTCACTGCCCATGAAGGGGAGGAAGAACAGGAGGCTTACTTCTCATCCTCAGATGAATCCAATACCTACTCATCACAAATAGCCTTCCCATTAGAATACTGCTCCCATGATGAAGCCATAGAAGGGTACTCTCCACCAGAGGATGTCACCTTTGGGGAGACCATCACAAAAATGAAATAATATTTTAAATGGGACATTTCCCAAATGACTGAAACTCAAAAGAGACACTTTGAGTTGCTTCAAGTGAAGTCTCCCTCCCCTTTAGCCATCCCACCAGTTATCCCTGCCTACCTTGATGCATTCGCAGCAGCATCTAAAAACCCAGTCTCTCAGCCTCCAGCCCCTAAGAGGACTAACCATTTCTATAAGGTACCAGATGAACAAAAATTCCTGGTCAAACCACCCAATGCTGACCCAGCAGTGATTGCTGTATCCCTTAATAAGCAATCAAGACTGATTCCTTCATCATCTCTGTTACCTACTGACAAAGACAGTAACAACATGGACAGGATAGGCAAAAAGGTTTACACCTCTTCACCCTGGCCTTCAGAGCGATCAACTACCAATCCCATATGATAAAATATGCTTTGGACCTGGTATTCCAAGCTCCTACCCTCCTGTCATCCATACCTGACTGCCTTAGCAAGACAGAGGTAGCATTAAAACTGTCCCTGGCTTCTCAAGTGGCCAGACATTCTATTAGATGCAGTTGTGATGCAGCAGAGGCCTCTGCAAGGTCCACTGCTACTGCAGCTGTACTATGTAGATATTCATGGCTATGGCTTCAGCCCCTACCAGAGGACTTGAAGTCAAAAATTCTTGATGCCCCTCTAGACCACAACCTCTTGTTTGGTAAACAACCTGCAGACCTCTTTAAAAACCTTCAGGAGAAAAGTAAAGAGATTCAAGACATCAAGCACCTACTGGTGTCTCCCATACCTAAATATTACAGAAGTTAACCTGCTAAGACTACCTTTGTCAGGAGAAAACCCTCCTCGGCTACTCCATCCTCTTTCAGACACAGAAAAGGAACCAGAAGGCAGACCACCTTCAGACCAGCAGCCACACATCCTTTTATGACTGAAATGGCTCCAACAATGTGTGACTGCCTTGCCCATCTCCCTTTGTCAGTTCGCCTCTCCCACTGCCTTCCCCTGTGGAGATCCATCACCTCAGACCGCTGGGTGCTGACAATAGTACAAGAAGGATATTTCCTCTCTTCGAAGGAAAAACCTTTTACAAGGGGCATTCCACCCCCACCCCCCCCCAAAACACATACATTTTATTCCACAGGTCCTGCAGGACCTTCTGAATCATGGAACTATAGAACCTGTCCCCCCAGGACAGGAAGGAAAAGGTTTTACTTAAGATTATTTCTTTTCCCCTAAAAAGATGGACCTTGGAGGACAATACTGGGTCTGTCCTTTCTAAATCTATTCCTGAAAGTTCCATCATTCAGAATGTTATCCCTACAAACCCTTCTTCCACTATTGCCAGCTCAGGCCTTTATGGCCACACTCGATCTGAAGGAGGCATACCTCCATATCCCAATAAATACTTACATTTCACTGGGCCCTGTTCACACTTTCAATTTACAGCCTTGCCCTTTGGTTTATCTACTGCACTGAGAGTTTTCACAAAATGCCTAGCTCTAGCGATAGCCTTTTGCAGAACCAAAGGTGCCCAAATTTATCTCTACCTAGACGATATCCTCATTCTAGCAGAAAGAGAGGACACCCTACAAAATCATCTGCTGTACATTTCCCTGCTTCAGAGAATGTGTTTCACCATCAATTTTCCAAAATCATCACTAACCCCCCAGCAGGAGAAAATATTTCTGGGCTGCAGGATCACAACAGACTTGATGTGAACATTCCTCCCTCAGTACAAAGTTCTGTCCCCTCTCTGCCCAATTCCAAGACCTAATGCAGATTCAGTAGATATCTGCAAGACAATTCTTAAGGGACCTGGGGCTGATGTCAACCACCTATCCCTGTGCTGCCTTTAGCCAGAATGCATATGCGAAAACTGCAGTGGTACTTGAAGACTGTGTGGTCTCACACCCTCTAGAGTTTCAGATTACACTCTTACCTAGCCTCAAAGCAGAACTAATGTGGTGGATTCAACAAGTACAAATGAACCCAGGCCTTCCACTTCAACCTCCCACCCCAATCTAGTCCATGCGTACAGATGCATCAGACCTAGGGTGGGGGGAGACCACAAAGGGCTTCATGGTACAGAAGACGTGGCATCCTACCCTCCAAAAGAAACATATCAATGTGAGGGAAATGACAGCAGTCCTTTTGGCCCTGAAAGCCTTTCTCCCAATCTTGCATCTGGGCCCCCTTCAAATTTTCACAGACAATGCCACAATCATGTGGTGCCTCAACAAACAAGGAGGGACCAAGTCCTACCACCTTTGCCAGATAATCCAATTTTGGGACCTTGCCTCCAGAAACAACTTATCCCTGCAGGCAACATACATCCCTTCCCAGGGCAACCAGCAAGCAGATGTTCTCAGCAGAACGTCCTCTCTACAGCACGAGAGGATGCTGAACAGGGACATTTTTCTACATATTGTTCACCGGTGGGGCACACCTTATGTAGATTTGTTTGCCTCCCCCCAGAACAGACAATTGAAGAAATTCTGCACCAAGGATCACTCTCCACTTTCCTGGAGGGTAGATGCCTTCAGCATTTCATTGAAGGGACGGTTTCTATATGCATTTCCACCCTTCCCTCTCTTCCAAAAAGTCCTGCTGAAGATCAAGAAGAACATACCAAAAATCTTGCTGGTGACTTCACTTACAGATGTTACGTCTAACACTCTGGGTGATAAACTTTTAATTCCTTTCAGACACCACTACTCTGAGGACATGCTTTCAGTCCTAAGGGAGGCCATGAAACCAACTACAAGGCGATCATACATATTCAAATGGGAAAGATTCTCCAAGTGGTGTCTCCATAGGCACAGGGATCCCTTTCAAGCAGATACTCATCTAGTCCTTACCTATGTGTGTGAACTCATCAAGGCTGGCCTTTCATACTTTTCAGTGAAAGTCCACCTGCCTGCAGTCTGCCTGCTTACCTCTAGAGTCCCCTCTACTAGCCATGCTAGATGTTAAACTATTCCTGAAAGGGGTCTTGCACATCAATCCACCTAGAAAGCCCATCCCACCTCCTTGGGACCTTAACTTCATCCTGGAAGAACTCAAACTGCCTCCATTTGTACTTGCCAGTGCTGCAACTCTCCAAATGTGCACATGGAAGACTGTACTGCTCCTGGCCCTCACCTCTGCTAGAAAGGTGTCAGAGTTACAAGCTCTCATGGCCTGCTTAACCCCACACCATCTTCCACAAGGATAGGGTGACCCTGTGCATTAACCCTTCTTTCATGCCAAAGGTGGTCAATGAACTGTCCTTAAACCAATCCATTCACCTGTCCACCTTCTTTCCCTCTTCCACTGATGACGGTGAGAGGATACTCCATTCACTGGATGTGCACAGACAACTAAGGTTTTATTTAGACAAAATTAAGCCCATCAGAAAATCCAACCAACTCTTTGTAACTTTCCACACCAGAGCCCTGGGCATGGCATTCTCCAAACAAACCATTTCCTACTGGATCAGAAAAAAATCCTATGTTTCTGGTACTCCCACCATGGCAAGGACCCACTCCAGGGAGTAAGAGCTCATTCTACCAGGGCCATGGCATCCTCCAAAGCCTTCCTCAAAGGCCTGGACACAGCCTCCATTCTGGAGGCAACCACCTGGTCCACGATACACACTTTGGTACACTAGAGCCAGGGCAGGATCTTCTAAGGCAATCCTGCAGGGCTTTCTGGAATCAGCTACCTCTTCCTCCACCCTTCCTTTTTCCTAAGCTGTGGCACTCTCCCACACTAAGAACACTGCAACATAGGAATAGAAGGGCATAGACTAATTGTGTAAAATCTTACCATAACCATGGATGTCCTTCTCTTCCATGTTGCAGTATTCGCCCCCCACCTATCCCCCTTTATTTCTCTTGATCTGTCTAAGGAGCACCATGGGGCTCACTCTAGACTGAGGCCAGACTTGTCAGCATATGGCACTTTGCACCTCTTGTGGACATCCTTTAGGTCTCTCTACTGGACTGTCCAACTGGCCATTTAAGTTCTGAGATCTCTGTGTGCAGACATCACATTTAAGGTCCCTGGTTTATGGCCCTATGTGTGATGTCCCATGCATCTACAGCAACCAGGCTTACATTTATGTATAAGGAGATGACGTTCGGGTCGCCTGAGGCAGAGAATCCCACACTAAGAATACTGTAACATGGAAGAGAAGGACATCTGTGGTTATGGTAAGATTTTACACAACTATTCTTTCTTAATCTTGGAGACTTAATTTTTTACATCTGTTTTGTGATGTTTCACATACTTACTGTCTCCCGTAGGAATTTTGGACTGGGTCAGCATGTATAATGAATGCCTGTGAGACATCACTGTTTGGAAGCCGCACATGAAGTTAATTTTCTCTGCTGTATATAGGCAAGAAGTTACATGGCTGAATGTTGTAGCTTGACCTTTCCTCCACTACCAGTGTCTTTTCCAAGATGCTGGCCATGTTAATGGAGTCTCAGAAGAAGTGCACGTCTCTCATATGCCCTGCCCAACCCATTTTGATGACTGCTGGAGACCGTACCAAGGATCCATGGGGAATGATGCTTGCCTGGGTTTTAGATTCATTGCAGGCCCTTTGGGTTTATCAACTGCTGAGCGGAGGTCTACTTACTGCTGGTACAGTTCATGCCTTTCATTGGGTTGATTCTGGATTCTCTTCAGTGCTAACTCTTCCTTCCTTTGTGGAAAGGCCAACAGCTCAAGCATCTGATGTCTTATGTAACACCACAGAGGTGGACTTAGGCATGTTGAATTTTACATTGCATTCATTTAGGTCATTGGTTTGCTTTCCAATGACACATAACCAACCTAGTTAGTTAAATTACTTTAAGAGTTTACAAGGTGAAGCCTGGGGATAGTGTTAATGAATACCTATCTGACAAAATGGAATTGATTCTTGTGCTGGTGGAAAGTGAGTCAAGGACATAAATCTTTTGCATCTTCTGGGTATGCAGGAGGTTGTTTGTGTTCCATTTTGTACACTTCCATTGACTGCTGCAGTCATCAGTTTCTTCTCTTGCCTCATTCTTGATTAGTCACTATTATTATGATCAATCTGAAACTGGCTTTGTTTTGGTCACCCTCCCATGATTTAGTTCTTCATGTCAGTTATAACTCTAGAGGGAGTATAGATTACAGACTAGATCTGCTATCATCCAAGATTATAAGAGTTTGTTGAGAGGCATTTCTCATCGCCCATTTTATTTATTTATTTGACATTTGTTAACTGGGGTAGTCCATCTGAGCATAACCCCCTTTTCAGTTGGGGCCCAGGAAGAAAATCTCCACAGTACAAGTAAGCAAGAAAATTTACAAAACTGAAGATGAATACAGTGAAAAATGTACAATAAAACAGTTAAATGTTGATAAAGCTCCACAGTACAATACAGTAAGAGGCATTATAACACTGATGAAAAAAACATAGCAAAGAAATATACAATTAACATTTGAATGAATTTACACAACACACTGGGTTATCTTCAGGGGGTTATTTTACAATACAGAGCAGTTAAGTGAGTTATGGTTGTAGGGAAGGGGGGGGGGGGGATACAGAAGATCTGCTTTCTCTTCCTTGCCGGTTCTGGAAACAGTGCTGTATCGCATGCCACTTCTAGTGACATCAAACTCTCTAAGGTGGTGTTACAGTGCCTGGGCAACCATAAGTAAATAGTGCATCACATTTTGTATTACCTGAAAAATATTGCCATTAGTGTTGTATTGGTTTCCTTCTGTTATGCAGGGTGAAGACTGATCATTTACTGTTTTATAATTCTCTCTAATGATACGTATCACTGTATTTGAATCATTGTAGAAAGAGTAATAATGTGTCCTGAATGTCCCTTTCCCCTGCTTAATGTCACCAAGATGGTGAGATAAAAATCTGTACAAATTCTACGTCATATTTGATAACGTACCAGTTTTTATTTATTACATTACCTAACTTATCTGATTCGGCTTAATATATTCCTTGTAAACTAGTATTGGCAATGTTTCTGATCTGTACTGTTTTTAAGGTAAACACCAGATGTTAAGTTGTCTATCTCGCCTTCATTCTTGCTGGATGGGTTCGGAGCCGACCTCGGCTCCGACTCGGCCACTCTAAAAGCTCGAGAGTTGGTTCCACCGGCTCGAGGCTCCCCTTATATCCCACAATGCTAGGCGAGAGTTACCTCAGATCTCGTTTGCCGCTACAGCTTCGAGGTTGGTTTTCTACCGGTTCTTGGTAAGTGACTTTTTCTTGTGTAATTTAGTCTTTCAAAACCCCTTTATTTTTAATATATTCACTTATTTCCCTTAGTTTAGAAATATTTTTATCCCCTTCAAAAAAATTTCCGTTTTTTTCCCTCAAGAACCTTAGGTTCTTCCCTTGGGCCTACAGGCCTTTTCTCTTCCCTAGTGGAGTGTGTGTGTATTATTTTATTTTAAAATCCTAGTTAGTGGTTTTTATTATAATTTAACTTGACAGGGTGTAACTAGTGTGTTTGTGTGTGTTTGTTTACACCTGTTTAAAAATGTCCAAAGAAGCAAAGGTCTCCGGATTCAAGAAGTGTGATGCGTGCTGTCAGAAAATGTCTCTGACAGACGCTCACACTTCTTGTGTCTACTGTCTGGGGCCTTTGCACCTGCAGGACTCCTGTGCTGTGTGCCATGGCTTCAGCCCCAGGGTCCTGCAGGAAAGAAAAATAAATTGATACTAAGAGGCTTACTCAAGCCAGAGGATTCCCTATCTGTTTCAACAGGGAAGCCCTCTAAGGCATCTAGGTCTTCGGCTCCGACAACTGAGCCGAGACCTAAGGTTTCTCAACCTCTGCCTTCATCGGCTCCGGCTGGAGCCGATAAGTCTCAGTCCACAGTTTCTGTGGCTCCCTCGCTCCGGCCGGAGCCGAGGTAGTAGAATTTCCCGTGTCGGCTCCGACCAGACCTTCGGAGCCGACAACTAGGAAGAGGTCCAGGTCACCATCTCTTGGCTCCATTCATTCGGCTCCAGGATCTCCCCTGCTGTCTGAACGGAGCCAAAGATCTCACTCCTCTAGGTCATCGAGGCTGTCGGATCATGACCTTCAGAGGGTAGTGAGTCGACTTCTTAAGTCCGAGGCACTGGCCCAGATGCTTCAGAGCCCGACTCATCAGTCGATGCCTGCACCGGTCCATCAACATATTCCTCCTTCGACTCTTTTGAGCTCGGAGCCGGGTCGCTGAACCGAGACTGTGATAGCGTCGGAGCCGATACAATTGTCTTCGGCTCCGCCGCCGGCTCCGTTTTCTTCCTTGGAAGAATCTCGGCGCCGGACTTCCCTCGTCGGCTCCGAGGGGGTGAGTGGCATCGGACCCTTGTCCGACCCCCCTCTCCCTCTCGGTGCTTCGGCGCTGGTGAGTTCGGCTCCGACATCGGCCTCGGAGCCATCACTGTCGGTGCCGAGGGGGGTTCTTAGCTTCTCGGAGCAGGGACCTCTGGCTCTGCCTGACAGGGGTGCATTCGAGGTCATGCGGAGTGTGTTAGAGCCTGGCTCTACTCCACAGTCGGCTCCGTCCGCCCCTCCCTCTATGGTGCCTCAGGCTAAGTCGACTCACTCCCTCATCCCGGACCGCAGAGAGCCGGCTCCTCAGGAACCCCCTGTGGGGATTTCATCCTCTTCCGAGGCCTCTCCTGATTTGGCAGAAGAGCCCCCTCGGAAGAGGAAGTGTAAGAGGAAACACATTGACTCACCTGAGTCCATCACGTCAGACACAGATTTGGATGATTCTGAGGGTTCCCCGCGTTCCCCTTCTGAAGATGTCTCATTTGCAGACATTCTGGAGATCCTGAAACAGAGGGGAAATTGGCCAGCCCTCAACCCTTCGGAGGACGAATCTGTGTATCTTGAGGCGTTTGGCTCTCGTCCTTCCACCTCCTGGATGTCCCCCCCCTTTGACCCCCTCATGCAGGTGGTTGCTAAGAAGGCATGGACGGCTCCTGATTCAGTGGACCCCACTCCCAGGAGACCCTCCAAGTTCATAACAGCACCAGCAGACAAACAGTTCTTAACAAAAGGAGTTTCTGTGGATGCTATGGTGGTAGCTGCTGCCACTAAGAAGGAGCTAGCTGATCCTTCAGTACCTGTCCATCCACCTAACAAGGAATCTAGGTCCATGGACAGGTGCGGGAAGCGGATGTTCTCGTCAGCGACATTTACCATGCGTTCGCTGAACTACCTGTGCCATTTTACTCGTCTTCAAAGGGACTTGATCAAGGAAGCGAGTGAAATGTTAAAGGACCCTACAGCTGCGGGTTTCCAAGATAAGATGAACACGCAGCTGGCTACCCTTAACTCCATAACCAACTCCTCCATGCGCCTTCTTTCTTACGCGGCTGATGGAGCGAGCAGAGCCGCAGGGACAGGTGTGGCCTTACGTAGGCATGCCTGGATGCGGCTATGCAATTTTGCGGACCCCTTCAAGACGTCTTTCACGAACTCCCCGTTTGATGGATCATCCCTCTTTGGTCCTCAAGTGAAAGAGACCTTGACTAGGTGCGAAACTGATGGCAAGACCCTTTCTGCCGTCGGAGTCCGTTTTTCTACTCCTTCTAGGCCTTACCCCAAAGGCCAGAAAGGTGGAAAGATGTGGTTCCGTAAACAATCTCAAGGGACTTCGCCTGACGCACAGAGTCGTTTCCCCGCCAGAGGCAGAGGCGGGAATAACAATGGTAGACGTCGCCCTAGGGGCAGGGGGGGTCCGCAGAACCAGGGCAATCGGGAAGCCTTCCCTGACAAGCCCTTTCAGCATCCCTGAGGTGTTGCCCGACTGCCCATCTTCGGAGGCAGTCAGGGGACGATTGTCACTGTACCCAGAAGCCTGGCTATCTCTGACTCAAGACAAATGGGTACAGTCCATCATTTCCGAAGGCTATTCTATCCCCTTTCTTCGCATTCCAAATCAGTTAAAAAATCCCTTCCAGATGTTCCACCCGCTCAAAGGGATCTAGCGGTTTTGGAGATTTCAAAACTGCTTGCAAAAAGAGCAATTCAGCCAGTTCCAGCAGACCAGCAAGGATCCGGAATCTGCTCAAGGTTCTTTTTAGTTCCAAAGAAAACAGGGGACTGGAGACCAATTTTGGATCTCAGTGTCTTGAACAGATCAGTCAAGAAAACAAGATTTCGGATGGTCACGCTGCAATCCATCCTTCCCTTTTGGGCAAAGGAAACTGGATGTGCTCTATAGACCTTCGGGATGCGTACTATCACATAAAAATGAACAGACGCTCCAGAAGATTCCTCCGCTTCAGGCTGGGAACCAGTCATTTTCAGTTCAGGGCCCTGCCCTTTGGTCTCACCACTGCCCCCCGGCTGTTTACCAAATGCATGGCAGTGGTAGCTTCTCACCTGAGACGACAAGGATTCCAGGTGTTTCCATATTTGGACGACTGGCTCCTCACAGCTCCCACCAAGCATCTCCTTCTGATGGCCAGAGATTACACTTTTCACGTTTGTCAAAAGCTGGGTATTTCAATAAATTGCGAAAAGTCTGTTTTGTCGCCTTGTCGTACTATTACCTACATAGGCGCAAATCTAGATACAGTAAACATGTCTGCGAGACTAACACATCAGAGGATAACAGACATTCACAAACTGGTATCACTCCTTTTCAACAACAACAGGATCAAAGCCAGGTTAGTTCTGAAAGTGTTGGGAATTATGGCAGCGGCCATACCTCTGCTTCCATTAGCCAGATTCCACATGCGGATCCTTCAATGGATGCTCTTTACTCAATGGTCATACCAGCAACTTCCAATGTCTCACACCATTATGATCACGCAAGCGTGCAAAAATCATCTCAGGTGGTGGATGTCTTCCCCTCAGCTCTTGTTGGGAAGACCCTTTGTTCCACCTCCTCCAGTTGCTACTCTGACAACGGATGCCTCCCTGATCGGGTGGGGGGGGCATTATCAGGGCAGGACGGTCCAGGGCACATGGCAACCAAACGAATGCCACTTGCACATAAATGTTCTGGAGATGAGAGCAGTGCTTTTAGCGTTGCAAGCCCTTCAAGACTCTCTTCCCTTGGGAACGATTGCAATCCAAACAGACAATATGTCTGTAGTGTGGTACATCAACAAACAAGGCGGAACCAGGTCATACCCCCTGTGTCGAGAAGCACTCAGACTGTGGCAATGGGCGATTTCTTCTCAGCGGTTTCTGATAGCAACGCACATCCCTGGAAAGTCCAATCAAATTGCGGACAAGTTGAGCAGAGCTATACTCATGCCTCACGAGTGGTCTCTGAAAGACTCTGTAGTGAGAGAAATTTTTCTCAAGTGGGGTCAGCCTTGCTGCTATCTTTTTGCTACTCCCCAAAACAGCAAGTGCAGAGAATATTTCACTCTATTCCCTTTACCAGGCCAACCCAGCAGAGACGCTCTAGTCCAAGTTTGGCCCCGGGGACTTCTGTATGCATTTCCTCCTTTCCCACTGATCTCTCAAGTGATACAGAAAGCTATCGCTCAGAAGGCCTCATTGATCCTCATTGCTCCTTACTGGCCTCGACAAGTGTGGTTCCCCTTTCTACATCGTTTTCTCTTGAGCGACCGTGGAATCTGGACCTAGTTCCAGACCTTTTGATCCATCAGTCGGGTCAGTTTCATCGCTCCCTCCCCTCTCTGAACCTCACTGCTTGGTTCCTCCAGTTCCAACCTTAGCCAGGCTTCCTCAATTATCTCACTCTGTTAGAGATATTTTGATAGCTTCCCATAAATCTTCCACTCGGAAGATTTATTTGAGTAAGTGGAAACGCTTCACATGTTGGGCTCAAGGAAAGGACATAGATCCTTTCACTGCTTCCATCCAATTAGTCCTTGATTTTCTAGCTGAACTCTTCCATGCAGGTTCATCTCCTCTACACTTAAAGTTCAATTGGCAGCTATTTCTAACTTTCATGTGGGTATTTCTGAATCTGCCTTAATGTCCCACAAGCTTTGCAAAGCCTTTTGAAAGGAGTTTTTCTTCTCAGACCTCCCATAAGAAATCCTCCTTCTCCTTGGGACCTAAATTTAGTTCTGGCTTCTTTGATTCTTCCCCCTTTCGAACCTGCAGTCTCCTGTTCTTTAAAATTATTATCATGGAAAACTCTTTTTCTGGTAGCTATTACATCAGCTAGAAGAGTATCAGAGCTTCAAGCACTCAGCTGTCGTCCTCCTTATCTTTTGTTTCATAAGGACAGAGTATCCTTACGAACTAATCCGTCCTTTTTGCCTAAAGTGGTCTCGACGTCAAATCTAAATCAAAGCATTGATCTACCTGTCTTTTTTCCAGAATACTCCAATAGGTCTGAACAAAAACTACACTGCCTGGATGTTCACCGTCAATTGAGGTACTACTTGGATAGAACAAAACAGTTCAGAAAATCTGATCAGCTGTTTGTCTCCTATGCGGAAAGCAGAAAGGGACTTTCAGTTTCAAAGGTATCATTATCCAGATGGCTTACATCTCTGATTACCCTTGTTTATGAGATTAGACACCAAAAGCTGCCTAATAAACCTAAAGCTCATTCCACTAGAGCTTTGGCTACTTCTTTAGCCTTCCAAGACAGACTGCCTATTGACACCATTTGTGCAGCGGCTACTTGGGCTACTCCTCACACTTTCATTTCTCATTATAAATTGGATTTAGCTTCTAGGCATAGAGCTAACTTTGGTTCCACTGTTCTCAGGAGTCTGTTCCGTTAGGCCACCCGGGACAAGGTGCTAGGGACGCGGTCCCATCCAGCAAGAATGAAGGCGAGATAGACAACTTAACATATAGAAGTTATGTTCTTACCATAACGTTCCATGTTAGTTGTCTTCTTCTCGCCTTCTTCTTCGTCCCACCCTCCTTCCCCTGGCCTGGACAGACCTAGAGGAGTGTGATTGTGACCTCTCTTTCTACCACCTCTTTCTTAGACATATGCTATTATGCATATTTCCTGGTTCAGGATGTAGGTCACCCTTCTTTCTTCCTGTTGTTAGAGGTGGACTCTGTTTTACAGTTATTCTGTTACTGTTATAAGCTGGGGTTAGCTTACAAACGAGATCTGAGGTAACTCTCGCCTAGCATTGTGGGATATAAGGGGAGCCTCGAGCCGGTGGAACCAACTCTCGAGCTTTTAGAGTGGCGAGTCGGGCGAGGTCGGCTCCGAACCCATCCAGCAAGAAGAAGGCGAGAAGAAGACAACTAACATGGAACGTTATGGTAAGAACATAACTTCTATTTTTCTACCTTTAATTTAGCCCCTTTCTGATTTCTCACACGTTTAACTTGATTTATTAAAATCTGTTTTCTGTTAGTTTGTTATTTATGTATATTTCTCCCTGCAAACTGCATTGTCATATGGATAGTATTTTCAATATATTTCCTGTTACTACACAGCTAAAATCCAGTATGACAGCTTGTGTCCAATCAAATTATAATGTAAAAGGGATTTCCTTAAAACTGGAATAGGTTAACTCAGTCTAAGCACAAATATACTGATAACTACCGAATCAGTTCAGTTCAGTTTAAATGTAGACCCACATAGTTCAGTACTGAGGAAAGACATCAAAGGGCTGTTTATTGTGGTGGCATACCAGAAAGAACACCTTAAATTTTTCTAATCTCCCAAACAGTACCACAGAGCAAATAGGGATGGGGGGTAAATCTCAACAAACTTCTCCAGGCACCAGTTTAGACTTCAAACAATTTTCTCTCAAGAGTCTTCACAGGATAACTGAAGCTAATATTATTTTAATATATTCAGAATCAGCATGCTTTTTTGTTGTTGTTTAAACAAAATTTGTTCTTAACAGTTTAAGCCTGACTACGGATATAAGGGAATACTTTCATAGCTACATATATTGTCAAAAGAGTAGAGACAATGCAATTTCTATTCTTGTTAGGGTAGGGCATACAGAGTTGCTGTCTTTTCTTTTGAAAGGATAATACCAAAGCCGTTTTGCAAGTTATTTTTAATGCAGTTAACACACCCCTAACAAAAGATTGGCTTTAACTGTTTTCTGTTGCCAGGATTCTTAAAATAGTAACATGATACTGCATCTGTTGTCAGAATGTTTCCACCCCAGTGGCTGTACAACATACCAGCTTATCAACCTGTTCCTCCGGTCTGACTCCTGCCTACAGGTACTTGCATACCTGACTAAGGGTTCATTATGTCCAGTCGCTGCCAAGTAATGCAAACAAATTGTTAATTATCAAATCTGTCTTCCAAAGAACTGTAATCTAACCCTGTATTGTCTTAAAGGTTGCATGTTGCTCTGGTATATAGTGTAAGCTATACTTGGTATGCATTTCTGAGTTGCTTAAGGTCTGTTATGTACAGCTTAAAAGCTTAGTGGATGTCTGGCTCTTGTTTGGCTGTGCATGATATTTAACTGTGTCAGCTCTAATGTGGGAGGACTGTACTTACCTTAAAATGGTAAAACTCTTGGCTACTACAAACATAACAAAAACATTCTTACTTCTTTTGTTAAATAAAACATGCTGAGCCAATGAACCTATCTAAGGAGTGCATGGGGAGGCATTTATGTATCAGCGTGGCTAAAGAGGTTTTAAAAGACACAGAAAACATGCATAAGAAAGCCAGCAGATGAAAACTGATACTGAAATTAATATGTATTTCATTAGTTAATCTACCTCCTACAAGATATGCCAGCTGTACTCTAGTTTCATTTTTTTATCTATCTATCCTTTGTTGACCAACTTAGTCCCACTAGGCTGGTAGCCTCTCTTCAAGGGAGACCACGGTGGCATTTATGCTACTGTGGGAAATTTGGCCAGGGCATCAGGGAACTTGCCCAACACTTTTCAATAGGTGCCATGGTTTTACATCCACCTGAGCTACAGCCAACTGAAGCAGATTGTACCTTGGTTTAATGACTCATCCACGTGATGGCACACTCAGGAGTGCAGCACCCCCTTATGTTGCACTGCAGTGTTAACAGTCAGTCTACCTAGTGTGGGAATAGAACACACAACCTTCTATACCAAAGGCAGGTGTGTACTACCTGTTGCTCCATTGACACTGACATTTTTCATTTTTAAAGTGACATCCCTTTGCATACACACAGCAGGGATTGAAGTGGTTTGGTCACATTGACTAATGTTGATGTGACACCTCATCCCAGTGTAAAAATTGGAAATGGGGTTGACAATAATGACTGCAAAGATGACCACCACAGGGGGCCAGCACAGTGTGGGAAAGAATAGTAAACATGATACTGATCAGAAAAGATCTGAACTGCAACCAAAATTAAGAAACTTAAGGCATTTATTAAGTTTCAGAGGCAGTGATAAACACTTATGCATATCTGTGTGTGTGTGTGTGTGTGTGTGTGTGTGTGTGTGTGTGTGTGTGTATATACAGGAATCTGAAGAAGATGGTCAAACTGTTTCTTAATTAGGGAAGCTGACAGTTTCCTTAGTCAGTTTTCATTCTGTTGCAGTATTAACAGTGGTTGTGTGTGAGATCTGTGAACCACAGAGTTAAGGAAGTTTATCCATTTCCTCAGTGACTTCCTTGCTCAAATTTGGTATGTTTGAGCAGCACAGGGTGTGGTGGGCTGCTGCCACCCACGTGAGATGTGTGAGGTGACCTATTCCTGTATAAACACTTGCTTTGGTGTTTTCTACTTGTTTTCGGCAAAACACTGTGATATAAGTTGACTGGCCTTAGAAAATGATAAAAATGTAAACAGTAAACCCCTTGTAATGGTAACCTCGCCAGTTTGGTAAGGAAGTAACAGACGTAATGAGTCGTATACCAAAGTCAATTAGCCACTTCTGCATCCTCAGCCCTTCCAGACTTTTTACCCTTCGCCTTGTACATGTACTTTTCAATACCCTTATTCTTCTCTGCAAAGCTTCAGGATTTGTGATCATTGCTGGGTCTTCGCAGCTCTATGCTTCAGGGAGCAATTAACTGTTTACACTGTCCGTATCACAGCCAGTTGTTGCAGTCTAGCAAAACTACTGTTGACTTGAAAGTTTTCAGTAAAAAAGAGTTCAGCCATATGCCTTTCTCAGTCTCTCACCTGGGCTGACGAGAGCATCCATGTCCCTTCTAGAATCAGCTTGCTGAAGAGATATCATTGCCTACAATGGAGACCTACTGCAACAAACTGAGATGTACACGTGACTATTTTGTGCTTCTCTGGAACATTGGAAAACAAAGCACTTTCCAAAGTTTCTTAGAACCCCCTACCCAGGTTAATGAATCACAGTATCAGATAGTAACGTACACTTAAAAAATGTAATGCAAAATCTGTGAGACAAATGTACAACTCTAGTTACAATTTTTAATGTGTAGATACAATAGGTACTTGAAATAAGAGGTCAGCCCAATCTGGTAGTATAGAGTGAGAACCAAGACAAAATCCCACCTTATTCTATTGTATGTGGCCCAAAATTCTGAAGTAAATGCACTTGGCGACCTAATAACAAAATATGTTTTACCTTCCATAGCTCAGTGGAGGAAGTACCATTTGTCCGCCTAGCTTAAACTTTTAAAGCTCATTTGCCATGGGAGATAAGACCATTGCATCTTCCAGAATGAAAGTACTATGTGCTCTGTCTGTAGTTGTAGGGTGGAGGGGCTGTAGGTTGAAAGCCTTCATAAAGTGCTGTTTCAAAAAAGGATGGCAGGCCACCCTGTGCTACAGCCTCTGGGAGGTTCAACAAGCAATTGTTTTTAAGATTCAATTTGTCCTAGAATTTAATCGGCTGTTAGTCCACAGATGCTAGTGTTTTACCATGCACATCAATCTGATGAGACTTCTGGACCATTATGTGTTCTAGAGACTGCACCTTCTGCAGGAGTTCTCCAAGATTAGCTGTTTATGATTTTGCCTGACTTTCAGTAAAGTGACGTCATCAAGAGCTCTGTTAACCAGAGCAGTTAAGATTTCCAGCATCACCCAAATCATAAGGATAGTGTGCTGTGATAAATCTGCATTCACCAGTTTGGTACATTTGGACATATTGGCAGTAAACACATGCTAAGAGAAATAAGCAAGAAAACACATCAAAGTGGCATAGCAGCCAGCTGAACACCACTTCCCAGATAAATTAGTGCAGCTTGTATATTCCTCAGAGTTACAATGAATGTAGAGTGTTGTCTTCTTGGCAAAAAATCCAGACTTATCCTTGCTAGTATTGCAATAAAGAAGAAAAAGTAAATGCAGCCTTGCCCCAGATGATTACCCTGACTCAGAGCTTGATTATAAGGACCTGACTTTGTCAGACCAGATCCACACTGCCTTAGGCTGTGGCACTATTGACAGTCCTAGGTTCATAGGTAAGTACTAGGCTATCTTCCCGAGGGCATTTATAAGTCTAGCCAGAGTGTGTCGGCTTTCACCGCTCCATTGATTAATTAACTGATCCTCTGTCAAGCAAAGCCAATGAAGTGATCCCAGGGGTGTATTTTCTGTTTCCCATCCACTCATCAAGGTTTTTCTTAGAGTATTAGTGAGGGGCTATGCCTGATGTAATTTGGAATTTTGTTCCAAAGCATGGAGAGTCTCTGTGACAGGAATCTATCCCTCCAGCATGTTCTATTTAATGTTGTGGCGAGGTTTAGCTCACTAGGGCGCGTCGCTCGCTGTGACTTGTATTTCTTTAGGTGGAGCATGTCCATCAATTCTGAGTTGGACATAGCTTTGTAAGTCGTGCAGAGATCACCTCTGAGTAAGCGATATGCCACTGAGTACAGCCAGAGTTTTTTCAGTCGGGCTGCATAGGACATATGTTTGAGACCAGTAATCCTCTTGGTGAGGTGTTTTTGTGGTCTTTCCAGCTGTTGGAAGTGTCTTGTGAGGTACATCCCAAATGGTGCATTGTACTCTATGATGGGTCTAATAAGTGATGAGTAGAGGAGCACTATAACCTCTTTATTTCTAGATGTGAACCCTTTAGTAATTAGATGGGCCTCATAGAAGGATTTCCTGACTACTTTGGCAATATGATTGTCAAAGGAGAGATTACTATCTACCTGGGTCCCCAGATCTCTAATTACCTCTTCTGTATTAAGGGGGCTGCCACCTATGTGTTATTAACAATGGTGGCATCCACCTTATCGACTCTTGAGGGTGTTTCCTTCAGGTGATAGTATTAATTTAATGAGAGATGACTTCCTGAGGGCAGTTAAGAGCTTTCTGCTGCATAGAAGAGAGGAGTTAGGATTTGGTAGGTATAGAGTAGCTCAAATACTTGCTTATTCCTCCTGGTCATTGAAGCCTAGACCTATGCATTTGAGAACATTTCCATAGAAAATAATTTACAGTCTCTTGCCCAGTAGGCATAGTAGGTTCTATTGTGAAGTACTTGTCCCAACACTTATTCAACATTGCTATGATAGACTCAACAGTAATTTTGTAGAAGCATCAAGAAGCTCTGGAATTATGCACATTTAAATGTGCTGCCTCAATGATAGAAAAAAGTGGGATAATGAACAGATTTATCAAGAAGGTGTACACCTCTGCCATTCTTAGTATACCTTTTCTAGCGCTACTTTATAGTGCCAAGATGGCACCCTGTCACAAATAGAAGGGTGTCCAAGATGATGCTTTAAGAAGTGAGATTGTCATGTTGTCTTAGGGCCACAGCAAGGGTAGGAAATTATGCTATGAAATGTGGCTATGGCACTGCTGTGTCTTGTACTAGGGCTGCTGCAACTAGGATTTGGTCATGAGGTATGAATGAACTTGTATTTATCTCTTACTAGTGGATGTTAAGGGGCAACATTTAAATGCATGCTTGGATAGGAGCCTTCACGAGAAAATTTTCTGAAGTTTGAAAAAAGAATAATGAGTAATCAATCAGTAAATCATTTCTTCAGTCTGCATGTCCCTACATGTTCAAAAGAATTATCCATTAAAATTATGGCTGCTTTAAAGATGGCAACCCAAGCAGGACCAGTACAGCTAGACCAGGCAGTCTGAGAAAACGCAGCTGGTCTGCATGGGCAAGAAGGAACCATCCCATGCAGCTAGCCAGCAGTGGAGCTACTGTACAGCTGTTATTACCCCATTCCTCTTCTTCCTTTCTGTAGAACAGGCTATGTGTGCTGTATCTTTAAGGAGGGTTTCAAGGACTGAACATGCATATAAATACCAAGCATGTGCTACTCTCCATGCTATTTTGAGAGTGCAGCCAGAGAGTGAGATATAGGAGTGTAATAGCTAGTTTGTATACAAGTTTTACCCAAGTTAAAGTTAATAAGCCTCAACCCTGATGTGTTTGTACATAATAAAGCTGCTTGATCAGAACCCACAAAGTCTCGTCTATTGATTCCTGACTAGACGAGCAATGTGGTGTCATCAGAAGTGGGATTCCAGAGACTGCTTTCCAGAGCTACAAGGTGCAGGATTAACATTGAAGGTAAACTAAGAGAAACGAGCATGAAAAAGAGCCAGAAAAGAACCAAAGGTAATAAAAACTTGCACAGTTTATTTTATAAGAAAGATAAAACAGAGCATTACAATGGCACAAACTGCATTATTAAACAAGCAAGAGGCGCAAAAGGTTTGTTGATTAAACAAAATGTTTAAAATTAAGAGACCTGATAAAACGAGCATGTTTAAAGCAAAACAGGCATGTTTAGAGTAAAACGAGCACAAGAAAAATATAATGGGCAAAGAAAGAGATTAAACAAGCAAAATGAATCTAATAAGACAAAAAAGGGACATATTAAGCATAATAAAGCAAGGCGACTACATGTTTTTTGACAAAGTGCTGTGTTTTGTCATAATTTTAGTTCACATTGATCGAAGCTCTGAATAGCATAACTAGAGTTATTCGAAGTATCTCAAAGTGTGTAAAAGTGCTTACAGTGTGTGCTTATTACTGTTCATGTATTCTGAAGAGATTGTGTGCAAAGTGCAGCTATTTCGTGAAGCACAGTCAAAGTGCAGCCATTTTGAAAAGTTTTTTTGTGCTGGGTGTGTCTGTTTGCAAAGTGTCACCATTACAGTGTGTTTATTGCACTGTAAAGAGCTGTCTAGCAAAGTACCTCCATTTTGGAGAAGTTTCAGTGTGCCGTGTACTGTTTATTCACAAAGTGCAGTTACTTCGAAATGTTTCTTACTGTGAGCTTCTGCCCAGTTCATTCGCACAGTGCAGTTATTTTGAAATGTTTCTTACACTAAGAGATGATTTCTTGCAGTACAGTAATTTCAAGAGTATTACAGTGCCCAAGAGATTTAGTTTGCAAAGATATTCAGAGGCTTATTGTGCTGTTGTGCGTAGTTACAACTACTGGCATAAATTTCTGGAATATGTATATGTATTTGTGTGTGTTCTTAGATATTTGCAAAATCCTTCACTGGTATGTGCTAATATGGCAGACTGATTTCAAAAGCCCTCATGATTTGTATTTGATCAGAATATTGCAGAGAATTGGATGATATCAGAGCAAAAGTACATTTTTTTTATGCAAGCAGCTTATTCTGACAAAGATGCATGCACCAGAGAATTCATTTTTCTAAACCTAGCTAGGTCAGAGGCCACTAAAAGAGAGTGT
Organism: Protopterus annectens; assembly: GCF_019279795.1. Classification (NCBI taxonomy): domain Eukaryota; kingdom Metazoa; phylum Chordata; order Ceratodontiformes; family Protopteridae; genus Protopterus; species Protopterus annectens. The sequence goes on along the minus strand of NC_056735.1, from coordinate 1,767,881,099 downwards.
TCATTTGTGTATGGACCAACAGTATATGAGGGAGAAAGTGAAAACCGCCATATTGTTGTACAGGCTGAATCAAGGGAAGACTCCGAGTGTTTGAAGCTTAAATTAAGAGAAATGTGTAACCCCCAGACAAATATTACTTTGCAGAGGCATTTGTTTTACACAAGAGATCAGAAACCAGGGCAGAAGTTTGCAGCTTATATGACTGACCTGAGAAACAAAGCTAAAATGTATTCGTTTGATGACTTAAAACAGGGCTGTCCAACCTTAGGTAATCCGAAGGCCGTATTTAAAAAAAAAAAAAAAAAAGATATATCGGAGGGCCGCCTGCACAATAAATACAGTACATATATTGAAATTACCTGGTGAGTCCTACCGTTAAGTTAGATTTAGCAAGCACTTTGACAATTTCATAAGAAGGGGAAGTCATGGTGCATATAAAACTTTTTATTGAAACAGTAGACAAGATGCAGTAATTTTTAAAGAACACATATCTTTCCACTAAGGGCCAGTTTTCTAGCTGTAGTAAAATATTAAACCTGCTGGCATTTAACCCTCATAACTCAGTTGTTAAGTGTCGGTGTCTGCTTCTGCATGCTGACTCTTCTTGGCAGCCTCTGGCAGTGCAGCCTTAAGTCAATTCTTCACAGGTCTGAACCACTGGAAATTGGTAGATACAAATGCACAAAAAATGAGTCCTTTTTAGAAACAATGTCTGTTCTGGAGTGCTTATTACACCTCTGTTTAAAATTATGACCAAATCCTGTTTCCATTTGTCGCCCGCATACCTCTCAACATCTTCATTTTAATGAGAGCTCTGTGGTAGTACAGCTTTGTTTACTAAAGTAGCTATGTCAGTGTCGATACTTGTAGTTGCCAATCACAGTAAATTTGCAAGAGAATTATCTGTCAATAAACATCTGTACTTTGATTTAATGAATTTCATAGTTGCAAAAGTGCTTTCACAAAGATATATGCTCCCGAGCACTGAGCACATCTCGAGTCCAAACTTTCTTAATTTCGTGTATCTTTCTATTGGTCGTAATTTAAAAAAATCTTCTCCTTTCTTACTTCTGTTGGTATAAAAAGGGTCTGACTGCAAATCGGACAATTCCAGCTGTAGGTCAGATCTTAACATTTTCAATGGTGACAGTCAAGGGCTGACTAAAAATTTAAATATCTTCTTCAAGTTCCTTAAAATCACCAAATCGATTCTCAAAATCCTGAGTTATAGCAATATACTGTACATGAGCTGAAAATTATATTTCCTCAAAATTCTTAATTTCTTCAAAATGTTCTTTGCAATTCGGGAAAAAATGTAAAAATATTATTAGCCAATGTCAATTTAAAAAGCTTCCATTTATTTTTAAAGCCATTCAAATGACAATATAAGTTGGCAATATACTGTTTGCCCTGCAGTTTTAAGTTCAACTCATTCAAATGTTTGATCATATCAGTTATAAATGCAACAAGATCTGATGAAAATATGGGATCTTGCGTTTTTAAGAAATCTGGGTATTTCCGAATGGCAAAAAAGCGTTCCAGACATTTTCAAGCACTCAACCAGTAAATATCAGAATGATCAAATCCCCATATGCAGCATCCATTTCACTCAAGATATCGCAAAACTTACGATGACTCCGAGATCTATTGCCACCTCATATAATATTAGTTATTTTTACAGCTACTTTCATGGCATTGGCTTGGCGTAGAAATTTTCCACAGAGTGCATTATTATCAGTGGTGAGTTATGCAATGAATTGTTGGGCAGGTAATATTATTTTGTTTCAGTAGTCCACAAAAACTGCTCCCAGTCCCCATCATAGCTTTGCCCCCATCTGTTACAATGCAGGAACATTTATCAAATCCTCCATAGATCATAACAGACTTCTGAACTGCTTCAAAAATGTCAGTACCTTTAGTAGTCCCATGTAAAGATACAAGACTGAGGAGTTCATTAATAGTAAAGTCCTCTTGAATAGTTTGAACAAAAATAACAGTTGACTTAGATCTGCTTGATTAGTGTTTTCATCCAGACACAACAAAAAGCACTCACATTTTGCTATTAAATCACATAACTTTTTTGCAACATGTTGATCCATGTGTTGTATGCGTCTTGCAATGGTCTGTTGAGATAATGCCAAAACTTCTCAGCTAATTTTGTCTCATTAAATTGTTTTGCCATTCAATTGCACATTTCTTCACTATCACACCATCACTAAAAGGCTTTTTTGCTTTCGCTAACTCCAGTGATATGTTGTACGAAGCAGCAAGGCTAGAACTTTGTTCATTGCTAAGTTTTGCAAAAAAACTGGTTTGCTGCATCAGTTTCCTCATATTCTGCAGTAATCGTGCGTCTTGATTTTCCACTATACATATCAAATGTTTTACTGTGTAATGTACTGTAGCGTCGTTTCACATCATACTCTTTAGGCACTGACGAAACTTGCATGCAGACAAGACATTGCATTTTATTCCTGTTGTTTGTAATCAAATAGTCTGATTCCCATCAACTTTGATGCACTTGCTTTTCATCTTCAATGTTGCTTTTCTTGTTAGGCATTTTTCTTTGAGGATAGGTAGCAGTAAACACAACCTCAGTATGCTCAATAAGCTAGCGACACTTATTGCACAGAAATGTGACCACAAGATTCACCCTGGAGGCCTGGAACAAAACAGTGTACAAAGCTTCTTAGCACAAACTTTTCATGCACTGGGCATCTTTCTTCAGTCTAATCTAACTCTAATACAGTGAGTATGGAAAATAATGCTGTCTTAAATTCAACAATGTTCATATACTGACAATAAAATAATTAATAAGTCAAACTCCAAGTACAAGAACAAAGGGTTCAACTTTAAGAATAAGCATAATTGGATCTTCCTGCCTTACTGCACAGCCCCTTATATAGCAGAGCTAGGAGAGATATGTTGTTAGGATAGTAACACACAGTAAGTACTTCAAACTTTAAACTTTCCTGAATAGGAAAGTAATAGAACATCAGTAAATGCCAAACATCATGGAGCTGTCCTTCTCAACTTTAAATAAACTTCCTACGTTTTAATTTAGTTTTTTATCCGTCTTCCCTAATGCAACATATGGGAGAAATTATCTACCACCATACTTCTCTCTACAGCCATTATTATTCCTTTGTTGGCATATATACATTGAACAGTCATTGACTGGCCTTGAAGCTTTTTAATTATCAAGTATCTCAGCAATCTTTCTTCCTGATCCAGTGCATTCTAACACAGCAAAAGGTATCTATATCAGGCAAGCACTCAAACAAGTTGGTGTACAAAATTATTGCTTCAGTGTCAACTTTTTTCTCTGTCTAACAGTCCCCCTAGTCACAAATTGTCCCTTTTTGCCCAGTTGTAAAAAGTCTGTGCCTGAGTTGGTGAATGCCTTCTCCTTTCTGCATGTGCCTAGCAAGCTCAAACACAGCCCCTTTTATCACCATCCTATGAGCTCATTACTGAATAGCATCATATCTTTGCTGCTCCAGCCAAGGCTTTCCTTCTTGCTGTCCTGCTGTGCCACATTTAGTCACCTTCCCTTCAATGCCGGTGCCTCGCTATCCAGTTTATTCTTTTTCTTTTCAGATTTTCTTAGTCATAGCCAACATCCTTGGAACATTTTTTAAATTTGCATGTGATTCTGGGCTACCCCCTTCCCAGTGCCATGACTTGGCCTCACTGAAGGAAAGGTGGTGAATTATACTTAATAAATAATGACAATAATTAGGACTTGTAGAATTCTTTTCCATCAGGAAATGTATATTAATTCAAATTCTTTTCTATTAATGTCTCAAGTTAATATAACAAATATTTAAAATCATCCCTAATTGTTCCCGATTTTTTGGGGCATTTTTCCCTGATTCTGTTTAAATTTGTCCCTGACTGGTTGAGAGGTATGGTAATTGTACTACAGCAGCAACAGAAACAGGTTTGGTGTAAACCACATTTAGCATTCAACTGCTTAACTGTGACTTAGCACAGAACTTTGTAAATATGTATTTTTTTATGTTCAATCACAATTAAAACTAAAAACAAATGGGTGCTGCAAAGTAATTGTAAGGTCACCAGACAACAGTCATTAGCTTGCAGCTCAGACCTTCTATGGACAAGGCCAAACGAACCTTGAACTCATGCAGAAATGACTGACATGTAAGCATTCCACAAGACCTGCAAAGACGCAGCACATCACAGATGTAGGAGAGCAATGCAGGAAAATGCCTAGAGATCTTTTAATGGAAGATGTCTTGCATGGGGAAAAATGCAAAAATGATACCAAACGTAGCATAAGTCCTCAATATTTTGGTACATCATTGGCCTTACAATTATTCACACAAAGTGCATCCTCCACAACTACTCAAGGATAAAGGAAAACAAAGACACATTGAAGGGAACATTATTTTAAGTAATAAATGGAATCTGCTCCTGACACGTCCGTAGATATTTGAAAATACTCTTCATTACCCCTTTGTCAAAAGAAAGATTTCTAACACTACCCCAAGACTATGCAATTGTCCTGTGTATTTAAAGAAAAAAATAATGAGCACACCAGACGCATACTCTCAACTGTCCCTGATTTTCAGGAATGTCCCTGATTTTGACTCATTTAGCTCTTAATCCCTTCTAATATTAGTGCCTTTCGGAAGAAAAGTGGTGAATTATACTTGATAAATAATAACAATAATTAAGAGTTATAGACTTATTTTCCTTCAGGAAATGTATATTAAGTCAGTGTTATTCTATTAATGTCTTTAGTTAATATTATATAATTATAAGTAATATTTTAAAAGTGTCCCTGAATGTCCCTCATTTTTTTCTGGATTTGTCCATGATTCTACTTACATTTTTCCCTGACTGGTTGAGGGCTATCCCACCAGAGCAAACGTTTGCATAGCAACAAGTGTGCACGTTTTTTTTTTTACACTCAACAACAGGCACAACATTATTACTCAAATAACACTGCCAAATACATTTTGGAGTGGGACTGGATTTGACACTTAGTGCTTTACAAATTTACATACAAGTTACTGTGATGCTCATTCAGTGTGTGAACAAGTAAGAATGTTGTGTCTTTTGGCTTTTCCCGGTTAGGGGTCGCCACAGCGGAACTTCGGTCTGCTAATGATTGGCAGTAGATTTTTACGTACCGAGTCGCCAGCCCTGGCGCACAACCTTCAATGAAGATACGCCCATTCACACGCATGTCTCCACACAGAAGACGCTCTAGCTGAGAATCGAACAGGACGTCTTATTGTGAGACGACAACGCTACTGCAGCACCACCACCGCAGTTCAGTAAAAATAACTATCTCTAAATCTAAAGATTCAAATGCATTCCTTCTCAGTAATCAAAATAATATACACATATTATGAAATTAAATTGTTGTCAGTTGCTGTTGATTTGGTATGTGTAAAGAAAATGAAAGTCCTTGTAAAGTAAAAAAATCACTAAACTTTTAATGCAGTTGTAATCTGATTCTGTACTACCTTTCAACCTTGCTAGACAAGCAACAGGCTTACCTTTCTCTTTCTTATCTACTCATCTGCTGCCCGCTGTACACTGGAGAAAATAACAGGACAGGTGACAGTTTTACCCTCATTCCAACATTAATATTGAGTTTTATTGACAGTTACTTTACAGAGCTATGTTCGATGTGCACATCTGATTCACAGTTATTTCAGAAAGCGCCAAATGCACAGCACCAATCAGATTCCTTGCTTACTTGGACAGCTCAAGATAAAGTTTACACACGTTCTGATCTATTTTTATTTAATAATGCACATTTTATGAAGGTCAGGGTGAAATATGAAGGCAAACTGGAGATAACTGACATAGTAAACCCAGAATACTTCACATAGTGTCATGTCAGTAAGCCTTATTTACAGTCATCTCCAGCTTGCCTTCAGATTTCACCCTGACCTTCATAAAATGTGCATTAAATAAAAACGGATCAGATCATGTATGTACGTAAATGTAAGTTCTATCACGATCAGTCCTCCAAACCGGCAAAGGTAGCAGGAACAAAACTAAGGCATTAATCACTGAAATAATTTAAGTACGTTTTTTTTAGGTCAGAAAAAAGAACAATGAAGATGATACCATGTTGGAATACCTGGACTGTGGAGAATGAAGACAAGGGTACTGTGATGTGAGAGATGGTGGAATGGACTGGGGGGGGGGGGGGGGTGTGTGAAAAAAAATTTAGCATCCTCTCTTTAATAATTTGTTTTCAACCATTCGCATTCACAGTGAGATAAAATAAATCTTTGGGAACATCATGCAAATATACTGTCACGTGGTCAAAAGGTAAGTAGTATGCCTAGGACATCATCAATGCATAATTTGATATGCGGAAGCTGCAAGTACATAGCGGTAGCCATTCACTTTTGTTTGAATCCAGCTCCTTTTTCGAAGATGAGGGAACATCGAATATTTTGGTTCGTGGGCCACACAGAACTGCACCGCAGGCCGCGTTTTAGACAGCCTTGACTTAAAAGATGAGTTGATAAAGGACAGGCTTGTGTGTGGTATTAATAGTGCTGCTGAGAGAAAGATTTTGCTTCATGACAGTGATTTAACGATAAGCAAAGCTATTGAGATTTGTCGAATCCATGAAGTTACAGCAAGGCACACAAGTATGCTTGCAAGTGTTAAAAGCATGGTTTCAGCAGGCTCCAGAGCAAATATAGATGGCATGCAACACATGGCAAATGGAAGCAAGCCTAAGTATGTGGCAACCAGTGCAGTATCAACATGAATCAGCAAAACCCAAATCTAGCTTTATAGTTAACTGTCAGAATTTTGGTGCCAATCATGAGTCTAAACAAGAGAAATGCTTGCCATTTGGTCAGCAATGCCACATGTGTAAAAAGTGGAACCATTTTCAAAAGTTGTGCGAATCAAGTAAACCTCACACAGTTATAAAGTAGGGTCACTCAAAAAAGGAAGTTGATCATATAGAGAGCTGCACGTCTACTTTCTATGTAGATGGTGTATCAGTAAGTGGTGAAAAGATTGATGCAGTGAATTTGTTGGCAAAGAACAAAGTATTCTGTACTGTCCAGATCAATGGTAAATCCACTGAGCTCAAAGTAGATACTGGTTCAAATTGTAATGTTATGTCAGCAGACAGATTTGCTAAAGTGAGAGCTGGTGAACAACTATATTAGTGCGAAACTTGCTACTTATGGAGGTGAAGAAATTCAAACCAAAGGCTCAGTAGTGCTTTCATGTTATTTGGCTAGAGACAGTTTAAGAACGAATCTGCTTTCTTTTACCAAAGAAGCTCATCATATAAGCACATATTTTAGTTCCAATTTTTCCAAAGCTATTTTTTCAGAGTATCCTGATGTTTTCTACGACACATTGGGCAAACTTCCAGTTGTGTATTCTATGAAGTTAGACCCAGAGGTCAGTCCAGTTGTCAGACCAGCAAGAAAAGTTCCAGTAGCTGTGCAGGTTAAAGTTAAAGCTCAGTTGGATAAAATGGTTCAACAAGGTGTATAATTTCCAGTCACAGAACCAACTGAATGGACTTTGTCCATGGTAGCAGCCCACAAGACTCTGACAAAATCCGAATATGTATTGACCCAAAGATTTGAACAAAGCATTAGAGAGACCACATCATCCAGTGCGTACAGTCAAGGTTTTTGCAGCCCTAATACCGCATGCTACTGTTTTTTCTGTCTTGGATGCAAAAAGTTCATTTTGGCAAGTGATGCTTGATTGCAAATCCTTATTACTGACTACTTTCAGAACCCTGTTTGGCAGATACAGATTCCTAAGGTTGCCATTTGGAATAAATTCTGCAAGTGAAGTCTCTCAGCATGCAGTGGAGCACATTTTTTCAGGTTATTCTTGTGCCATAATAGTAGATGATTTATTAGTTGGAGGCAATGGTGAAGCAAAGCATGACAGAAATATTGAGAGTTCTAGGAGCACGTGAAGTGAACTTAAATCTCAGTTCTCTATAAAGTGCAAATTCAGACTACCAGAAGTTAAATATGTAGGTCATTTATTTACCAGTACTGGCTTGAGGCCAGACCTGTCCAAGTAAGCAGCTGTTATTGAGATGCCAGCACCTGATAATGTTCAAGCTCTACAGCATTTTCTTGACATGGTCAACTATTTAGGTGAATTTATACCAGACTTCAGTGAGTTGACAGCACCTTTGAGAAAGCTGGCGCGCAAAAATGTTACATGGTATTGGCTGGAACAGCACCAGAGAGCCTTTGAAGATCTTAGGTGGAAAATTGCCAGCCCACCTACATTAAGATATTATGATGTCAATAAACCAATAATTCTTTCCTGTGATGCTTCAAAATTTGTTCTTGATGCCATTATTCACGATGGCAGACCACTAGCCTATATATTTAAAACCCTTACCCAAACTGAAATGCAATATGCTCAGATTGAAAAAGAACTTTTGGCAGTATTATTTGCATGTTCAGAGTTTCATGATTATATCTATGGTCAAGCTGTTCAGATTGAAACTAATCACCAAACTCTAGTTACTTTTCTAAAGAAGCCTATGCATTCAGCTCCAGCGTGATTACAAAGAATGATGCTCAAATTGCAAAAGTACAGTTTCAAATTGGTCTATATGAAAGGCAAACTTCTTTATCTGGCTGATATTTATCCAGATCACCCAGAAATACAACAGAACAGCTTGACGCAGAGAATTTTGACTTTGACATAATGGAAGTGCATACATTTTCTACCACGAGACTTGATGAGCTGAGAAATCATACAAAGACTGATCCAGTTTTGAAAATGCTCAACCACTACATTAATGTTGGATGGCCGTCAAAGCAATCTAGTGTACAACCAGATGTGCAAACTTATTTTCCTTACAGAGATGAGATGTTGATGGAAGATGACATTATTTTCAAAGGACTTAGAATTGTTGATGTTCTTTGTGTTTCACTGTTGCAGTCATTACATTTGCGTAATCTGCTGGCAGGTTGCCCTCAGTCGGCCTGAATTCCAAAGTCTTGGGTCCTCATCGATTGCTGTCTCCTCTTCCATGACGTCAGGTCATCCAGAGTATAAAACATGCAGCCGATGCCATTTTCTTTAGTCTTTCTTGCAGCGCGGTGTCCGAAGCAGATGCATTTCGCAAGTACCGGTTGGCCGACTACTGAAATGTTGGAGTTTGAGTTTCAGAACCGAAGTCTTCACTAAACCTAAGTACCCCATTGGGGAAACTTTTTTCTTGCTCCATACCGATGTCAGAAAAAGTTAATAATTGTATTACTTGTAGGAAGCAAATACCTCATAAGGATTTCCATTTATACTGTATTCCTTGCCTAAGCCCTGATCACAACGTGTATGGCTGTCGATTTTGTGCTAGATTTAACCAATGCACTATTAACCATTGGTATATTTTTGCCTCAAAGTATTTTGGAAACAGATTGAACTACCCAGAAATGTTGTCGGATAGCAATCCGACTACCAGAGTACATAAAAAACGCAAAGAAAAGGACCGAGAAAGGCAGTCGAGATCCAAAACCGACGGTGAAGCTTCTCCTAAGCCAGTCACCGGTTCGCCGGTACTCAGTGAGGCACTTTCGCAGCCCCTGATACCCGCTACCTTCGAGTCGCAGGCCTCTATCGACACCCATGTGGAGTCCGGCATGCCGCAAGATACTCAAGGTATTGGACCGACGGATGTATCTCCCTCGGATGGGTCCGAAGCAACTGAGCAGGCACCGGCTTCTGAGGGTGTGTTCAGACCTCAACAAAGACAAAAGCATCTTCTAAAACTAAAAAACTGATGCATGAGCCACATACACAGGCCTCTATGCCTAAAAACAGATGATCAAAATGGCTGAAGACCTTATTACCTTGATCAGGGGTACCCATCCCCCTCCAGATAAGAGGCCTAGGCAAGAGACTGATTATGAATCTTCAGATCAGGTTTCTGTTACTTTTGATTCCTCTTCTGATCAGGAATTATCTATACCTCCCTATCAGGATTCTGATGCAGAGGAGTCTATACCATCTGCTTCTCCTCCTGAGGATTATTCTTTTGGGGAAAAGTTGCATACTTTGAGGGAGCATTTTCACTGGGAGAGTCAAGATTTCTCAGAATCAAAAAAGAGGCTCAGGGATTTCCTTCTTCTCCCTCAGCACAGGCCTTTAGCCATTCCCCGTGTTTTAGACATTGTGGATGATGTGTTTTCGGAGTCAAGCCTGACCTCTGACTCCTTACCTCTGGCTCCCAGTAAGACTGACAGATATTACAGGGTCCCTGACTCACATAAAGTTTTATTTGGAAACCCTGCTGCTGATCCTGAAACTATTTCACAGGGTCCAAATGGAGTTAAGGCCTCAACAGCATAACATCCTACCCCCTCTGACAGAGATTCAAGGGCACTGGACAGATGGGGAAAAAGGTTTCTACATCTGCAACCTTGGCAATCAGAGCCTTAAATGGTCAATTTCATATACTTAAGTATCAACAACATGTTATGGGATTGCTGAAACAGAAAATTATGTTGATTTCTGAATGTGCAGAAAATAAAGAATTGCAGGAATTATTGCATGCAGCTGAACAGGTTGGAATGCATACTTTGCAATGTGATTTTGACTCCTCCCTTAGAGGCCTCCTGCAGGGCCACAGTTACTGGATCTGTGATTAGGAGGCATGCCTGGCTAAAGGAACAAAATTTGCCTAATCATGTTAAAGCTAAATTGCTAGATGCACCTTTACAGCATGATACTCTGTTTGGTATTAAGGCAGAAGAGGTTTTAAAGAAAATGGAAGACAAAGCTAAGTCTATGAGAACTGTTAAAGACTTCTTACAAGTGCAGCCACCAAGATTTAGTAGACACTGGCCTACAAAGAATTGGTCCTTTCCTGTGTCGGACAGAGATCAAAGGGGCAAATCCAGATGCCGTAAGGGTTCCAGATACCAGGCAGAAGATTCATACAGGTCAATGCAATGGGGCACTTCTACCTCCAAATCTGGAGGAGATAAAGTGCAAACCTACAGAAAACAGTCCCAATGACTTCCCTCTACCTACACCAAGCACTTATCTTTTGACAGCACCCTTGGGGGAAACATTTGCACTTTTTGCTCAAAATTGGCAGTTAATAACCAAGGACAAGTGGGTACTAAACATAGTATCACAGGGATACAGGTTCCATTTCCACACTCTGCCAATGGCAAACGGTGGGCCAGATTTGCCCAAAAATCAATGGGCAGAGGCACAGAAACAGGTTACGTCCCTCATGGATATGGGTGCCATTCAGCCGGTACCAGAACAGGAAAAAGGACAAGGTTTTTACTCTATTGTTCTTGGTACCCAGAAAGGACAAGGCCTGGCGGCCAATACTGGATTTATCAATTTTGAACACATACCTGGACATTCCAAAATTCAAAATGCTGACTTTAGAGCAGCTTCTGCCCATGTTGGGCAAAAATGCTTGGCTGGTAATGTTAGACCTAAAAGAGGCATACCTGCATGTCTCAGTAAGACAGTCATGCAGAAGATACCTCAGATTCAATACTGGCTTAATGCATTACCAATCCTTTGCACTGCTCTTTGACTTAAATACTGTGCCCAGGGTCTTCACAAAGTGCCTGGCACCAGTAATTGCATTTTGCAGACAAAAAAGTATACAAATATACCCTTACTTGGACGACTGTCTCATTCAAGCAGAGAGCAAGGACATTCTTCTTCAACACCTGGCGTTTGTGAAAAGGCTTCTGACACGCCTAGGGTACACGATAAATGAAAAGAAATCACAACTGGTACCCTCTCAATAGATAACATTCCTGGGTGCAAGCTTGAATACAACTGCCCAGATGGCTTACCTCATGCCAGAGAAGCAAAGGCAACTGACTACTTACTTCAAACTGATGGCGACAAAAACCCAGTTATCTGCAAGACAAATTCTGCAGGCTTTGGGCTTCATGGCATCCTGCATCCTACTGATTCCATGTGCGAGACTGCATATGAGGAAACTTCAGTGGTACCTAAAAAGTTTATGGAGTCAGCATTCTCAAAGTCTGGAAACAATGATTCCTCTCATATCCTGCCTACAACAGGAGTTTCTATGGTGGGCAAAGGCATGTCACCAAAACATGGGACGGGCCTTCGCTGTACCCCCTGCCAGCCAAACCTTAACAACAGATGCATCAGATTATGCCTGGAGGGCCCACATGCCAGGAAGATGCATTCAGGGCATATGGACCCCAAAACAATTGCATCTACATATCAACCAGAAAGAGATGCTAGCTGTTCAAAATGCCCTAACAGCCTTCAAGGACTTACTTCATCCAGGACAACTACTGATAAAGACGGACAACACCACAGTCATGTGGTATATAAACAAGCAAGGGGGCACACACTCATACCCCCTTTGCAGATTAGCCATGGCACTGCGGGACACAGCTTTGACCTACAAAATACATCTCCAAGCTCAATTCCTGCCAGGAAAGCAAAATACTCTGGCAGAAGATTTAAGCAGAAACCTTATGGACCCTCACGAGTGGAAACTAAATCCACAAGTCTTCAGCATGATAACAGTGAAATGGGGGAGCCCAGACATAGATCTATTTGCCTCTCCTCAAAATTATCAATTGAAAAGATTTTGCACAAGGACTTATCACAGACGAGCATGGAAAGTGGACGCCCTATCCTTTAGTTTACGCCTTTCTTCCACTGCTGTTTCTTCCCAAGGTCCTCCTAAAAGTCAGACAAGAGAAACCAAAGATGATACTAATTGCCCCGGACTGGCCCCGCCAATACTGGTACCCAGTTCTAAAGAACTTGTCTCAATACCCAGCTTGGACCTTACCTCTAAGACCTCAACTACTGTCCCAGCAAAACAATCAGATCCTGCACAATCAAATCCAGACACTGAACCTGGCAGCATGGCTGATCATGTAGGTATACAAACAGTTCCGCTCAGTAAAGCTATGATGGATGTCATTTTGGAAGCCAGAAGGCCTAGTACTAGAAAATATTATGCTGATAAATGGAAGAGATTCTGTGCTTGGAATCAAGCACAAGGAACTGATACAGCAGAACCAAATATTCCTCAGATATTACAATACTTAACTGAGATGCTTGACAAAGGCCTATCTTTCTCTTCAATTAAAATCCATGCCTCTGCCATTTCAGCTCATTACAATACAGAGCCACCAATCTTTTCTCATCCCTTACTAAAGCAGTATCTTAGAGGAGCCAAAAATGTAAGGCCTCCTAGAAGAGCACCATTACCTGCATGGGACCTCAGTTATGTATTGGAAAAGTTCACCCTGCCTCCATTTGAACCAGCTGCTACCGCTGATGTAAACTTCTTATCATGGAAAACAGCACTGCTACTAGCAGTTACTTCAGCAAGAAGAGTTTCAGAGCTACAGACCCTCATAGCTGTAGAGCCTTTTATCATATTTTAACCAGACAGGATGTCTCTGAGGACAAATCCTACATTTATGCCTAAGGAGGTTTCCAGTGTGGCTCTTAACCGAACAATTCATCTGCCAACCTTTTATCCAAATCCGCAGAACAAAGGGGAGAGAATTCTGCAGTCCTTGGACGTACACAGACAGCTTAGATTCTACTTTTGCAGGACTAAAGCTCTAAGAAAAACTGAGCAATTACTAGTGACATATGCTGCAGGATCAGAAGGAAAGGCTATTTCAAAGCAGACAATTTCAAAGTGGATAAGCCACTGCATTCGTTTCTGCTACTTACACCATGGTAAACCTGTGCTCAAGGCCATTAGGTCTCATTCCACCAGAGCTGCATCTACTTCAGCAGCCTTTCTCAGAGGAGTACCAACCAAAGACATTCTAAAGGCTGCTACTTGGAGTTCTGTTCACACCTTTACAAAGCATTATCATTTGCCTCTCTACTCTAAGTCCAGGGCAGGCTTTGCCACTGCAGTTCTGCAGGGCCTTATAGCCACACCTAATGCTGTTTAGCTCCAGCCTCCCAACCATAGCTTTGGGATTCTACCCAAATATAATCAATGCAACAGAGAAACACAAAGAACATAGTGCAGTTGTGTACACTTACCATAAATGTAGATGTTCGAGTGTATTCACTGTTGCAGTCCAGGTTACCCGCCCGCCATCGCCCAGTCATTCTGGAGTTTATCTTTCCTTCTCTATCTTCTACAACTTATGTGGTGCATTTGCTTGTAGATGAAGGTTTATATTGATGTGTGTGTGTGTATATATATATATATATATATATATATATATATTTTTTTTTTTTTTTTTTGCTACCTTTTTGGGGGCAGATGACATCTGGGGCAAGAAAAACTAAAGAAAATGTCATGGGCTGCATGTTTTATACCCCCTGACATCATGGAAGAGGGGCAGCACTTTACTATTGGAAGACTCTTATTCAAACTGGTTTGAGATCGATTTACTACCTAACCTAATATCCACTACTGTTATCACTAAGTTGAAACATCATTTCTCAGTTCATGGTAGTCCACACAAAGTTATTTCTGACAATGGTACTCAATTTACTAGTCAGTTGTTTCAGAAATTTACAAGAGAGACAGTCAAATGGACTAGCTGAACGTGGAGTACAGAGTGCAAATTAATTACTTGAAAGGTCAAAGGGTGACAATACCAATGTCTTTTTGAAATTAACTCAATTTCAGAAACATACCCCATGACGATATACTTGGCTCTCCTGCTCAGAGTTCTGTCTAGGCAAACCAAAACAACCTTGCCTGTTAGTTCCAGTTTTTTGAGGCCTAAAGCAAAGAACAACAGAACAATTAGAGCCCAATTATTCAGGAAGCATTCCTTCCAGAAGTCCAGCTATGATAAATCAAGCATATTTCTTCATCCATTGATTGAAGGAGAGACAGTGAGGATAAAAACAGTAAAGAGTTGGTCAAGTAACAGGTATATGTACTGAGCTGAGATCCTACTTCGTAGAATCTGAGGTTGTGGAGTACAGGAGAAATCACAGACATCTTCCTGTACCACAGTCAATATTGCAGCATTGTTCCTGTGATACGACTCTAGATCTCAGAGAATTCCAGACAATGTTCCTGTTGCAGAACGTGTCTTAACTTCTGCTTCCATTCCTGATGATGATCCTGATATTCGTAAGGTTGAACAGTCAGCAGAGACAGTCCCAGTTGTTAAATCTGATTCTAAATTTTATGCCAAACATTTTGGTCATATTTCGACCTGGTGTGAAATACGCAGCAACCTGGACTTTTTAGTGTATATGTGTATCTAGTTCTGTATAATTGCATGACAGAGAATTATTTACATTGATTGCACATCAACTGATATTGTCAATGTTGTATAACCTATTTCTCAGAGGGAGGATGTAAAACAGAGTGTCCGTGCTGTATTTTTAATGAGCGTTTCAAGGACTGAACATGCCTATAAATATTGAGCATGTGTTAATCTCCATGCCATTTTTAGAGCCAGTGAGTGAGCATGTATGCATGTAATAGCTAGTTTGTATATAAGTTTACCTAAGTTAAAGTTAATAAGCCTCAGTCCTGATGTGTACATAATAAAGCTACTTGAACAGAACCCATGAAGTTACGTCTAATGTATCCTGACTAGACGAGCGACACTTTCCCTTTGTTTGTTCTTTGCAAAGTCTTTTGAGTGCAGTAGATGTCTACTTGAGAGTTATGGTCCCTGTTGACATCTGGCAAATGGGTCAGAAAGATTGTGGCAAAATGGCTAAGAAGGATTGTGGCCTTTGGTTGCAGATTGTAATTTTACTTTCCATTTCCTTTCTTGGCATGCCACCTCTACTGAGAAAGGAGCTGGCCATCCTATCATTTGCAAACAGCTCCTGGAATGCAAAGTAGTTTAATTCATATCATTCCCAGATAAAGAAAGATTCCACTCAGTACGTCATTAATGTCCTTTAGAAGGAGAACAAATGGTGGTGTGTTCTAGACATGTCCAGCCTCAACAAGTGTGCAGCCTCAAAGGAACTTGATGTCCACTTTGCAGTCTTTACTTCTACTCTTAATGATAGATGCCTTTCTTTATCAGGTTAGATATGACAGAGTGCTCTCCTATCTTCAAGACACAGGCAGGTTTAAAGTGGGAAGCATGCATTTTCAATTAATTTTGTATTACATTATATTTTGATTGACAGGAGGAGACATTAACCCTGTCTAATCTGCCTTTTTAATGGATTTAATATCCTACCTCTCCTCCATCCTAGTATTCCCTATACCCTTTTCTCAACTGTGTCTGTTGAATGCCTGTATATACTGCCTATTTCTGTAGACCATTCTATGTGAAAAAGTATTTTTGATGATCCTGGGAACAGTTGATTACCACAGACCACACCTGTGTCTCCTCTTTCCCTTTCTGTCCATCCTTTTCTAGTTGAACTCTTTGCATCCCCTTACTGATGTTGTGCATCATTATTGTATCCTCCTGTCCCTTCTGGTCTACAGTGAGAAAATAGCCATTATGTCATCATTTTTCTCCCTTCCATCCTGTGCATTTTTTCTAGTAGTGTTTCCCTGGAGTCCTTTGAGGAGCCTGCCATCCATTTCCTTTATGGTTCCCAGAAGAGCATGCAGTATTAAAAGATCCTACTGGTGCACCCCTTCTGTTGCTGACTGCCATCTCACTCAGTTCCAGTTGTCCATTACAGGTGTGAATAACAACCCCAAATCAGTTTTGCTAACAGTTTCTCTTCCCACATCCAGTATATTACACCAAAGTTGTTGTGGCCTAAATGCAATACTGCACATTTGTTTTCACTAAATTTCAGGTGCTCTGTCTCTGCTCAGCTGCTTGCCTTTCAGACTTCTTCCCTACATTATCCACTTCTGCATGTATCTTAGCAAAAAGGTTTATTCTGTTCTGTTTTCCCTTATATATGTCTGAGAGAAATACTGGTCCAAGCAGACACCTATGTGGTACTCCAGTTATCACTTTCCTTATTGCCGATATTGTCGTATGGATTCACTTTAGAACATCAAAAGCCCATAACATTGAAATTCAAGTCAAAACATTTAATCCTATAACAATGAACAAACATAGGAAAGCAACATCTGCTATATTCCCGCAGAACTACATACAAAAACAAATAAAAAAATAAACCATATAATACTTCAAGTATAAGCAGAGGGGCAAGCTACTTAAATATGCCAACTCAGAGATCTCACTACACATAACAAAATGGCAAACATACCATTCCACGCTTCATGAATGCCTGCTTGAATTGTAAAAAAATATCCTCAACTTTCTCTTAGAAACACTAGTTCACTGCTAAAACATTGCACATTATCATATATCTCTCTGATACTTACCGGAGTTTCATAGGTAACCTCAGTCATGTTCCCTTCTTACTTGCTATACTACAACATAACAAATCTTAGTGTAGTGTAGTGCAGTCTCAGAGTTGATATATTTAAGTAGCAGGGGATGTTGGGTACAGAGGGGCTTGCCCCCCTGCTTATATTTGAAGAAGTGTAATATGGTTTGTCTTTTATTAGTTTCTGTATGTAGTTGTGTTGGCATATATTAAATGTTGGCTTCCTATGTTTTTAGAAATGTTATGGGATTCAATGTTTTGAGCTTTCAGTGTTTTGAATTTTCAAGATTTTGGTCTCAATGTTTTGCACGGAGTTGAAATCCCAGTACATATCTACTGGTACTTCTCTGTGAAGTTAACTTGTAACCTGCTCGTAAAACTGCATCAGGTTTGACTGACCGCACCTTTTGTCCTTGCAACCATGTTGGCTGCTGTTTTAGAGACTGTTTTGTAGAAATGCTTCCATGTTGCTTAGAAATGAGTTACATTAGCTGTTTAACAGTGCAATTTCACAGATCTTTAGAAACAGTTTTGTCATACCTAATGCTAATCAATTGCCAAGGAAGCTGTCAAAGGCAAAGGTCTTGCAGAAGCAAATGATCATTTCACACCTAGGTCCTTTCAAATACCCAGAAAAACGGACCAAGAATGGAATGCTTATTTTGTCAATCCACAGACTTTAAAATATACACGTGACTGACAGGCTTGAATAGCGTGCAGTGTTCCACTCAATCTCTTGTACCATCTGTAAATCAAATCTAATTATTCAAATACTTTAAATCAGATCAAATAACTGCAAAATTGGTCAGTCTGAATCAGAATGCATTAACTGTTCTATAAGATTCTATAACATAAGTAGGAAACCAACAGTTTTAAGTCAACAGACCAAGCTAAAAATTAGTTTCTAATGATTTATTTAGTCAGGTTTGAGTGAATTCCTATAATATGACTTAAATGTGTTTTCAACTGATGAAATCACCTGCTGTGCTATATACAAGACCACAAGTGATGCATTCACAGCACTAAACAACTACATGGCAAACCTATAAACTGTAAACCTTTTAATAAATTATCAGCAGATAGCCTACTCAGACGTCAACAAACTTTGTTAAATAAAACCAAAAAATACAATCAACAATTAACTAAATAAATGTATTGAAGTTTAACCTAAAGCTAAAGTTGTAACTCAACCCAAACATTCTTTCTCTCCCTGATCTGCTGATGTCCTCCTATTCATATGTTGCAGTATTTATAACACATGGGAGTCCACCAAGGGTGACTCGTACATCCTACCAATATACAAATGCTACTGTAGGGTACGTGCGACGTCGCACAAAACACAGATCCTACTTTCGTCATAAAATGAAGTCTGGAATAAAGCGGACGCTGGCACGTACCAATCCGCAAAACTTTACTGCTGCCAGTCAGCTCGTCTTCTCCTGTCTTCGCTCATTAAACAAGTTGCAGATCCCGATCATATAAGTGCCCCATTGGGTTTCTTCCCTTATTACTTTTTGATACTGTGTTTTTGTGAGGTTACATTGTCAGCTAGGAAGGGCAAGTGTCAGTGTGGAAGGCAGATTCCACATAAGGACACTCACAACCTTTGCCTTTTTTGCCTTGACCCTGACCATGACCATACTTCTTGTTTTAATTGCAAGGCCTTTGTCCCCAAGACCCTGTATAGGTGTTTAGGTTTTCTGAGTTTATATATAGAAAACCAATGTCTTGCACGCAAAATGTAAGGTTCGTTGGGCCCTTCCGGTGAGCCGCCAGGTAAGAAGGCCAAGAAATCTAGGCCTGAGTTATCCACTGCTACTACAATTCCAGCCATCTCTCCCAAAGCCGATGTAGGCCCAGAGACTGTTCTGGAGTTGGTAGGCACTCTTTGAATGGGTACCAGTGTGGAGGCCATGAAGGACTTCCTCAGGGATAAGCAGGTGTCAGTTCTAGATGTGGGGGGGTAACCTGTGCTCGATGTGACTGAAGGCCTGTATGGCATTCCACAAATCATTGTCCAAGATGACATCCCTCCCAATATTGTTGAGTGTAGGCCGACATCGGGCCCATCCACTTTCCACTGCATAGATGTTCCTCAAAAGGAAAAACTTAAAACTAAACATGCTTCCTCTACCCCTCCCTCGGGAAAAAGGCGGATTGGCAGGCCTTTTCCCGACGGCTGTTCAATGTCTTTATTGCCCTGAGATAATCTTCAGCTCTCTCCCTCCCTTCCTCCCTGTATATCACAAAAGAGGATGTCTGAGGAGTTTTCTTCAGATGTAGAGGATTCTTCTGGGGATGAATCTTTGGCTTATTCTGCCCACATTTCTTTTCCTTTGGGATATGCTTCCCCAGAAGAAGAGTCAAATGGAGCAGATTACCCTAGAGAGGATATTTCTTTTGGGGAAACCATTGTAAAAATGAGAAAGTTTTTCAAATGGGATTGTTCTCAGGTGTTAGACATCCAAAAAAAGATATAATGACCTGCTTCAGATGGACTCTCCTTCCCCATTTACCATACCTCCTGTTCTTCCAGCCTTTCTGTATGCATTCTCTATAGCTTCTAAGTGCCCTGACTCTCAACTTCCTACCTCTAAAAGGCCGGAGATGTTTGTGTGGGTGCATTCCCAATCTGTTTAATGTAGTAATATGAACTAGGCACTAGTCATTTTATTGAGATATTGTTAATATCTTTTAGTGAGCATTTTATTCTATAGGGTTGTATGTTTTCCATACAGTATAGACTTCTGTTTTATTAGCGATGCATAAATGGATTGCAAAATTTTATCTGGATCAGTTTTTAATGAACCATTGTTCAGAAGATAAGTTAAAGGGCAGCAATGGGATTCTGTTATTAAATGCTCAACTTCTGTGTAATTTTTTTTCTCCCCATTTACTGTCCCTGCTATGAATAAACAACAGTATAGCATCTAAAATATTTTAAACTGTTTCTCTCCACTAGAGCAATACCTTACTGTACTGTGATGGTTTCACTTTCAAAAAACTTTTATCCTGCCCTGAAAAAGCTTGCTGGCATCTCCAATTCAGTGATGTCATCAAGGCCACTGAATACAGGTAGTTTTCCGGCCATTTCCCCTCCCCAAACTGACATCATCACTACAGTTCTAAAAACCCACCCATGCTGTGATGTCACACCTTCCTGGTCCTTCCCCTACCCATACAGAAAGTAAAGGCTAGAACATGGAAAAACAGTACATGAGTCAAGTCTCCTGCTGAGAGTTGTGTGTCGCAGCAGGAAACCGCTCAAATTACCCTTAGCACTTTGACAGCTAGGGAAGTTAGGTGTGAAGGGTGATGGGAGATGAGTCAAAGTAGTTCAGTTCAGGCTTCACAAATGACTGCAATTTGACCATTCTAAAAAGACACAGCAGTAAAAAGCACTTTGAAAGTCTGCTCTGTGGCATTTTTCACCGTTTGTGTTTTTAGTAGTTATTGAGCAGCATGAAGTGTTACTTAAAACTAACTGAATGAAAGACAGCAGTGTATGCATGTAAAATCAATGCAGTGATAGGAGCTATAGTAAGAAAGAAGCCTGCATGATATATTTTTTTATTTATTTTTTTTTTTTATTTTTTATTTTTTATTACAGGCAAGCACTGCATTATGCGATACATAGAGGCAGACTAAACAATCAGAATTACTTCAAGCTGTCAGACCCCATGTGGTCAGACTCAGAAATTAAGTATAAAATATTTAAAAACCTGTAAATAGTCCCAGAGTGGTGTTAAAATGTAGGAAACACCAAAGCATGATAAAATAAGCATGTTTTTTGAGTCTGTGGGTGCGGTTCTCCTTTAAATGAGCACCGTTGGTTAATCTCTGCACTGTTTTGATTGCTGTTGGCCTGTGGTTCATGCTCATTATTTTTTGGTCCTTTGGCCCGTTTGTGTATGCTTGACCTGTCTAATTGCATTTTTCAGGAGCAGCCGTAGGTCAACTGGTGCCTAGGCAAAAGGGCTCCACGGCACCCCCCAACTCATCACCTGGTGCCCCCATCCTGGTCTACCTACACCAAATAAATATTGGAAAAGTGCCCCTGCTAGACCCGGCACCCTAAGCGGCCGCCTAGTTGGCCTATGCCTAAGGCCGGCCAGGATTATGATTAACAAGCTGATAGGATGTGTAATCTTTTGCTATGTTACTATTGGTTATATGTTTTAATGAGTGTTTTATTATTCTTAATAATGTATGTTTTCTATTTCTGATTGGTTCTCAGTTCTTTTTAAACGCTTGCTTAGATGAGTTTTTAAGGATCTGAAGAAGCGCTGTGTGAGGTGTGAAAGCACTTAACCATTTTTTGTTTTACCAGTTTCATCTAAGTAATGTTTTAGCTGAGTTCTGTGTCCTTATTCTATGCCAGTATACTCCCTGTTCTCTTGGACATGAGTACATTCCACAGGTATTATGGTTTGCTTTCTTCACTTGTTGTTTTTTTCACCAGTGTGAGCATGGCTGTGAGTACGAGTATCGAACTGGATTATAGTCCGAGTGTGTTGACTCTACCTCCTTGTTGGATTGTAATGACCATTTTCTTAATATGCTCAAAGCTGAAGAGAATCCCCTATTGTTACACAATCTCTCGGCTAGTGAGGAACTGCCTGCCCATGTTGACTATGATGTTCTGTCATTTTGTGCTTTAATCAAGCAGTTGGAGAATGGTCTTTTTAAACTTTGACATCTTCAGTACCAGCGTTTGCACTTGAAAGCTTACATGCACTTGAAGATAGTTCTGAGAGGACTCGGAATAATCAAAATGCCATCATATGGAGACTTTTATCTTGAACTCTTGGCCAAATGGCAGAAGTTCAATCTTGGTACGAGTTTTAACTACATGCAGCTCTTAATTGAGTTTCTTAAGCCAAGTGAAGTCTCTTTGTTGAACAAAGTTTACTATTTCAGCAATTACGTGATACCTTTCCATTTGATGTTTTTCGTCTGGCCATGGATGAACTTACCAGTGATCTCTTGATTTTCGAGAATAAACTTTTAATGCAGAAGAAGAGGAAGCCAAGTCATGACATGGCAGATTTTAGGGAAGGGAATTTGTTCTCTTGGCCAAGGGCATCTGTGAGCACTGCAAGTAAAGGGAGCACTGTTGCAGTGGATGCTAGATGTGTGGCTGCCCAGAGTACACATAGTACATCAAGGATAGAGGTTGATACTATTGATGCACCTAGTAGTAAGGGTATTTCTGTCAATTTGACGACTTGTACGGCAACTATCAGTAATGATTCTTTGTCTTTGGGCAAAGATGTGCATAGGAAGATCTCACCAGATACTGGAGTTGATAATTTAATTTTTTTTCCTTTGCTTCCACTCCCCATCAAGGATATTTCTATAAGACAAAGATCCCAGAGCAGATGGAGAAAACATCACAACCTGGTGTACTATCAATTAACAACCTTGTCCATCAAATGTATGTGGGGCCGGCCCAAAACTCCTTGGTTTGAAATATTTCTTTGCTGATGTTGACACCTGCACAGTTGTCCCTTTGAGGAGGTCTAATTTTTGTGATGCTGTGCTCGATTTCAAGTGTTTTACTCAGAATGCCATGCTCAAGATGATGCACTGTTTAGATGTTGTGTCCATTGGCTTAAAAAGCCTAGTACCTTTGTTCCACCCCTTCATCCCCTGTTAGAAGCCTTCTCTAAAGTCTGTGAACTAGATTTAACGCAACAACTTAATAGTGCAGACAGGAGAGGCCGGAATTGATTTAATTTGGATAGCGATCAGCTTTCAGCTCTTGCCGAACTACAGAGTATGGATGACTTAACTATACGTCCTGCGGACAAAGGTGGCGCCATTGTTGTCATGGATAAGGATGATTACTTTGCTAGCATGTGTGACATGTTGCCTGACACTTCTACCTATATTGAGATCACAGATTATGAATTGAGAACTCTTATCTTGAGGCTATATAATGATTTACATAACTGTTTTGTCAGTCAGTTTATTACAAGAGATCTATATATTTGAAGGTTGATGCCCCATTTATCCCGGTTTTACATGGTCTCCCAAAAATACATAAAACAGTTTTTTTGTATTTTATTGTGAAAGATTGAAATTGATTTCCTTGATGTCTGTACTTATAGAACAGTTCAAGGTTCCTTTGCATCAGTTTTATTTAGAAAACTTTGTCAGAAAAACATATCCTTCATAGGGATAGTATGCATCCGAAGCATATTTTTATGAATAGCGTTAAAGGTCAGGGTATGAGGATTTCCAGATTGGTATGTGATGATACTAAATTCAATCAACAGCTTTCTCAGTTCAAAGATGAGTGGAAATCTAGAGGCTATATGAATGGCAAAGTCCACCGTTCTTTGACACCTGGGAGTTTAGATAGGATGGGCCATGCCAAATCATATTTTTCTGGGTTGGATTCATCTGCAGGGAGTAATAGTCATTCAATTAATCGATCAAGAACTGGTGTTTATTTTATTCAGAGTTAAATAATGGCCTCCTGCATCAAAAGTACCGCCAAAAATCCAAGTAGTAGTCAAAATATAAGGCAGTAGTACCAAGCTGAGAATAAAATAGCTTTATTAAAACAGTAAATGTAGCAGCATCATAAGCGCTTTCGGGTAGAATGCCTTCATCAGACGATAAATTTAAAAAAGACATCACATCTTATATAACACATCATAGCCAATCAAACTCAGTAATTTACCCTATTTTACTAAAGCAGATTTTAAAGGAACCACACAATTTAATCCTGGGGCTTTATCAGCTCCCAGTCTAAGAATCCATTGCATTTTCCTATATTCAGTTTCATTTCTTACATCTCCCATTCTTTGACTTTTATTAGTAACACACATAACCATAAAAACAAAGGCGTGACCTTCATGCAGAGCTATATGTTTGTACTATGCATTTTGTTCTTTTTTTAACCTTATATCAGACAGATGCTTAAAAATTCTGTCTTTAAGGCTGCAATTAGTTTTACCTACATAGTACACTGTGCATAATTGACAGCTAGCAATATATACAACATTGTATGTGTTACTGTCAGCATATGCATTCATAAAATAGCTCTTGTTAGTCCTGGAATGTGGAAAGCAATTATCTTGCTTAATATGTCTACAGGCTTTACAATTTTGACAAGGAAATGTGCCCTTCCTCTTAATATTACAATGCTTTTACAGGCGGGTTTATGACACAAAATGTCTTTCAAGTTCTTATTTCTTTTAAAAATAAATATAGGTTGTGTACCTATAACTTTAGTTATATTTTCATCTGTGACTAATATTCTCCAGTTATTTCTGATAAATATTACATATACCACCTATATCACTGCTATAGGTTAAACTCAACTGCACCCCCTTATTACCATTATATACTTCAACATCAGTAGTATTTGGTGACTCTTTTCCCTATCTATCCATGGTCTAGCTTTTTACCTCCTGTATATCTTACTGTTTTTCAATTCCTTATCTAGTACATTCCTAGTGTAGCCCCTTTCTTGAAAATTGACTTTCAGTAGTCTAATTCATGGTGGAAAGAACTCTCATTGGTATATAGCCTAGATACTCTACAAATTTGCCCCTTAACTATATTTTGAAATACATATCTAGGGTGTATACTATCAAAACTCAACATGCTGTTAGTCCAGCAAGGCTTCCTATGTAATGATGTCTCCATGCTTCCATCAATGTGTCTGGAAACAAGAACATCAAGATAGATAGGAGATAGGTTCATACTAGGCTAACTGCCTTTGCGAGCCATTTAAAGCCTAGCCAATTATCCCTTGTGAGACTCAAACCCTGCACCTTGAGTTTATAAGGCAAACACCTTAACCATTATGCCACCCTCCCAGCCCAAAAAATATATACCTTCAATTTGTAACTCTTGCCAGGGGTGAGATTCAAACCTTGCACCTCGTGATTGACAAGCATACATCTTAACCACTGGGCCAATTGGAGTCAAAATAATTCAATGAAAATTTCAAGAAACTTGTGGGCGATTCTAAATATTCAACAAAGGATATGAGTTCATTCTCTTTACCTCCCCATATGAAAAAAATATCGTCCACAAATTGATTATAAAATAAAAATTTGTCTTTCCATGCATGTTCAGCATCAAATATTGCCATATCCTCCCAGTAGGCCAGGACAAGGTTAGCATACGAGTTTGTACAAGGCATACCCATAGGTATACCTTGTCGCTGGCAATAATCATTTATTATATTTTCTCAACTTTTTGCTGACTGTCTTCACTGTGTTCCATGGTATATCCAATGCTGTGGAAATCTTTTTGTACCCTTCTTCTGACTGATACCTTTCAACAATGAGATCCCTTTGATGCTTTGTAAGCTCTGTGTGAACCATGGCTTTTGCTGTAGCAGGCAACTGAGTAAATGTCAGGAAAATTCTACTAGGACTGATTAACTTTATTTGGGGTTAATCAGAGTCTCTTTAATTGATGGCAGGTGTGTACCCAAGAAGACTAAATGTTGTTATTAAATAAAAAAGGTGCTTCAACAAAGTATTAGTTTAAGGATGTGCACACACAACAAAGTATTAGTTTAAGGGTGTGCACACTTATGCAACCAGCGTATTGTAGATTTTTAATTTTTTATATTTTTTCCCCTAACAGATATGGTTGTTTTTGAATGGAATTGTACAGGTTATAGGTCACATTAAAGGTGGGAAAAGTTTTGAAATGATTTATTGTGGTCTCATTTCTTATGTCACAAAAACCTGGCATTTTAACAGGGGTGTGTAAACTTTTTATATCCACTGTATGTATATATGTATGTGTGTGTGTATGTATCTCTATATATATATATATATATATATATATATATATATATATATATATGTATATATATATATATATATATATATATATATATATATATATATATATATAAAATGAGTGTGTGTGTGTGTGTGTATTGCCAAAACAGTCAGGAAATCCTTATATGTGGCATACCTCATCACTAAGGGCTTTTCATCCAGAAAAAAGTAGGTCATTGTCCCACTGTACTCATCCCTAATTAGACCCATTATAGAGTACAACGCCCCATTTGGTATGTACCTCACAAGACATCTGCAACAGCTGCAAAGGCCACAGAAATACCTCACTAAAAGAATCACAGGCCTAAAGCAGATGCCCTATGCTGACCATCTAAAAAACTCCAGCTATACTCTGTGGCATATTGTCTACACAGAGGCGAACTCTGCTTAACATACAAGGCCATGTCAAACCCTGAGCTGTTGGACATGCTCCACTTAAAGAAATCCCAATCCCTCAGAGCCACATGCTCCAGGGATCTAAAGCTTGTCATCACAATGAACAAAATATGCGGGAGGGGCAGGTTCCTGACCCAGAGACTCCCCATACTCTGAAATAGACTGCCCATACATATCAAGCAGAGTGCCCTCTTGGCCCTCTTCAAAACGAATCTTGATGATTGGATGGGAGATACGAAATTCACCCCAGATATCATGACAGTCACCCTGCTAGACAGGGGTCCAAGGAAGTAAATATTGTGGGAAGAAATATCCAGAGAATTGTTATAGTTAGGCTTGTATAGGCCCCTATATCATCATCTTCTTTTGGCTGTTCCCGTTGGGGGTCGCCTCAGCGGATCACCTGTTTCCATTTCTTCCTGTCCTCTGCATCTTGCTCTGTCACACCAACCACCTGCATGTCCTCTCTCACCACATCCATAAACCATATCTTAGGCCTTCCTCTTTTCCTGTTACCTGGTAGCCTCATCCTTAGCATCTTTTTCCCAATATACTCCACATCCCTCCTCAGCACATGTCCAAACCAACGTAATCTTGCCTCTCTGGCTTTGTCTCCAAACCTTCCAACCTGGGATGACCCTCTAATATACCTATTCCTAATCCTGTCCACCCTCAACACACCCAGTGCAAATCTTAACATCTTTAACTCTGCCACATCCAGCTCAAACTCCTGCCTTTTTGTCAATGCCACTGTCTCCAACCCATATAACATAGCTGGTCTCACTACCCTTTTGTAGACCTTCCCTTTCACTCTTACAGGTACTCGTCTATCACAAATCACTCCTGACACTCTTCTCCACCCACTCCATCCTGCCTGTACTCTCTTCTTCACCTCTCTTCCACACTCACCGTTACTCTGAACTATTGACCCCAATTATTTAAACTCATCCACCTTCGCCACCTCTACTACTCGCATCCTCACCATTCATCTATCCTCCCTCTCATTCACACACATATATTGTGTCTTAGTCCTGCTGACCTTCATTCCTCTTCTCTCTAGAGCATATCTCCATTTCTCCAGGGGCACCTCTACTTGTTCCCTACTCTCACTACAGATCACAATGTCATTTGCAAACATCATAGTCCATGGGGACTCCTCTGATCTCGTCTGTCAACCTGTTCATCACCATTGCAAATAAGAAATGGCTCAGAGATGATCCTTGATGTAACCCCAACTCCAGCTTAAACGCATCCGTCATGCCCACCGCAGACCTCACTGCTGTCACACTACCCTTGTACATATCCTGTACCACTCTTACATACTTCTCTGACACTCCTGACTTCCTCATTCAATACCACAACTCCTCTCTAGGCACCCTGTCATATGCTTTCTACAAGTCTACAAAAACACAATGCAACTCCTTCTGACATTCTCTGTACTTCTCCATCAACACTGTCAGAGCAAACATCGCATCTTTAGTGCTCTTTCCCAGCAAGAAACCATACTGCTGATCACTAATCATCACATCCCTTCTTAACCTAGCTCCCACTACTCTTTCCCATAACTTCATGGTGTGACTGATCAGTTTTATCCCTCTCTAGTTACTACAGCTCTGCACATCACCCTTATTCTTAAAAATTGGTACAAAAACACTTTTTCTCCATTCCTCAGGCATCCTCTCACTTTCTAAGATTTCATTAAACAATCTGGTTAAAACCTCCACTGCTATTTCACCTAAATACCTCCATGCTTCCACAGGTATGTCATCTGGGCCAACAGCCTTTCCATTCTTCATCCTCTTCATAGCTATCCTTACTTCCTCCTTGCTAATCCATTGTACTTCATAAGTCACTATCCCTACATCATCCAACCTTCTCTCCCTCTCATTCTCTTCACTCATCAACCCCTCAAAGTACTCTTTCCATCTCCTCAACACACTCTCCTCGCTTGTGAGAATGTTTCCCTCATGATCCTTTATCACCTTTACCTGCTGCACATCTTTCCAAGCTCAGTCCCTCTGTCTAGCCAATCAGTACAGGTCTTCTTCTCCCTCCTTAGTGTCCAACCTTTCATACAACTCTTCATATGCTTATCCTTAGCCTTCACCAACTCTCTCTTTGTCATCCACCTCATCTCCTTATAGTCCTGTCTACTTTCATCTCTCAGACAATCCCACTTCTTCTTTGCCAGCCCTTTGCCCTCTGTGGTATTTCTCACCAAAATTTTTTTTAAAAAAATAAACACCCCAAATTTTA
>NC_056735.1:1767332796-1767461868 GCF_019279795.1 Protopterus annectens | reverse complement strand
CTTTGGGTTTGGAATCTTAACTTTACGTGCTTAACCTCTCTTAAGTTCATGTCATGGAAAACCTTATTCTTGGTGGCTATCATCTCCGCTTGTAGAATTTCGGAATTACACGTGCTATCTGTTCGACCTCCCTACTTGATCTTCCACTCGGATAGAGTGACATTATGCACCAATCCGTCTTTTCTCCCAAAAGTTTGTTCACTTTCAAATATTAACCAATCCATCGAACTTCCCACCTTTTTCAAAAATCACACAAGTTGGAATATATGCTGCATAAATTAGACGTCCACAGACAACTCAGGTTTTATTTGCAAAGGACAAAAGATGACAGAAAATCAGACCAACTATTTATATCCTTTGCTGACCAAAGAAAAGGTATGGCGGTGACGAAAGTTACCTTGTCTAAATGGCTCACAGATTGTATTAAATTTATCTATTCGCAGACGAAACATTAATTACCTTTTCAACCCAAGGCTCATTCTACCAGGGCGATGGCCACATTTCTAGCCCATGCAGCCCATTTGCCGTTGGATACTATTTGTGCGGCAGTAACCTGGGCGAA
Source organism: Protopterus annectens (assembly GCF_019279795.1). NCBI lineage: Eukaryota > Metazoa > Chordata > Ceratodontiformes > Protopteridae > Protopterus > Protopterus annectens. The sequence goes on along the minus strand of NC_056735.1, from coordinate 1,767,461,306 downwards.
GCCTCATACCTTCATTCTCCATTATAAGTTGGACAAGAACTCCAAAGATAGGGCCTCCTTTGGTTCCACGGTCCTCAGGAAAGTTCTCCCATGAGCCACCCAGGGTAAAGGAGCTAGGGACGCTACCCATGCGTAAGAACAAACGGTGAGATTGAACAATTTCACATAAAGAAGTTATGTTCTTACCATAACGTTCCATGTGAATTGTTCATCTTGCCTTTGTTCTTACTACCCACCCTCCATCCCCCGGCCTATGGTTTTTTCGGAGAACGGGATGATTTGGATTCCAGTTCAGCTTGTCTTCAACACCCTCCTTTCAGTCTCTGGCTTCTTCTGTTGTCAGGGTACACTTCTCAGTACCTAGGTATTTAGGGCATTGGTGCCCCTTATCTTTAATTTACTGCGAGCGCCTAGAGCGCATTGTTATCTTCTGGTGTTAGCAAACTAGATCTGAGGATTAGCACTAGGGGATTATGGGATAGGGACTGTGCCTCGAGCTTTCTCAAGATGAAGAGCTGAAGAAGTGTCCTTCTCGGAGCCGAGGATCGGCTCCGAACCCATGCGTAAGAACAAAGGTGAGATGAACAATTCACATGGAACGTTATGGTAAGAACATAACTTCTTTTTTTATTGCTAGTGCAATAGGTAATCAGCAGCTGAAGCATTCCTGTGGACTAAAAGACGCCTCACAAGTAGCAAACAAATAATTTATTTTTCTCTGTTGTTCATCAAACTTGTAGTTTTGGATTGTCATACTTACTGAAATTGCTGACTAGATCATGAACTGACAAAAGCTTAGTACATATTTCGTTTAATACCCCTTTTAGTAATCGCCGCAACAGTACTTTTCAGATAGAAGGCTGGCAGGAAATACTAAGCAGAAAAAAGTGCAGCTCAGTATTGCTCAAAAACCTTTCACCTGCATCACTTCATTCTTTTATTGAGATGATGTTTGCTTAATCCATCCCAGGGTCATGGCAAGCCTTTCCTGCTGTAGCAATTAAAACTGAAATCCTATACAAGAATAGGCTGATAAGACTATTATATTAGCTCACTTTAACTGGATAGCAATGCTTTACTATTGCAAAAAAGCTTGCCAACAATATCTTGTTGCATAACTCATTATGGCCATCTTTGTCTGTTCTCAGACTTAGAATTTTTATGAATGTACACAAAGCAGTTAGCTGGGTAACCTGATCTGGAGTTGAAGGACTGAGAAAAATTATATTCATTACTGTATAGTGCTTTTGGTGCAGCCACCATCTTCTTCACTGAATGGGTAATCTGCAGACTCCTAAGCATGTTATGGCTAAGCCCTTGAGACCCTTTGACACATTTCTGAGTCTAAACTCTGACTTTGAGGAACAGTCTCACTTTTTGCCTTCCTTAAACTGTTCAGCTGCTCTCCTTGAGTGTTAATATGCTCTCCACATGACATCATGTTTCTCTTTGGGGACCTTCAGTCTTCCCCTCTCCTTGCTGGACCTTAACAAACTGTTCAACACACCGTGAAAGATGGCTGCTTTTTCGCCAGAATACATAATTCAGCAGTTAGATGTGATGTTGGTACTAGACCCTGTACCCATCTCTTTCTCTCATTTTCCTTGATGCGCACATCATATCACACATGTTGCTAAAGCAGTAATCAGTGTCATTATGGAATTCGTGACCAAGTTAGCACTCCAGCCAACACTTGCATGGCACTGGCAGTACACCTGTGAATACTTGCTAAATAACTCTTCTTTTTCTTTTGGTTCCTTCAGATTTCTCAGCTGTCATAAAGTTTGAAGTAATAAAGTCCATGTGCAAGAGAAATAATAGTGGTGGTGTAAGCCCACAGGCTCATTAAATCCACTTATGAGAGACATTTGGTGTCTTGCAATGTACAAGGAGGAGCTATAACCTGTATCACTCTTGGAGCCTTTTAAATGAAATGTCATATCCATTCTTTGTAAATGCTTAGTTTCAGTTCTCCAGCCCCCAAGAAGGCAGACCATTTGCACTGCCTACTTCTTAGCAGACCACTTTTCTTACCCATCATTCTAGATTAAATTCTTTTTCATATCTTCTTTTTAAGATTTGACTTGAACACCCAGGCAGTCAAGTAACTTCCCCCGGGTAGATGCAAAAGTCATAACCTGGTTTGGCAAAACTGATTTTTTATTCTGCCAGTTGATTTTTGTAGTCCTTGATTGTGTCTCGTGTCCTATTTTCCACAATTAGTAGGTAAGAAGACCAATAATGCATTTTTAAGGGCTTCACATAGCTTGTATACTGTTGAGTTGACATACAAGATAAAGAACCATGCAGTCATTGCTGAGTGCATTAAGCATCCTATCATAAGTTAGCTTTGTTTTATGAGGAACTATTGTGTGCTAGTCTGAACCTGCCATTCATACTCTCCAAAACCCTTTCAAACATTTAAACAAACAAAGGATAGCTGTTTCTTAGTATTTAAAAGGAATGCTAGCCTGCTCATATTGGATAGTAATAATCCACTCAACAAAAAAGGAAACCTCTGACCCTTGTAAGGGATTAATAAACTCATGGACCTCCACATTCCGTGTGGTTGTCACTGCCACTGGCTCAGCAGGGTGACAATGAACAGTCATTCATTGGTCAGTAGTTAAAGTAATGGTCATGGAATGTCAGAAAAGTCCTAGTGGAAATTACACTTTTATTGCCGCATTTTTTATAAGTTGTCTCAAAGAAACCTGAAATCTGCATCCAATCACAGGCTGTTTTGCAACATTTTTAAATAATTTCAATGTAAAATGTTAACTGAACCCCCCCCCCCCCAAAAAAAAAAAAAAGACGACACTAGAGAACATACAGAACAGAAAAATGACAGCTACATGTCTGCAAGGCCAAATAAGCATTTTAAATGTTTAAGACATCATAAACTTAAACAGGTATTTCAACAGCACACATTTATGACCACATCTTAAGTACCTTACAAGTTACACTAATAAAAGATGTGGCAATACCTAAAACAATAAAAGTTGGATATGTTCCACTGGAAAAGAGTGGTTGGTATTTAGATTTGTGTACGGCTGGGAAGTCTGGGATTTACTGGTTATACAGCCTTGCAAAGTTTATTCTCAAAGTATGCTGATTTTTCTTTTCTTTTCTGTTTTTGTGGCACAGCTGGAAGAAGAGCTCTTAAAGGGACTGTATACACAAGCTCCTGACTTATCTGTATCTCATTACATTTTTATAATTTGGACCATGGATGTAGGTAAAAGAATGCATCAGGTCGATAATCTTTATCTCATCTACAAAGCCCTCTGGAAATACTCTAATATCAGTAGCACCTTTCTTTATACTGTGGTTATAAGATTGGCACCTTGCTAGCTGTCTGGCAAATGGGTAGGATGTGCATGTCTGCTGGTACTGACCTATGAGTTATAAAGGAAATGGGAAAGCAAGATGCATATTTAGGGGTAAGCTTGAGCTTCTGAAATCCAGCTTGTTTACCTTAGGAGAATAGTGGGATTTTTCATGTTGTTCTCCTCTGTAGCGGAGGCCAGACAGTGTTGTGGCAGTGCAGAGTGGTGAACATACAGTAGACTAGCAGTAGAGCTGTATAAATGGGACTGAAAGTGTCTCCATACTTTTCTAGCGCTGCATGTGTCGAGTGTACATGCACATTTTATGATGTCATTCCCTGTTCAGCCCCTTGGTGTAATACCAGTAAGTTAGGACATAAGTAAAAAAAAAAAACTGTGCAGTTTGGATAATGCTATGATTGGATCCCTGATAGTCTGTGTGCATCCTGCATAATTGAAATAACCTACATCCACCAGCTAAGGAAGGTCTGTTAGCCCCAGTTAGTTGTGGGATGTCGCTGGTTGGCCATAGACAATGAGTTCCAGAGAATGAGGAGAGGCATGATCAGGCAACAGACGGACAAACTGTTGCAAAGGACCAAAATAAATAAATAGATTAATAATGGGTGGAACCTTGTACACATGCATTTGCATTAAATCCTGCAAAAGATAGAGAGTATAGGAAGAAGTGTAGTCCTATACACACAAAGGGATATGCCATTTATATTGAGAGTTTATTTTGCTTGTGTATGTTGAAATGAAAACTTTACTATATAGAAGCAATCTTACAAGAGTCTGGTGGAGCAACAGAATGTGGCCGTACAAAGGAGTTATACAGGCAAGACCAAGAAAATCAGAATGCACCAGTATTCACCCACTGGCCTGAATTCAAACACGTCTTCAAAATTTTCAGACCTTCATACTGTTTTCATTGAGGTTGATGCTTCGGCAATTTTCCAGGTGCTGCTTTAATTATTAAGCATTATGTTTATTCAAAGAGACTGCTATTTCAGACCAAGACTGCACAACCTAGCATGAGGCAAGATTGTAGGATCTTTCTAGATGTAAGATTGGTAATGTGAGTTGTACTGAAGATATTACCACTTCCTTGTAAAACTAGTACTTCAGGGCAAAATGAAATTTCACTGTAAGCCTGATAACATGCTGTGCGCTATTTCAGTGCAAATAGTATCCACAAGCTTGTATTAGTAAGATAGGATATTCTGGCCATAAGTGGCCAACTTCCGCTGGTATGCTGTCACCATTAATATGTCAAAGAAATAAAAAGGGCAACCTTATACCCTCTTTTGTCTTGCTGTCAGTGATATTTTAATTATGGTGTTAAAAGGAGGGATTTGAAATGTCTTAACAGAGATCTACTGTGAACATATAAGGCTTTTCATTATGCTAAATTATATTATGAATATGTCAAACTGCAGGAATTACATGCTAGCACCCACTAAAAATTTGAGTTTGCTTAACCCAGACCCTTGTTGATATGTCCTATGAAGGGATTATCTTGTTTGCCATTAAGACTTTTACATTTTATTCCAGAAATTCCTGTACTCCGGGACAAGTATGTGCTCATGTCTACGCACACTATGATATCGTATATCAGCTTTTATCTTATTTTTTTTCTCCACTTGCATAGTTTAAATTACATTAGTTGCTCTTGGCCTTAGAAGTTCCTATGTTTGGCTTTTCTATAGTAGAAGTTCCAAATTTGAAACGGATGAAAGAAAAACTCCTTAAGGAAGTGTGTTTGGGAGTCTGGAGTATCATTTTGCATCTTGCTTTTTGCATCCTAGCCATATGTCTGTGCCTTTAAGGGGATGAGGCTCTTACCCTAATAGTGTGGGGTAGGGTCATTTCACTCCAGTCCTTCATGTCTGTGACAGATTTGAGTCCTAGGAAAGGTGCAGCTCTGTCTCTTCCCCTGGGAGGAGTATATCCAGTGGTATTAACTTCACGTTAACCCATCGTGATCACTGTACTACTTTGACTGCCAAGATTAATCATTGCAAGTACTCCTTAAGTTATGCAGTCACAGACTGCAAGTGCTCACGGCCAGAAGGAGCCACAGGGTAAGCCCACATGAGGAACCACAGTTAGGCACATGAGGTTCTTTATTTGTTTTGCTCATAGCAGGTCCTGGAATCATCAGTGTAGGATTTTAGGCATACAAATATTGGTGTCAATTTCTCCAAATTATGCACTGCCCTGCAGTTGTGTTCTTTGCTGGCGTCATCTGGTTTGGCTGTTCATATTTGCTGTTCTTGTATTTACACTCCTTTGAGCACACAGGCAGTCGAGATCCAAGATCCTTAAAGAATCAAGCACCTAGGGCCTTTGTTTCTGAGATGAACAAAGCTCTGGAGTCCTAAAGCTCATCTTACCCTTCATAAGGTATTACTTCCTTTATGGAGGGGATGTGTTGTTTGGATTCTTGCCTATATGTGGGCTTGCTTCTGAACTGTGGTAGTCCTCACCACTTACTTTTGGCATTCCTCTTATTGGAACCAGCTTTTGTTGCTAATGCTACACAGTCTTGGAGACACCAACATTCTGATGTTGCCACCAGGTGTGCTAGTAGGCAATATTTATTTTTATTTTACATTTGTTTATTGGGATAGTCCGACTGGACACGTCCATTTACAGTGGAAGCCCGGAGAGAAAAGCTCCATATTCAGTAGATAAAAACAGATAGTTGAACAATATGATAACAATATGATCATCTATACAGAAGCAAAACAAAATTAATAGATAAAAGTACAACTTTTGATGCAAAAAAACCTAAATTTGACACTAGATAAAAAATACAACTTTCAATACAGAAACAGAAATTGATACTAGATAAGCATTATAACTGACTATAGAGACAGACAGAGACTGCTAGAAATTAATTAGTGTAAGTTTAGCATGAGCTAATATAACTATTAGAAACCTGAGCAGAAAATAAAAATTCCTGATACGGTAGAAAAATTACAGTAGGTATAATTGGATATAAAGCTTACTAGAGGCACTGAAGGTTAGGTAATGCATGGACATATGTATCTCCAATGGACTGGAGGGAGACTTTGTTTTCATGCAATATAGTGATGACTTCATGGCCACTACTATGAGGGGAAGGGATCAACATTTCCTAGATTTATTCCCAGCTGTGATTAGTGGTTAAAGGTGAAAGAAAGGTATATCTGCTGCTTTATGGCCTACAGCTGTGTATCTCACCTATTCACTTAAGAGTGTCTTGACAGTGGAAGCCCTGGCTGTATTGCAGGCACTCTCTGAGTATGTGATAAAGGAAGTATTTCACATTCCCTGCAGAAACTGCCAAAATGGATTCTCTGGCTAGGACATTGGGCTTTGGATTGTACCTGTGTCATTTGGTCTGAATGTGCTCATTCTGCTGTAGGAATGACCTGCAAAAACTTTTTGGGATCTCACCAGTAATAGGTGGCCTTAAGAAGATGCTTCATTCCATGTCTGTTGTCTTCTTGGTTTGTAAGAGGCATCCTGCACAACGAGTTTCTGCTTATACAGGAATAAGAGTGTGCCCGACATGTTCCTTAGTGTAGGGACAATTACTGTTTAAAACTTTTTAGTCCTGGGCTGGTGGATCTTTCATAGCCTCTAGAACCAGCCAGGCTCCCTCATTGTGGTTTTCTGAGCAGGTGATCTGTTGGAAGAACCTCCTCCAAGCTGTGTAGGGGGCATGCGTCATCTTTGGGACCCATCTGCAGGGTCCTGGGGGGGTGAAGTGCAGAACAGTACTTAGTATGGTCACATTAGTGGGCAGTTGCTTCTTTTCCCATGGGCCTTCCTGTCTTTAATATCCCCCAGCATCTACCAAACTTGCTGGGAGTTGACAGCTGCCTGAAAAAGTGAAGTGGATCTTCTCTGGTTTGCAGATGTGGCTTTGTGTACAGTACGTTTTCAATTCCAGTTACAGTTCAGGTCTATTGGTAAAATGTAGGTTTCCTGCTAAATCACTGTTGAAGCATTCAGTAGTCTTTGCTGCTACAATTGTTGTTCCACTCTACTCTGAAATAGATACGAATATTTTTTTTTCAGAGATTGGAATGGACAGCCAGTGCATATTGTTTGTGATTGTGATACAGTATCTTGTAGCTGACTGCAAAATGAGTATTATGTGCATCTGTGTTTTTTTTGCCTTAGAACTGATGTAGTATTCTGTCATTTGATTCTTATCTGGTTCACTAAACATTGAAAAGTTGTGTGTGTCTGTGTGTGTCTATCTGTGTGTCTGTGTCTGTGCATTTGTGTGTGTCAGAGCTGTAGCTTCTCCATGTAGCAACTGGTACCAGTTATCGATTTGGTGACCCTCAACACTAAGTTGAAAATGGTCCTATCTCTAAGTTGAGATGAAAAAAAGCTAATCTGCCTGAAACTGTAGTAAACTGCCTGCTTATATTGCAGCAAGCAGTTGGCTACCATTAAGATACCACCCACTAGGCACTTTTGGATAATAATAATATGATTAGAAGGTAGACAGCAGTTGAACCACCTTTTGGAAATGTAAAAAAATATATTTGTGTGTGTGTGTATATATATATATATATATATATATATATATGTGTGTGTGTGTGTGTATATATATATATATATATATATATATATATATATATATATATATATATATATATATATATATATAAAACATAATAAAATATGCATATCATAATAACCTCCCCTATCAACAGTTTCAAGCCACTCAAAACTACCTTACAAAGAAAAAATATGAAAGCAAGTAAATTGAAAAAAGTTTTGAAATCTGAATTAAACTGTTATAAATACACAGAATTCTGATCCATGTCTGCGTCTGTTCCAGTTTTGCACAGACCCAAACTTTATTTCACAATCGGCATCCAGTTTCTGTGATATTCCCATGTGTAAACTTTTGTACATACTGTAGTTAAACAACTGTTTGTTTACAATAATCATTTTACTTGGGGAATGTAAAACACTACTTTACGTTTTATGTCAAAAGTGGTATTGCAGTGAAGTAAATGTCTTGTTTGTACAATATGGAGAATAAGGTCCAGACAGCAGAAACATTAATTGTCGTATTTGCTTACTTATGAAACTAGCATAATTCTATAGTCATTCATTCAGTGATCTAATTATTGAGGATGATAGTAGTTCATTTATCTGATGCATTACAATGTTCAGTGCAATCATTCAGGATCCTTCTTCCACTGAACATGTAGAGATTTTTGAACCATACAGTACAACCAAGGGCTTAAGCACTTACATGCCTCAGCCCAAACTACAATTACAGTATTGGCTTTCATTTCTGAATACTGGTACTGCAGTAAAGCTCCATCGGCAACCGTCAGTAGTAATCACACCTCTAACACCTTGAACTTGAGGTGGGCTGTCTCCTTCACCGTGCCCTAGCAATGCATCTGGTGAGTTGGGGGAGGTGTACGTGAAGTCTTGCCTGATCTGCTTAAAAGATAAATATGCTATGATTAGCAAAGCTGTGTATTAATCTAATGTACAGAGACAGGTAGCAACATTTCTTTCTTGGAGTAATAATAGACTGCATGATAGTTGCTCCAACTGAATTCACTGCATTTGTAAGATGAAATTGTTTTATTGGATCAACCTGCATTGAATCCAGTCTGTTAAATTATAACTGCTTCATGGAGGCATAGCTAAAATGTGAGTTCACCCTACCTCCAGTCTTTCTGGAACTCTTAATACCAGGATACATTTCTAAACAAGTTTCTATGCTTGACCCAGCTCCTGTCAATGCTGCAGGTATTTTGAAAGAGGAAAGACCCTTCACATCATAGTTTGTGTCACTACCAAAGATAAGTTTCATCCCACAAGTGAACTATTGTGTGTACTTATTTGCAAATAGCAAGAGATAATTAAATCTATTTCTTTTTAATTTGTGTTGTATGATTGGGAAAAGAGTGTTCTGTTTCTGAGTCTTTAATTGAACTGTTTGACAAAACATGATGGATAATCAGTTTACTGTATAAGCATACTTGTGTCTTCTCTTTCCAGTTTGTTAGAGCTAAGGTTTTTCCTTTTTGAATAAATGGTATTGCTAACCTTGTGCAAGCCATGTCTTACAAACCAAGTAGCAGGTGATGGTCTAAATGGAGTACTCATTTCTGCAAAATGTCTTACAAATGGATATCATGACTGCTGAGAGGTGATTCCTGGGCTAAATGGAGTGCTTACATTCTGCAAACCTTTGTGCTATAAACCTAATAGAATGGCTGTTGACAGGTGATGAACTTTATACTTCTAAAATGGGTGTTCTTAATTTAACCTAACAATGTGCCTGCAAATATAAGTCTACATGTACTTGGGTAACTTGGGTATAACAAATGCTTATACTGACTTAAATCAGAGATGTAATAGTTTAATTGGTCATAATAGCATCTAGCTTGTCAATGACATCTGTAAGTTTGCACTGAGTAAGTGTAAGTTTGAGGACAAAAATTAGTCTTTTGCCCAGTAATTCTCTTTTAATGATGTATGTGAAACAGTCCCTGTTCACTGCACGGTTTTCTGGTTATTACCACTTTAAGTCATACACATCCTTTTATCAACATCATTAGTTGTGGTCAATGCAATTTTAATTTAGACTCTGAGAAAATACTTCAATATTTCACCTCATTGTGCCTCTTAGTGGTTAAAGGGGAGCTAATATAGTCTCAAAGATTTCATAAAGAATGGGGCATCCACAATTTTGCCATAAAAGATTGCCTTTTACTTTTTTGTTGCAGTTTCATATGTGGTAGTAGACCTGAGTTTGAGCCCTACATTGTTCACTTTGTAATGCCATGACTAAGTAAATTCTTCCACCAAAGCAAGGCTCCTGTCACTGTTCAGATTGCATGGTGGGATGTACTCTGTTAAGGAAAATAGAAGCTGGGCTCAGTACCTGGCAGTAGTTCATAAAAATGACAGGTATTCAGCAGTGTATGCATTTGTAAACAATTTACTAATGCATTTTTGTTTGTAGTAAAACTATGAAGGTTTATTAAATACAGAAGGTAACCTTCATTGCATACTGTTAATATGATTTATAAATAAAATTTATGAGTAGCACTATTGGTTGTTCAGTTCATGTTCCATGTAACTTCGTGTGAGCCTTTAGTTTGGCTGATATGCACCATTTCTTTTTATTTTAGTCATTCTTAGCTTGTTTGCTTTTATTTTAAACAGGTAATGTTTACCTATACATGAAATCCCTGTTTTCAGTTATAGCCTTAGAACTTTGAGCTGGGTAAGTCAGTTGCTCATTACACAGAGGGAGACTGAGAAAATCAAACCCAGTATTGCAAGGTGAAATTCATTAGTAGCTCCTAGTTGTCAGTTGCAGAACATTTCCTTTTCAGACCAGTTACTAAACAAAAGGATGTTTACAGCAGCACTTAGTCTGACTACTCCCACACCCACTGACTTCCGATATATACCTCTCAAAAGTCGTAGCTTCTGGCACTTCACTAGTAATGTCTTTCAGCTTTTCCCGGTTAGGGGTCACCACAGCGGAACTCCGGACTGCTAATGATTGGCAGTGGATTTTTACGTTGCCGAGTTGCCATCCCGATGCCCAACCTTCAAAGGCACACCCATTCATGCATACACCTACCTGCATGTCTTTAACATCACTCGACCGCAGGGAGGACATGCAGACTCCACACAGTAGGTGCTCCATCCAAGAATCGAATGGGAGAACCTCTTGCTGTGAGGCAACAATGCTAACTGTTGCAACAACAGTGCATTAAAAGGTGACACAGAGGCCAGAAATCTGGATAATAAAATTTCAGTCCTCAGTGTGTAATAACCATACACACACAAACAGCCTACTTAGGACCACAGTACCAACTCTATTTTATAGCAACATAAAAATGTCTTGTTCCCAGCAGTTTAACACACAGGATTAAGGCTATGAGTTCATATAATCTTCATTTATTTTTTACTCCTACAATACTGACCATCTGACCAGAACTCCACCTATTAATTCCCTAAATGGATGGGAGGCAATAGTAATATAGCAGTCATCCAGCCAGCCATCAGAGGATTTTTAGGTATGGTCCCTTCTTTTTCCCTACTGCACATTGTCATAGATGCCAAATAGATCACACAGCAGTGGGCCAGCAGTAAGGATTTGACATCTGGATGCATAATGGCAGTCACCATCTGAAGATCCTACCTTCCCTCTTTCAAGCAGGCATATCTGTTTATTCACTAGTTTCCCATGATTAGTCTGGAATGGAATTTACTTGCCTCTCCCTTCTGCCCTGATAGAGGCAAGCAAATTGTACCTCATCAGTCCTGTTTTTCACCTCACCTGCTCCCCCTTTACATGGGGAACTAATCAAACATGAGACATCTGTGTCATGCCCAAGGCATTATCCATGTATATCAGTGGAAATGAGCTGTTTATTTAGACTAAAAACACACATTTGATTTATTTGTTTACTGTCATCATGGTCACTTACCATTATTATGTTGGTAGGTGAAACAGCCAAAGTCATGCCACAACAATCAGTCTCTTTTACTACAAGGAGTCAAGGGCTGAAGAAGTGAACATTGAAGGTGCTGTCCTTTGGCATTGATATAAAAGTTGTCTGTATGATTTCTTGACAGCCTCTGTACAAATTATGCATGCACTCAGGTCTCTCAGCAACAAGTACCATTATGACTTTGTCCTAGTTCATGTTAGTGTGAATGACCTGAGCTGTACATCACTGGACTATATGAAGAGAGACATGGTCGAGCTCTCTGAGTATGTGTCCTAGGCAGGTATGTCCCTAGCTTTGAGCAGCATACTACCCTTACCTGGAATGATGTCACAGTATAAACAAAAAATGATTGATTTTTCAGTAATTGGCTTAGTTTTTGGCATCACTCCAAGGGGATCCAGTTCCTGCCTGTCTGGGAAGCCATGGTCGACAAACCTCTCTGCTTTGCCAGAGACGGTTTGCACCTGGCACTCCTAGGCTTTCAGCTGCTGGCAGAGGCTCCTACCTCCTCGTAAAGCCTTTTTAGGCAAAGTCTCAAAAACATTACCAATGTGAAATTAACCAGTCAGAACAAAATAAGGGTCATGCTGCTACATGCTAAGAGCTGAAGATGTAGATGCCTGTGCAGTCACAGAAACCTGGTTTAAGACCTCAGAGAGTACCCCAGCACTGTAAGGCTACAATGCCTTCCACACCTTTACACCACAAAATGAATTCGTGAAAACCAAAGGAGGGGATGTTTCAGTCTATAATAGAGATACATTCACCTCATGTCTAGTTAGACTGGACAACTGCATGGAGTTACTCCAGGTCCAGGTTACAGCGGGTAAGACCCCCATTCAAGTCCTAGCCAGTTATAGATCCTCCTGCATGGGACACGACACCCATGAAGCCTACTTAACCAAACTGAAGACAATCCAAATTTTACCGAACACCGTTGTTATGAGAGATTTTAATTATCCCACTATCAACTGGGAAACTTACTCTAACCAAAACCTGCTAGCACAAAAGTTCCTTGACATTATGAATTCAAATGCCTTGGAGCAAATTGTCCATACCCCGATAAGAGTAGCAAACATTCTAGATCTGGTCCTCACCAACATGTCAAACAGGTGCACTGCTGCAACTGTTGGACCCTCATTAGTTAAAACTGACCACAAATCAGTCACGTTCAAACTGATATTAACATTCCAAGCCCCACCCCAAGCTGGAAGTGGTAACTACACCAAAGCTTACACTAAAGCCCTGTACAGTCACTTGCATAAGTGTATACTTGGCTGTACCAGAAAGAATCAAAGCCAGAGCCCCAAGAGAAAACAAGCAGCCATGATGGACATCCAGCTTCACCAAACTCTACAATGAATGCAAAAAGTTGCTGTCCAAGAAAACAAAGAGAAGGGCCCAGCAATGGAAAAGCACCCTCCTCAGCTTTACCAGGCAAGTAAGACAACTGGTCAAATCATCCAAGAGCTCCTTTGAGAAACCTAACAAGTACTGCCAAGGATAACCGTAAGGCCTTTTACAGCTATGTACGTAACCTAAAGGGTAGGACCCAAGCATGTGCAGAACTGGTGGCCAACGTTGTCGCACACATTGGCCCCACAGAGATAGTGAACCTGCTAGCAGATAGGTTTGGCAAAAATTTCACTCCTTTATTCCCTCCTAACTTACAATAAACCCTCCCCCAAATTTCACCCACCCCCACCTTACATATCTGAAGAGCAGGTCCTCAAAGCCCTGTCCAAGGGGAAAGAACACTGCCTCTATGGAACCAGATGATATCCTAGGCTGTCTGCTGAACAGGCTAAAACATGAACTAGCATCTCTACTGCATACCTCTCAGCTGTCCCTGATTTTGACTTAATTTTTATCTCTGTCTCTCTTAAGCCCTCCTAAAACTAGTGACTTTTGGAGGAAAGATGGTAAATTACACTTAATGAATAATGGCAATAATTAAAAGTTGTACACTTCTTTTACTTCAGAAAATGTGTATTAATTCATATGCTCTGATTCTATCAATGTCTCAAGTTAATAGCACTAAGATTTTGTGTCCCTGATTTTTTCTGGATTTGTCCCTGATTTTGTTAAAATTTGTCCCTGATTGGTTGAGAGCTGTGCCACTAAGTACCCTTTTCAGTCATAGCCTAACCACAGGCTTTGTTCCTGCAGAATGGAGTGGCCTAGCAGCAGTCCCGGGGAATTACAGACTGTTAAACACTGTTAAACTACAGTCTGTAGCTTTACTTAATGAAAACATTGAGACAGTTCTGTTGCATTTGTTTACTGCACACGAGGTTTACACCTAGCATAACAATGAAAGTTTTACACACTAAATGTAACTTCATCTACAGCATATAAGAATCAAAAGACCGAATACAAAGGAAGATGTCCCAATCTGTATAGTGTCTTTTCTGCCTGCATCAGCAGTTTAGTAAATTGTCAGAATAACATGTCTTTTCTTTGAAGCTGGTTTATCAGTCCTTGTCCCATATATCAAATGTTCCTTCCTGAAGAACAGCTCCTTTGGCCTTACTTTATCTCGCACATCCTGTTTGACAAGACACAGCTGCATACAAGAGTTCATCATGGCCTGCTGGTGGATAATACATTTTACAAAGCTGCATAGTTAACATATTTTGCTTCTGCTTCCATTTAACAATGAATGCCAAGCTATATATTTTCCAAGTCAGTTAACTGAGTTCAAACTGAGTGCACTATACAGTTAGCTAAAATGCAGAACATTATTTCACATTTAAAGAAAAAATATACAGAAATTCATTTCAACCTGGTCCTTTCTCTCACACAGACCCATAAGCCTGACCAGCCTCATCTGTAAGGCCAAGGAACATATCATTATGGATCTCATAAATAAAGACAAAGGTGACCTCCAAATTCTGGATGCTACCTAGTTTGGCTTCATGAAGGGCAGATCCTGCCTATTAAATCTGTTGGATTCTTTGAAAGTATACCAAGGCCACTGATGAGGGCAAATCTGTGCACTCATCATATCTCAACTTAGCAAAACCATTCAACACAATCCCACATTCAGGCATTACCAATAAACTTAGCAAACTGAATGTAAACCCATTCATTGTAAGATGGGTTGCCAACTGGCTCACAAACTGAACACACACTGTCAAAGTGGGTGACTCCACATAAACCAGCAGACCTGTTACTAGCAGGATGCCACAGGGGTCAGTGCTGGTCCCCCTACTGTTTGATATATACTTTTCAGAAGTTCAGGTCAAACCTAAAGGATTGTGGCTGACCATGTTTGCGGACAACTTCAAACTAGTTGCAATCATTGAATCCCTAAATGATGTCAGTATACTCCAAGATGGTCTCACACAGGCCAACGACTGGTGTATTAGTTATGGTCTCAGACTGAATGCAAAGAAATGCATCATCATTCCATTTGGCACAATGTTCCTTCAACTATCAAATCAGTAACAATACCCTAAGTACTCATGAAGTGGTAAGGGACCTGGGATCACAGGTTGACTGCGATCTTAACTTCAACCACCACGTGTCTACCATTGTAAAGAAAGCCTTCCACATAACTCAGTTTTTTAGTGAAGGTATTGCCTTGAGAGCAAAAGAAGTTATAACCCCCCTATACTCTGCATTTATCCGACCAATAATTGAGTAGAACACCCTATTCAGTATGTACTTTAATAAGTATCTGCAGCAGTTAGAGAGACCTCAAAGGTTTCTAACAAAGATGATCAAGGGCATCTAGCATGTATTATATATAGTTCTTAGGGGAGACTTGTGTCTGGCCTACAAAACAACCAAAGACCCAAACCTAATGAACTTACTGCATAACCGTAAATCAAATGGGTCTAGGGCTACCTGTTCCAGTGACTTAAATATGGCCTGAGACTTAAATAGGACATGCTGGAGGGACAGCTTTATCTGCCAGCAACTGCCATGGCTTTGGAGCAGGCTTACCAGTCCGTGTGAAACAGAGTACCTCTTTGACAATGTTCAAGAGGAACCTAGATGAGTGGATGGGGCACCATAAATTCTTACTGGGGATAGCACCCACAACTTTGCTGGATATGGGCAGTCATCACTAAATGCAATCTTGGGTATTGACCAGTAACTCTCTGGTATTACATTGTGTTGAAATGACTAGTCTTAAAATGACATCTGGGTTGATAGCCTAGTAATCTCCTGTGATCCTAAAAACAGAGAGCAGAATAAATAGACTGCATTATAAGCTAGTGTAACTCAGTAAGTAAGCATAGTCAGATAAAAGATAGGTTACATGATGAACACAGCATCTTATTAGTTTCATTCTTAGTGTTTATTCTTAAATATATTAAGGCAGTAAAGTTATGCAATTTATTTTAGATTTAAAATGATGGACTTACAGTTGCATGAATTATGTTGAAGCTTTATTTAATGATGGCTTACTTTATCTTGCTGCAGTTTTACGAGTTAAGTAAATAGTTGACACACTAGGAGATTTTGCACTTACTTTGAAGGAGGTTTTGTGCTGTAATTTGTATGTCTTAGTCTGCTGTCTTTGATGTGTCATGTAGGCAGTGCAAAAGATTTTAGAATTTTGTTCATGAATGCTGGATTCAATTTGTAGTATGGCTGTTTGCTGTTGTTAGTAACTGTTGTGACATTTTGCTATGGTTGAATAGAAATGAGAAATCTATTGTTTAACATTACTAAAAGCCTGAGAAATAATTTATTGAGTTTAAAAGGCATGTTTTTATTTGTAAAGAGTTGCCTCATTACATTCAGCACTTGTCAGTCAGGTTATGTGTATATAAAAAAATGTTTGTGGATTATGTAGTAGGGGGAAGGATGGTGGTTGCTGTACTATCCCTATCTGATTTTGCCTCTGTATTAAAAATTGTGATTTAGTGACAAAAATCATTCTGAATTAAAATTGCTTGGTATTCCTAGTAATTACAATTATAGGCATTTTTTTAGAAAACATGGGTTAATGTGAGCAGTAGTATTTGTAAGTCATTAATTCCAATAAATGTGTCCATGATATTTTGCCATTGTCCCATTCTCTTATTATTTTTGGGCATTATCCCTAATTTCTAAATGATTGTCAGGGAGTAGTTTGAGATTTTTTTTTTTATGAGGAAAAAAAGCAAAGGAAATTGACATTTGGCCAGCATATGTAAGTAAGTCTTTGGTAGAAAATTGAATGATAGAAATGTAAGACATGCTTAAGGCTTTTGTACTGTGTGTTACAGTAAGGAAAGCAGAAGTGCAAATAAGGGAAGAAATTCAGAGTGCAGTAGAATGTGGGAAAAATGTATATATGCAAAGTTGGAGGATTAAGATTAAAGTGTTGCTGGAATAAAAATCATTAGGATGGAAGCCTGTGATCCAGCATATGAAAAAAAAAACGTTTTGTGTAAATTTTTACATTGTGAATTTGGATGAGCAAAGAACCATCAGTAAACGTGTTTTAGGAGAAAGTATTTTGATATGCAAAAAGTTTGCTGTACGATGATGCACATTTATTCTTAGAACACATCCATATCATTGTTGGATCTTTTTTTTCCCTTTGTGTGTGTATCTTATCTAGGTTGCAAGACTAACAATGGAGAGAGTCACAGTTTGCCTGTCAGGGGACAGACTCCACCAAATTACTCACTCACTCACATGATTGGATTGCAAGTACCAGTATGACTCTGTCATAGTCAATGCAGTAGTAAATGACCTGAGACGTACGTCTCAGGGCTATTATGCAGAGAAAGACATGGCAGAGCTCTTGAATTATGTAAACCAGACTGATACGAGTCTGTCTTTGAGCAGCATTCTTCCTTCTCCAAGGGTGATGCGGAAATATGAATAGAAGATGACTGACTTTAATAATTGGCTTAGTTTTTGGTGTTAGTCCAAGGGGACACAATATTTGTTATCAAGGAAGGATATGGTTGAGAGTCCAAGCTGCTTTGCCAGGGTCTGCATCTGATCCCTCTATGCTTTTGAAAACTGGCTAAAACGGTGTCCTGTTTAATTGTGCCAAGCTAACGAAACTTGCAAAACAAGTCGTAAAAAAACCTAAAGGTGCTGCTGATCAAAGCCAGAAGCTTAAAAACAAACTCCACTCCCTCCAAGCAGTCCTCATTTTGGTGAGTGTAGATGTTTGTACAGTTACTGATGCATGGTTTAAAGCTGTGGAGGGCATCCCAGTAGTGCAGGGCTATAGTGCCTTGCACATATTTAAACCAGCTATTGTACGGGCAGGGACTAAAGGTGGAGATGTCTCCATTTACATCAAAAACAATCATACCTCAAGGCTGGTCAAAAAGGATGACATGCTTGAGCTGCTCCTTGTCAAAATCACCATAGGCAAAGTCCCATACCATATCTTTTAATGCTATAGGTTCCCTTCTGTGACCCAGGAAACCAATCACACAAAGTTACTGGAGTCGTACTCACCATTCAGCCCAATACTGTATTCATGGGTGACTTTAACTACCCCTCTATAAACTGGGAATCATACTTGATCCCAAACATGCAGGCTGAGAGATTCCTGGACTTTGTCAGCACCATCACCCTAGCCCAGATAGTTCATATGCCCACTTGGGGTGAGAACATAGTGGATTTGGTTTTCATTAACATGGGAGGATGCTGCACTACCCTAGTGTAATGCCCTCTTTAGGGAGGTCAGACCATAAAGCTGTCTCCTTTGAAATAAAAGCAAAAGCTTGGACTCCTGTTAACCCTGGAACATTTAGGAACTGTTCCAAGGCAAACTTCCTACTATTAAGCAATAACCTTTCAAAATTTCAAGCATCACCTCCACCAAGTCCTGAGAACACTGCTGCCTTTGTGGACTTGCTCACAGAGACCTTGTACAGTCATGCCAGTAGATCCATAGAGACAATGGGTCTATATTGCGACATCAAATGATAAAAAGAGTGAACACTCTTTTATCAAAAACTAAAAACCAAAAGCAGTGCATGTCGAACACACGGAACAGCAATTTTGTCCCAGGGAAAAAAAATCCAAACACAAAATAAAGTAGGAGGCTATGCTCCCCCACACCCCCCTACTTAAATATACCAATCATGAGATCACACCACAGTGCAGGAAATGACAAAGTCCCGAAAACGGCCCAGCAATTTTTTTCCCTGGGAAAAAAATCACTGTTCTATGTGTTCGGCATTCAGTGCTTTCGACTTTGTGTTTGATAAAAGAGTGTTCTCTCTTTTTATCATTCGATGTCGTAATATAGACCCAAGACAATTGTGTCTGCCAGGAATAAACACAAAACAAACTAAAAAACAAACCACCTTATGAAATCCCAATGTAAACAGGTTGTACAACAAAAGAAAGAATGTAAGTTATAGCAAAAATAAGGAAGTACAGCTCCCTAGCAAGAATAAAAAAAAATTCTTATCCATCTAAGCAAGCAACTCATAGAACAAGTCAAGTCTACCATAGCCAAATTTGAGTTAACAGTAGCCTTTCAGGTCAAGAACAACCATATGGCTTTATTTAGCTAGGTCTGCAACATCAGACAGTACACAGGAATGTACAGAGTTAATTATAAATGGAGCTCCATACACCAAACCAAAAGTTATAAAAAAAATGTATTGGCTGATGAAATCATCTCAAGTTTTACCCTCTCTCTCCCTGAGCCACTCCTCTGGTAATAACATCCAACATTACCCCCACACACACACACACACACACACACACACACACAACTCTCACTAGTGAACAGTTCCTTGTTGCGCTCTCCAAAGCCAAGAATGCTGCATCAGTGGGCCCCAGTTATATCCCCAGATGTCTCCTAAATAACATAAAGCATGACCTACCAGGACCAGTAGAATTGCTATTTAACTGTTACTTCCAGACAGGCTTCATACCAAGAGAATGCAGCAGTCGGAATGCAGTACCCTATGGACTAGCATGGGCCATCCACAGGCCCCAGAAATTACAGTTCCATAAGCCTGACAAGTCTTGTGCAAAGCCATGGAGGGAATTTTCATGAAAATAATTTGACATAGGAAATCTTTAGACAGTGGGTTCAACCCAGTTTGGTTTCAAGGGCAGACCTTACCTGATTAACCTGGTGAATGAATTTGAGAAGGTCACCAAGGCGACTGACTATGGCAAAATGCAATTTCTTCCCTACTTTGATCTGGCCAAGGCATTTTTTACAACACCCTACTTGGTCATTGTAGACAAACTCGTGGAATTAGTTAGAAACCCATATGACTGACTGGGTGGTTCTCGGGTTTTACCCAAAAATTTATGATAGGGGAGTCCATCTCTGTAAAGAGGCTTAATGACTAAAGCAGTCCCTCAGAGCTCTGTGCTGGGTCCATTCCTTTTTGGCATCTAATTCTGTGATGTCAAGGCCAGTGTCAAAAAACTCTATCTGTCCAAGTTTGTTGACACTTGCAAATTATGTGAAGTCAGGATCTCCCTCAAGATGAAAATATCTTCCAAGGGCTGACTCATACAAATAACTAGTGTCAGAGCCGTAGCCTGTAACTCAATGACAAGAAATGCTTAATAGTGTCCTTTGGCATGTCAGCCACCCGTAGAATCTACATCATTGATAAGACACCCCTAAGAGTAGATTCAGTAGTCAGGGATTTGGGGACACACAGACAGTAACTTGGCTTTCGACCATCATGTGTCTAAGGTAGCAAGGAATTTATTCTATGCTGTACAACTTATCAGCAATGTATGGCATCTAGGACTATTGCATTCATCCCTTATCAGGACAGTCATTGAGTACAGGGCCCCCATTCGGTATATATCTGACCAGGCACATGCAACAACTAGAACACCCACAGAGGTTTCTCACAAAAAGGATACTGTGCAACAACATGTCCTGTACATATCACCTCAAAGCTCTATTCCTATACTGTGTCTCCTACAGACTGTTGAGGGTCATCTATGCCTGGCATAAAGGGCATCCTTAGATCCTACTCTGCTGAACCTTCTGCATATCACAAAACAAGTAGCATTAGAAGTACCAGATATAAGGACTTAAACTTGCTTGTGACATAAATAGGACATGTTGGAGGGGTCAGTATGTGTCTCAGGGAATACCTCTTCTCCTGAACAGGCTTCAAAATTCACTTCCTGAAACCAATTCAAGCTTAATTTGATCCAATGGATGGGGAATCGAAAATTCAGCCCTGCCCTGGCATGTGTCCCTAGTAGACAAAGGCAGCCTGTAAATGCTTGACCACTCAAGCCCTAGCCTGCATATTTGCCCTTGAATAATCTTAGGGTTTCTAAACTTCTTGGATATGTATAGGATATAAGGCTAGACTTAAGACACCTGTGGTCATTAGGCTACTATACATATATGAACCTAATAACTGGATAGGTCATCTTACAACATTTGATGGGGGGAGCCCTGTTTTCTATGAGAGTGACTCTGAAGACTAACAGACTCTCACAGATGCCTTAGTATAGCAAATATTTTATAGAAAAAATAATATTGCCAGTTTTGTAAAGAACTGTGTAATGTCTTGAGTGGGCCAACATTTGAATACAAGTCTAAGATTATTTGGTTGCCGTAAAAAGCTAATCCCCCAAATAGTGGCATACTTACAGCAACATAGAAGATCAGACCAGTTTGTCATTCTGTCTCTGGATACTTTAGTGTGGGCCATCAAGAAATGAGCAGTAGTTTTTGACTTCTAAGATTGCTGCACACTGATCAAGTGTGAAAAAAGAAACAGATAAGGAAGGGCTAGTAATTCTGTCAGTTTTAGAAAAATTCAGTTACTGGCTAGTAAATACACTGCTTGCATGCCAGCAGATAAGAAACTTAGAGAGCCAGAAAGAAAGTCATGTAGAAAAGGTGAATAGAAAACATTGATTGGAAAGAATCTTGCAGCTGTTCAGCAAAAAAGCAGTTCATGCTCCAGCTTTTGTACAAGCGATGTCTTCCATTATGTTAAGATATAAATAAAAAAAAAAATGAAAATTTGAATGAGTATATCAACTCCAGTAGCAAAAGGACAGAAAAAAAAAAACAGAAGAAGTTTTAAACAGCTATTCAGACGAAATGATAAAAGTGCAAAAAGCAGCAGTCGAAGTGAAAAAAAGACTGCCCGAGTATGAGACTGCTCAAGATCAACTGTTTCAAATAATGGAGTTAGGGGACGGAACACACAGAGAAAATATGAGGTACCTTTATACCAGAAAAACTGGAAGGAACAGACTATTAATTTTGTGAAAGCTCTGATAAGCAACTGGGCCTGTATTCCACAGCAGGATTTGTTAATTGAAAAGGCACATTATGTATATTCTCCAAACCTGGCTGTGAGAAAGCAGCCAAGACCTGTATTAGTAAAGTTGTAATTATACCAGCAGGAAGAGTTGATCCTGACAAAATGCAAAGTATTATAAACTGCAAAATGGTTATTCATTGTACACCTGGCAGAAGAGAAGCAAATTTATCCCAACAATCAAGGACGGTCAAGAAGCAGGTGCGAGATTCAAATTGCTGTATCCAGCTGTATTCAGAATATATATATATATACATATATATATATATATATATATATATGTATGTATATATATATATATATATATATATGTGTGTGTATATATATATATATATATATATATATATATGTATATATATATATATATATATATATATATATATATATATATATATATATATTTGGAGGATCAAAGTCATTTAAACACACAAGTTTGTCCACCAGAAAGTGAGCCATCAAACACAAGGGAACTATGCTTCTCATTATTCTGATAATAAAGCTCATAGAGACTTGTCAGTCAATCCTTTTCCAGTGTTCCAAAGAAAAATACTTGAGAGATGGAAAAGAGCACAGGAGTTTAATACAAGACACGAGAGTACTTGGACTTGAACCAGAAACTGAGGTTGAGAGAGAGAGAGAGATTGAAAACTTATTTAAAATTAATGAATGTCACTCAGTCTTGTCTCATCTTACTGAAGCTGCCAACTGCAGCTCTGTGTTAGTGCCTAGTAATAATTAGCTGCTGTTTTAGTGCCTTGTAAAACAGTCTGGTTAGTGCACATAAACTTTGCAGATTATTAACCTTCTCAGCTGTATATTATTATCTTTTTTTGCACGGGTAATAACTTGTCTATATAACAGATGACGTGTTCTGTAATGTACAGTTTACAACTTTAATGTTTTCAAGTTTTTTTCATACAGCAGGAATGATCTCCAGTGTGCAGATCTAAGCAGGTCTCCCAAGAAATCAGATTACATCTAACATATAAACATTCTTATGAAAGCAGTCTTTTGTGAACTCTCAAAGTCATTACTTTGGTATTTTCTGATGTCATACAGTGCGCTTATTAAACTTTTAGGGAGTCTTTCCTGTTTGAGAATATTTCTGTGTGAAATAATGCATTCTGTTAATAAGCTCATTTGTGTTCTTGTTTCAAGGTGAATTACATGACAGTTTAGTAAGTGTTTTTTGCCTCCAACTCGATTCCTTCCTTGCACCTGGGTCCTTGTCTGTAATCCCTGAAGCTTACATTAAAACCTGAACAGTCAGCTTATTCTTATCAGCATTTTCTCAAGCTGTACCAGAACCTTTAGGTTACAATTTACACATGGATGCCTTTTAGCTGATAACAGTTTAATCCTTCAGTATATGTATGCTAGAAACAGAAATGCATGCATCTTAACTGACTGTATTATTGTTGCATATATTATAGCAACAGAAGTGTATATGCATTTAACTAGCAAACAGAAGTACATGCATTTATAAATCTCTAAATATACATCTCTAACAGTTCTGCCTGTTTTTTGTTTTAAAAATACAAAACTGTCTACATTGGTATATACTCTTTGGTATAATGATTTACGTGAAACACATTAGGAAAAAAAAAATGTATTATTTTTTTTTTGAATGCAGCAAGTTAAAACACAGTTTTATATTGTAAACACAATGATAGCCATTGCTATTAGAATGTGGTGAATTATCCAATTTAACAACTTTTTCTTTTGAAGACCATTCTGTAAAAATGTTTTACCAATTACGAGCTGTATTTTGCAGTTGCCGAATATGACTCTGTACAGTAATGCTCTATAAAGTGATTTTACGTTGGCACTTGTGAATTTTATTGCAAAGGCATTGCAGTCTTGTTTTTTGAAATAAATATATATGTCACAGATATTAAGATTTGACTTGTTACTCTACAAATGAATTGAGGAGCAATTTTTGTGAACAGTTTAAAACTTGAATGCAAAATTGTCCATTTACACAGATAAAAAACATGGTTTGTACACTGGGGAGCCTTGAGCAGCCTACCTGTCCTTGGGGGAAGTGACCTCAGCACAAGAAGCTGTAGTAATTGGTTGTTTGGGACCATTCCTAGCTCTTTTGTAGTTCACTGCTTAAAATCCGCCTCTGGGCGTTTTTTTTTCTGGCTATACTGCTCAGACAAGCTCCACGTGGGTTTACAGAGTGGTCCTAGCAGCAAGGAACTCGAAAAAGTGACTACCTTCTGGATTTAAGTATATTTGCTTTTTCTTCACTGGAAATAGCTTCTGTTGCTTACTTTAAACTAGCCTGAACTGTTTTTTTTCTGATTACTGCATTTATTTTTAAATCTGTACTTAAAGTTACATTTAATCGAATTTAATCGAAAGTTTGTTGTTTGTTTGTTTAATTTAACTGTGGAGGCTGCCCACTAAAGTGTGCTAGCCTGTGTAACTAATTTATCACTGTCTCTGCATTTTCTGTGTATTTCTACAAAAAAACAAAAAAAATAATCCTTGTTTTCCCGCCTTTCTCGACTAGTTTAGACCAGTATATAGGCATTGCTGTATTCTTGGCTGTGGTGTAGTTCCTGTGTTGTCCATTACCTTACTTGGATAGAAGGAAGTTTCTTTGCTCACCAGTGGGAGTGGGGAGCCTTGAGCAGCCTACCTGTCCTTGGGGGAAGTGACCTCAGCACAAGAAGCTATAGTAATTGGTTGTTTGGGACCATTCCTCGCTCTTTTGTAGTTCACTGCTTAAAATCTGCCTCTGGGCATTTTTTTCTGGCTATACTGTTCAGACAAGCTCCACGTGGGTTTACAGAGTGGTCCTAGCAGCAAGGAACTCGAATAAGCGACTACCTTCTGGATTTAAGTACATTTGCTTTTTTTTCACTGGAAATAGCTTCTGTTGCTTACTTTAAACTAGCCTGAACTGTTTTTTTTTCTGATTACTGCATTTATTTTTAAATCTGCACTTAAAGTTACATTTAGTCGAATTTAATCGAACTTTTGCTTGTTTGTTTGTTTAATTTAACTGTGGAGGCTGCCCACTAAAGTGTGCTAGCCTGTGTAACTAATTTATCACTGTCTCTGCATTTTCTGTGTATTTCTACAAAAAAACCAAAAAAAATAATCCTTGTTTTCCCGCCTTTCTCGACTAGTTTAGACCAGTATACAGGCATTGCTGTATTCTAGGCTGTGGTGTAGTTCCTGTGTTGTCCATTACCTTACTTGGATAGAAGGAAGTTTCTTTGCTCACCAGAGGGAGTGGGGAGCCTTGAGCAGCCTACCTGTCCTTGGGGGGAAGTGACCTCAGCACAAGAAGCTGTAGTAATTGGTTGTTTGGGACCATTCCTAGCTGTTTTGTAGTTCACTGCTTAAAATCCGCCTTTGCACGGCTTTGCGTGGTCGTGCGCATAGCCCAGCGCCGGTTAAACAAGGTTAAACTTTTTCTGGCTCCTGTTCTACTTGCAATCTAAACAGCCTATACTCTATCTGAAAAGCTCAGCACTTGCTCCTAAAGCATTCTTATACAGGTAAAGCACTCTTAAACAAAAGAAAGTACTTCATTCACCTAAATTCTGTTGAGTACACATCTCCCTATAGGTCCTTTCTGACTCGGTTACACAGCAATCTTTTTCACTATTTCTAGCATGTCGAAGGGTCAGTTGCTGGCGTCCTCTCCTGTTCAGCTGGTGAATCTGGGAATCTTGAGGCAATGTTACAGTTGCCTCATGTACACAGACAACCTTCTCCTCCTCCCAACAAATACAAATATATGCGAGAGATGCAACTATATAGCCAAACTGGAGGCTGAGCTCTCTCAATTCAGTACTGGCAAGACCAGTCAGGAGGAGAAGGTAACCACGCACACCACAAACCCAGTCTCACATAGAACTATCACAACAGCAAACCAAACACATAAACACACAAAACATACTGGAGGCGCTTGATTAAAATCTACCAAAACAACAGAGGCCTCCAAAGCAGACACCCAAGCAACCACCACCTCAAGACATAGCACATGCAACACATAGTTCACAAAGTCAGTGTGCTAAACAGTCACAGCCCTTAAGGCCAAACAACATGCCAGACACACTTGTAATAGGTGACTCCATAGTCAGACACACTGATTTCCCGCTCACCAGACTGAACAAGGAAAAGGTCACAGTAAGAAGCCTGTCGGGAGCAAGAATCCGCCACATAACACAAGCACTCAGGTCACTCCACAGAAAGTACAAATATGACTCAGTCATTTTACATGCCGGTGTGAACGACCTGAGACGTACCTCCCTGGACTACATGAAAAGAGACATAGAGGAGCTCTCTGATTATGTAGCCCAGGCCGGTATGACCCTGACCCTGAGCTGCATCTTACCCTCACCAAGAATGATGCCACAGTACAAAGACAAAATGATCAGTTTTAACAATTGGCTTAATTACTGGTGTCATTCTAAGGGGATCCAATGTCTGTCTGCTTGGGATGACATGCTTGACAAGCCACGCTGCTTCGCAAGGGATGGCTTGCACCTGTCACCCCTGGGCTTCCGGATATTGGCCAAGGCTCTTGCCACCCCCAGAGTGCCTTTTTTAGGCAAGGCTCAAATGACAAACCTACCTCCCTAGAAAACACAAGTGGAAAAAAACTAAGGGTAATGCTGCTCAATGCCAGAAGTCTAAACCTCAAGATGCACGCCCTCGAAGCCCTCCACAGTATGGAGAACATCGATGTCTGTGCAGTGACTGAAACCTGGTGCAAGGCTCCTGAGAGCACCCCAGCACTATCAGGTTTTACCTCATATCATGCCTTCTGGCCCCAAAACTTGGACCGATCCACAAAAGGAGGGGGAGTATCCATTTTCATTAAAGATACCCACACCTCCAGGTTAGTGGCAACGCACGAAGCATCGGAGACTATCCAGGTGCAACTAACCATAGGCAAAACTGCCTTACAGTTTGTAGCATGCTACAGACCACCCTCTCAAACTCAGGAACCCCACACAGCCTTCCTGAAGACACTGGAGAGTATGAATGTCTCTCCAAATACCATAATTTTGGGAGACTTCAACTACCCAAACATAGACTGGGAACATTACTCAAGCCCCAACACCCTAGCCCAAAGGTTCCTAGAATTCATAAACTTAAATGCAATGGAACAACTAGTCAACATTCCCACAAGAGGAGACAATATACAAGACCTGATCATCACAAACATGGGGACAAAATGCTCCACACCGGAAGTATATCCCTCTTTGGTAAGATCAGGCCATAAATTAATCTCACTGGAAATCCACATCCCGCCCCCACCCCCTGCACAAAAGACCACAGTGAAGAACTTCTCAAAAGCAAACTTCACATTTCTTAAGACTGAAGTGGTATCCTTGAAGGCCCCTGGGCCAGTGGAAACCACAACCCACACTGCTGAATCCTTTGCAAATGCCTTCTATGGGCACCTTCAAGAACGCATGGATCATGCAATCCCAAATAAAACCAAGACCCATTCCCCCAAAGGCAGGCGCCCGGTCTGGTGGACCCCAGCCATAAACAAACTTTACAACAGGAGGAGGAAGCTACTACATGACAGAGCAAAATCCCTAAAAGGGAAGGCGTCTCTGATCAGTACTAGCAAAAAACTACGATCACTCATAAAATCATCCAAGGCCAACTTTGAGAGAAAAATTGCAAAAGACACAAAAGACAATCACAAGGCCTTCTTTAGCTGTGTTATAAACCTGGGTGGAAACTCCCAGATATGCTCAGAGTTAGTCCAAAATGACACAAAATACACTGAACCCACTGACATTGCCAACATTCTGGCAGACAGGTTCAGTGCAAATTTCTCCTCCCCCCCCCAAAAGGAGAAATAACTATCCCAGCAGAGTGTAGCCTCCCTAACATCTCAGATGCCCAGGTGAGAGCCGCCGTCTCTAAAGCTAAAAACACAGCATCAATGGGACCGGATGGTGTACCGGGCTGTGTGCTACATGAACTCCAAGAGGAACTAAACCCACACATAAGGCTGCTGTTTAATCTTAGCCTTACTACAGGATACGTACCCAAAGAGTGGCGTACGGCAACAGTGGTCCCACTTCACAAAGGCGGTGCTTCTACGGACCCTGGAAATTACCGCCCCATAAGCTTGACGAGCCTGGTCTGCAAAGCTATGGAGAGGATCATTATGGAACTCATAAACAAAGACATTGGGGACCTACAGACATTGAATCCTACCAAATTTGGCTTTGTCAAGGGCAGATCCTGCCTTTTGAACTTGGTCGACTTTTTTTGAAACAGTCACTAAGGCCATTGATGAGGGTAAGGCAGTTCACACAGCCTACCTTGACCTTGCAAAAGCCTTTGACACAATACCCCACTCAGGCATCAGAGACAAACTCACCAGCTTAAATGTAAACCCATATGTCACAAGATGGGTTGCAAACTGGCTCAAGGACAGAACCCACAGGGTCAGAGTTGCTGGAGCTATATCAGACTCTAAGCCAGTCACAAGCGGTGTCCCACAGGGCTCAGTCCTGGGACCCCTCTTGTTCGGCATTTATTTTTCCGAGGTACAGGCAAACATAGGAGGATTGTGGCTGTCAAAGTTCGCAGATGACTGCAAACTGGGCGCCATAATTGATGCTCCAGCGGACACAAACATCCTTCAGAGAGGCCCCATAGAAATGGATAATTGGTGCCAGAGCCATGGCCTTAAGCTGAACGCCAAAAAATGTATAGTCATACCCTTTGGGAAAAACAAGGTACCGACAAATTACCACATAGGCGGTAATCCATTAAGTACGGAAGAGGTAATCAGGGACCTAGGGACCCAGGTTGACAGTAACCTCTCATTTGACACTCACATTGCCAAAGTGGTTAGGAGACCTTCTATATTGCCCACCTTATCATGAAGGGTTTCACATCTAGATCAAGAGAGGTCATTGTGCCCCTGTACTCTTTTCTTATCAGGCCAATGATTGAGTACAATGCCCCATTTGGGATGTATCTCACCCGACACCTGCAGCAGATGGAAAGACCCCAAAAGTTCCTCACCAAGAGGATAAAGGGTCTTAAACATATGTCATATGCTGCCCAACTGAAAAAACTCCAGCTCTATTCAGTCGCATACCGCCTACTCAGAGGTGATCTGTGCCTGACGTACAAGGCCATGTCCAATCCTGAATTAATGGACATGCTCCACCTCAGAAAATCCAAATCCATCAGAGCCACGAGAACAAGTGACTAAAACCTCAACACAGAAATAAATAGGACGTGCTGGAGGGACAGATTCATAACCCAGAGGCTCCCTACACTCTGAAACAGAATCCAAGTCCATGTTAGGCAGAGCCCCTCACTGACTTTATTCAAGAGAAATCTCGACGAGTGGATGGGAGATCGTAGGTTTACCCCGGGGGTCATCTCTGTGTCACTACTAGACAGAGGCATAGTAAACTAAACCCTAAAAGGGTGTAGTATTCTCATCCTAAGGGGTGGTGTAAGCCACATACACTCTGGCTAGGCTTATAAATGCCTTTGGGCAGATAGCCTAGTACGAACCTATGAACCTAAGAATGCTGTTTCTATATTAAACCATTTGTTGTACAGCATACGCTTGCTTGTACAGAATGCTTTTGTATTGGTACATACATGGGCTGTAATGTACACTCAGTCTAATTTACAAACTTAGTATTAAACTGAAACCTGCTAATTAAACATTACTGAAACATTAAACTGTATTTGTGGTATTTTTGTTTCACTACCGTACATGGTGATGGCACCCTAATCACTTAATGACAATAAAAAGGCATGGTTGCCTTATAATAATTACTGAATCATTAACAGAGACCGATATGTTTTTTTCTTGTACCTTTATTTTAGTCCCTTCTGCAGTACACAGTCAGTGTAGAATAGTGCCCTTCCCCCAGTAGTATGCAGCATTTTATTGCACTGTTGATGTTCTTCGTGTTTCACTGTTGAAGTCATCACATTTAGGGTTATCCCTGCCTGGGTAGTCCTCAGCTGGTGCGAATACCAGAGACTTAGTATTTCTGCATCAGTTGCAGTCACTTGAAAACTGATGTCAGGTCATCAGTAGTATAAAGTAAGGCAGCTAACGCCATTACGTCAGTCTTTCTTGCCATGGAGCCCGAAGCAGAAGCAGTTCGCACAAGTGCTGGTCAGCCGCTACCTGAGTTTTCATTTCCAAAATGAAGGTGAGGACTTCTAAAGCTAAGAACCCCATTGGGGATTCTTTTTTCTTGCACTAACCAGTGTCAGAAAAAGTTAATAATTGTTCCGTCTGTGGAAAGCAAATACCACACAGAGACTTCCATTCTTACTACATCACTTGTCTAGGCCCAGACCACGACGTTCCCCCATTGTTACTTCTGTGCTTTGTTCAACACCAGAACTATCCTTCATCGGGCCCTTATTGTAGCCAGATATTTTTGTTTACAGTCATCAAATTCTGAAATGGCTTTGGTAAGCCATCCGACAGCAGATCTTCCCAAAAAAATTTAAAAACAGAGATAGACCGCACAGGTCCAAACCTACCAACCATGCTTCCGTTAAGCTAGTCGTCAGTCCTCCAGTACTCAGTGCGGAGCTTTCGCAGTCCCTGATGCCCACTTCAGTTGATTCGCAGGCTGCTACCGAGACCCTTTCAGAGTCCGGTAAGCTGCAAAACTCTACTTTATATAAAGGTCCTGTGGTCGTCTCTACCTTGGATGGGTTTGGAGCTACTGGACAGGCACAGGCTTCTGAGAAAGTCCTTCAAACCGACTTCCAAGGAAGTCCTTCACACCACTGAATCTTGACACAAACTGACATCATCTTTCATGACTACCGTTCTTTCTAAAACAACCGAGTTCCTTAGGCCCAGGGTTCAAAGCACACCCAAGAAACCAACTACCCACTCTCCGGCGTCTGCTACCTTGCCTCGGTCGCAAATGCTTAAAATGGCAGAAGATCTTATCATGCTGATCAGGAGAAGCCAAACTACCCCCTCCAAAAAAGAAGAGAGATCTGCCTCCAGTAGTTTTGTCTGAACAAGAGTCAGATGAATTAGATGCATCTGACTATGAAGACATGCAACCCCTCTCCACTTATGAGGATTCTGATGCAGAGAAACCCATTCCTTCAGCCTCTCCCGCAGAGGATTTTTTCCTTTGGGGAAAACCTGCATACTTTAAGGGAGCATTTCCAGTGGGAAAGTCAGGACTACCCTCAGTCTAAAAAGAGACTCGGGGAATTCCTAGATCTTCCACAACACAGACCCTTGGCCATCCCCCCAGTCCTGGATGTGGTGGATGATATTTTCCTTGAATAGAGCTTGATGCCTGATGCCCTACCTCCTGCTCCCAGAAAACCAGACAGATACTACAAAGTGTACTAAGAAAAAAATGGACTCCATTAAATGCTTTTGTTTTTAGCCTTGTTACAACCACTGTTATTGTTTTCTCTTAGTACATTTTGTTTTTTCACTGGTTGTTTTATCGGTTTGGGAGTTTTATTTAATAATATTAGGTACTACACAGTTTCTGACTCACACAAATATCTTTTCAAAAATCCAACAGCTGACCCTGAGGTCATTTCTCAAGGGCCTAAAGGGATTAAAGCAATCTCTGCTAAGAATCCCACCACCTCAGACATGGATACCGAGCGTTGGACAGATGGGGTAAAAAAGTATACACCTCAGCTACTCTTGCTATCAGGGCACTAAATTGCCAGTTCCATATGCTTAAATATCAGCAGCATTACCTTGGAACTTCTTAAACAAAACTATCTTCCTTTCCTGCTTGGGCAGAATCTAAAGATTTACAAGACTTAATGCATTCTGCAAGTCAAGTAACTAAACACACTTGTCACTGTGGTTTTGACACCCTAGAAGCTTCTTGCAGGGCAGCAGTCACTGGATCTGTCATTAGAAGACATGCATGGCTTAAGGAACAACCCCTGCCAGACCATGTCAACTCTATAGGTTCATAGGTTGGTACTAGGCTATCAGCCCTAGGGCCTATACAAGCCTAGCCATAACAATTCCCTGGCTATTTCTTCCCACATTATTTACTTTCCTGGACCCCTGTCTAGCAGGGCGACTGACGTGATCCCTGGGGTGAATTTCCTTTCTCCCATCCAGTACTCCAAAAACTCACACAAGATGCATTCTGTATCACTGAACAATGGATGAAAACAAACCATCTAGCATTAAATGCCTCTAAAACCAAATTAATGGTTTTTACTCCCTCTAAACACATCTCTGCCAACACAAATTCCTTCTTAATCACCAGTAACAACAACACATCCTTGGAATTGGTGCCAGAGACTAAGTTACTTGGGGTTCAAATTGATAATCAGCTGAAATTCCATTCCCACATACAACTTAATATCAAAAAGACTCATCAAAAACTAGGTATGCTCTACCGACAAAATCATTTCCTTACACCCACTACTAAAAGAACTCTCTCTTCCTCATTCCTTGTTCCCTCTCTTCTGTATGGTGCCCCACTCCTGACTAACTTACAATCTTCCCTTAAAACACAACTCTCCTCATGCTACAATAAAATAGCCAAATTAAGCTAGTGGCCACAAAGCATCTACTCACCATTGCTTATCTCTCCACAAACTAACATGGTTAGAACTACACAACCAACTCATATATTCTCAACTCACTCTTGCCCACAAGCTCATCCTTAAACCCTTGCTATGTCCATCTCTTTCCAATACCTTTAAAATGCACCTTCCTAACAGACAACTCAGAACCAATAACCAGAACTTACTTGAACTACACATACCACTACGCCCCCCAGGTAAAAAACTTCTATCTTATAGTTTAGCACGTCTCTGGAACTCCCTACCTCCAGCTATTCGTACTACCTTCAACCACTTTACATTCAAAAAATATCTTTACTCTCATCTACTAACGCAGTGGGAATGCTCCTGCACCCACCCTTCATAATTTCAATGTTCTTTCTTCCACCCTCATATTTTCAAAACTACCTTTTTTCTTCCTCCTCCTGATAATAAGTTCCTTTGCATCTCGTAAAGAAACATTGATTCTATATCCTCAAACAGTAATTCTGTAAAATTCTACAATTACTGCAATATGACTCACTTTATAGTATGTACCATCTACAAACTGTAATTTGTACAATTCTGTAAATACTGTATTTTAACTCTGTACAAAATGCAAACTGAATCACTTCTATAGAAAGTAGCATCTGTAACAGTCAACACCAGTGTTATGCTCTAACAGTGTAATTGTATTGTATTGATAACTTGATTGCTCTAACAGTGTAATTGTATTTTATTGATAACTTGATTGCTAATCTTTTATTATATTTGTATAACTATATAACCTTGTTAATGGAGCTTTTCTCCCCAGGACTCCATTGAAAACGGGTTCATCTTGGCCCAATGGACTATCCTGGTAAACCAACTGCAAATAAATAAATAAATAATAAATTGTCAAGGTTCCTCTTGAAGAGGTCCAAAGAGGCACTCTGCTTGACATGTATGGGCAATCTATTCCAGAGTCTGGGGAGTCTCTGGGTCAGGAACCTATCCCTCCAGCATGTTTTGTTTATTGTGATGACAAGGTTTAGATCCCTGGAGTGTGTAGCTCTGAGGGATTGGGATTTGTTTAAGTGTAGCATGTCCAACAGCTCTGGGTTTGACATGGCCTTGTATGTTAAGCAGAGATCGCCTCTGAGTAGACTATATGCGACCGAGTATAGCTGGAGTTTTTTAAGGCGGTCAGTGTAGGGCATCTGCTTTAGGCCTGTGATTCTTTTAGTGAGGTATTTCTGAGGCCTTTCCAGTTGTTGCAGATGTCTTGAGAGGTACATACCAAATGGGGCGTTGTATTCTATAATGGGTCAAATGAGGGATGAGTACAGTGGGACAATGACCTCCTTCTTTCTGGATGAAAAGCCCTTTGTGATGAGGTGTGCCACATAGAAGGATTTCCTGACTGTTGTGGCAATGTGGTTATCGAAGGTGAGACCACTGTCCACCTGTGTCCCTAAGTCTCTTATCACACTTTCTGTGTTTAGTGTACTGCCACCTATATGGTAATTCATGGATACATGTTTTTTCCCAAAGGGGATAACAGTACATTTCTTGGCATTGAGCTTGAGCCCATGGCTCTGGCACCAAGCATCTGTTTCTGTAAGGCCCTTTTGTAGAGTATCCACATCATTTGGGGATTTAATAATGGCTCCTAGTTTGCAGTCATCTACAAACTTTGTTAGCCAGAGTCCCTTAGTGTTGACCTGTACTTCAGAGAAGTAGATGCCAAAGAAGAGTGGCCCCAGGACTGAACCCTGAGGTACTCCACTTGTCACTTGTCTGGAGCTGGATTTGGAGTCGGCTACTTTTACAGTGTGGGTTCTATCAGTAAGCCATTTAGAAACCCATTGGGTGACATAGGGATTAATGCCCAACTTAGTAAGTTTATCTATGATTCCAGAGTGGGAGATGGTGTCAAAGGCCTTGGCAAGGTCTAGATAGGCTGTGTGGACCACCTTACCCTTGTCCATGGCTCTGGAGACTGATTCAAAGAAGTCAATCAGGTTCAGGAGACAAGATCGGCCCTTCACAAACCCAAACTGGGTGGGTTCCAGTGTTTGAAGGTTGCCAATGTCTTTGTTTATAAGTTCCATGATAATACGCTCCATGGCCTTGCAGATAAGGCTTGTCAGACTGATGGGACGGTAGTTTCCGGGATCCAAGGTGGATCCCCCCTTGTGGATTGGGCACGAAACCTGAGGTGAGGCTATGATTAAACATGACACGTAGGTGAGGTGCCAGTTCATATTGTAGTTCATGTAGTACACAGCCCAGGATGTCATCTGGTCCCATGGATGCTGTATTCTTGGCTTTAGAGAGTGCGTTTTGTACCTGTGTGGCCGTTATTACTGGAATTTGGCAATCTTCCGGTATTGAGATGGGCCATTTAGGGGGTGAGAGGGGGGTGAAGTTGGCACTGAATCGATCTGCCAGGATATTGGCAATATCCTTTGGATCAGTATATTTAATGCCATTCTGTTTTAGCTCAGAGCAGATCTGAGCATTGCCATTTAGATTTTTGACATAGTTATAGAATGCTTTGTGGTTGTCTTTGGAATCTTTGGCAATTTTATTTTCGTAACTAGCTTTGGAGGATTTTATGAGGCATCTCAGTTTCTTACTGAGGCTAGTAAGGGAGTTTTTTGCATCCTGGGATTTTCCTCTTTTCTGCAAAAGTTTCTTCCTTTTGTTGTAAAGTTTGTTTATGGCAGGGGACCACCAGATTGGCTTCCTTTTTTTGGATGAGAGCATTTTGGTTCTATTTGGGATGGCACAAGGATTCATGCATGAGTGGATGTGCTCGTACAGTGCCTTAGTGTAGGATTCAGCAGTTGAACTTTCAGTTCCCGTCTGCATGGGTGTTATGAAGTTTGTCACTTCTGACTTGAGTAGCATGAAGTTGGCTTTGGAGAAGTTTTTTATGGTGGTTTCTTTACTGGGGGGTGGGGGTGGGATGTGGATGTTAAGGGTGATTAGCTTATGGTCAGACCTGACTAACGAGGGGGTGACCATAGGTATGGAGCATTGATTTCCCATGTTGGTAATGACCAGGTCTAGGATATTGGAGCCCTGGTGGGACTATGGATTAGTTGATCCAGGGCATTGGAATTTATGAATTCCAAGAACCGTTGCAAAGGTGTTGGGACATGAGTAGTTTTCCCAGTTAATGGCAGGGTAGTTAAAATCACCCAGTATTAGGGTGTTTGGTTCTATCTTAATATTTTCCAGTATGTTTAGAAAGGTGTAGTGAGAATCTTGGGGTATGGTGGGGGATCTGTAGCAAGCTACAATTTGGATTGCAGTCTTACCTAGTGTTAGTTGCACTTGGAGAATTTCAGACACATTGTGTTGGCCAACTAGCCTGGTGGTGTGAATATCCTTGGTGAATATTGACACTCCTCCACCTTTAGTGTTTCGGTCCTGGTTTGGTGACGAAAAGTGTGGTAAGAGTTGTAGCCTGGTATTGCAGGGGTGCTCTCTGGAGCCTTGAACCAGGTCTCAGTTACTGCACAGATATCTTGTTAGATGCTCCTTGCGCAAAGATAACTTATTTGGTACTAAGGCAGAAGAGGCCTTAAAAAATATGTGCAAACAGTTAAAGATTTCTTACAGGTCCAGTCTCCTAGGTTCAGCAGGCATTTTCCCTCCAAGCAGAGGCCCCATGGAAACAGACCCCCCCCCCCCCAGACAGCAGACCCAGGGAATGCAGAGATCTAAGCAGTGTACTACCTCCATTTCAAAACCAGGGAGTTCTAAGCCACCCCATTATGGTAAGAACTCACAATGACTCACCTGCTCCCGACCTCCCCTCTGCCCACCTTTACTTACCCCTAGGAGGAAAACTCTCCTTTCACTCAAGCACCTGAGCCACCATTACCAAAGACCAGTCGGTTCTGAACATTGTGTCTCAGGGATACAAATTCTCCTTTTACACCCTTCCAACCCCAAAAGGGTTCCCAGATCTACCACCATATAATTTGGCAGAGGCTCAAAAGCAAATCCATTCCCTGCTCTCTTTGAGGGCAGTAGAGTACATTCGTGCAGAGCAGATAGGCCGAGGCTTCTACTCCAGACTTTTTCTGGTGCCCCATCTTCGCTCTATCCATTCTAAACACCTTCCTGGTGATCCCAAAATTCAAAATGCTCACCCTCCAGCAGTGGCTATCTATGCTTTCCAAGGACACTTTAGCCACCCTAGATCCAAAAGAGGCTGACCTCCCCATTCCTATCAGAGAATTATGCAGGAAATATCTCCGCTTCAGGGCAGGATCTCAACACTTTCAATTCTCTGCGCTTCCCTTTGGCTTATCTACTGCTCCCAGAATTTTCACAAAATGTCTGGCTCCGGCCATTCCTTTTGCAGACAAAGAAATATTCAAATTTACCCCTACTTAGAACAATGCTTTATTCAGGCAGCCAGCCAGGAAAAGCTGCTCAAGCACCTGGCCTTTGTAAAGACCCTACTAAACTCCCTAGGGTACACAGTCAGTGAAAAGAAATCAAAACAGGTCCCCACCCAAAGGATAATCTTCCTGGGAGCAAGTCTGGACACAGTATCCCAGATGGCATACCTTACACCAGAGAAGCAACATTTCCTGACAACCTGCTTCTCTCAACTGGCCACCAGGCCCCAGCTTTCTGCAAGGAAAATCCCGCAAGCTCTGGGGTTCGTGGCATCTTGCATACTCCTTATTCCATATGCTAGACTGCATATGAGGAAACTTCAGTGGTACCTAGAGAGTCTTTGCTGTCAACACTCTCAAGACCTGGAAACTCTTCTACCTATTATTCCTTGCCTCAGAAAGGAATTTCTTTGGTGGGCAACAGCATGCTCCCACAACAAGGGACTGCCCTTCTCCCCACACCCTGCCACCCAGACTCTCACTGCAGATGCATCAGACTATGCTTGGGGTGCACACCTGGATGGCAGGTGCATGCAGGGCCAATGGAGCCCACAGCAAATCCCCCTACACATCAATCAAAAAGAGATGAATGCTGTGTAGCACACCTTGATAGCTTTTATAAACCCCTTCTCTCTCCAGGGGTTCTCCTGATCAAAACAGACAGCACCATTGGGATGTGATGCATCAACAGGCAGGAAGGGACTCACTCCTACCCTCTATGCAGGCTGGCCATGACCCTTTGGCTCACAGCCTCTTCATGCAACTACACCTTTTGCACAATACCTACCAGGCTCTCTCAACTCCCTGGCAGACCAATTAAGCAGAAACCTTCTTAACCCACACGAGTGGCAGCTCAACAGAAGTACCTTCACTCTAACAACTCAGAAATGGGGAACCTTGAAGGATGACCTCTTTGCCTCCCACACCAACCATCAGCTCAGCAAATTCTGCTCTAGGGAGCATCACTGCATGGCTTGGAAAGTGGATGGCCTGTCCTTCCCCTGGGTCAATCTCTCGGTCTATGCCTTTCCTCCCCTATCTCTCATCCCCAGGGTACTGCTCAAAATAAGGGAGGAAAAACCAAGGACCATTCTTATAGCTCCAGACTGGCCCCGACAATACTGGTACCTCTTGCTGCACAGCCTGTCCCCGCTGCCTCCATGGCACCTTCCTCATATTCCAAACCTCCTAACCCAGAGGGAAGAGGAATTCATGCATTCCCAATTGCAGACACTCA
This sequence comes from Protopterus annectens, assembly GCF_019279795.1. Classification (NCBI taxonomy): domain Eukaryota; kingdom Metazoa; phylum Chordata; order Ceratodontiformes; family Protopteridae; genus Protopterus; species Protopterus annectens. The sequence continues at coordinate 1,767,423,029 of NC_056735.1, read as the reverse complement.
GTTTGTCAGCTTGGCTTATTCCCTAACCCCAAACTAATCTGCCATCCTCAGTAAACAAGTTCTGGATGTTATCCATGAGGCCAAACACCCTAGCACCAGAAAGTCTTATGCAGATAAATTGAAAAGGTTCTGCACCTGGATCCAGGCAAAGGGGGCTAATATGTCACAGCCCTCAATATCTCTTAGCCTGGATTACTTTGTTGACCTTCTACACAGTGGTCTCTCTTTCTCCTCTATAAAAATTCATGCCTTTGCTATTTCTGCTCATTTTCCCACTGAGCAGCCCCTTTTCTTACACCCTTTGATCAAGCAGTTCCTCAAAGGGGCTAGCAACTGGAGGCCCCACAGAAGCACCAGCTTGGGACCTTAACTATGTCTTGGAAAAGCTCACCCTGCCTCCTTTCAAACCAGATTCTTCTGCAGAGCTAAGTTTCTCTCCTGGAAGACAGCATTCCTTCTGGCTATCACTTCAGCTATAAGAGTCTCTGAGCTGCAAGCACTCATAGCTGTGGAACCCCTCATCATCTTCCATGAAGACTGGGTATCCGTCAGAACTAACCCATCCTTCATGCCCAAGGTGGTGTCCAGTGTGGCTCTCAACCAATCCATTCATTTGCCTGTCTTCTTTCCTAATCCCCAGAACAAAGAGGAAGGATTCTTCACTTGCTAGATGTGCACAGACAGCTCAGATACTATCTGGACAAGACTAAACCCTTCAGAAAGTCTGAGCAATTGCTGTTTAGCTTTGCTACAGGGGTAGAAGGCAAAGCCATCTCTAAGCAAACCATTTCCAAATGGATAGCACATTGCATCAATTTCTACTACAGACAGCATGGTAAGCCTCCCCCCAAGGGGGGTCAGGACACACTCCACCAGAGCAGCCTCCACCTCTGCAGCTTTCCTCAGAGGAGTCCACACCAGGGACATCCTGGAGGCTGCCACCTGGACATCTGTCAAGCATTACCACCTGCCTCTCTTCTCCAAATCCAGGGTAGGGATTGCCTCTGCAGTCTTGCAGGGCATCCTAGCCAGCCCCTAGCTTCCTTGACTGCCTCCACCCATTTCCTCAGTTTTGGAAATCTACCCAAATGTGATGACTGCAACAGTGAAACACTAAGAACATAGTACAGTTGTGTACACTTAATATAAATGTAGATGTTCGAGTGTATTCACTGTTGCAGTCCTGGTTTCCCTCCCTCTATCCCCCTTTTTTCTCTTTTGTTACCATTCTTCCTTATTGATCTCCTTTCCTTACAAGAGACATATTGCTATTTATTTTCCACTGCTGGGGTTCTTCCACGAGAACCTGGCCTCCTACTTGGGGGGATCCTGACAGGTTAGGGCAAGAAAAACTGATGTAATGGCATCGGCTGCCTTACTTTATACTACTAACGACCTGACGTCAGTCCCCAAGTGACTGCAACTGATGCAGAAATACTAAGTCTCTGGTATTCAGGCCAGCCGAGGGCTACCCCAGCAGAGATAACCCTAAATGTGATGACTGCAACAGTGAATACACTCGAAAATCTATATTTATGGTAAGTGTACACAACTGTACTTTTATCTGCTTTATGCTTTGAGAATTGAAAAGACATCCACTACTACTGTAAGTGTTTGTATCCCCTCACAATGGACCTGCATAATTTTAACTGCATACCATGGCCCATTCACTGTTTGTACTTGGAGTAACTGAGGATGTTCTTCGTGTTTCACTGTTGCAATTGTCACACTTGGGTTATCTGCCTACAAGTAGCCCTCAGTCGGCTTGAATACCAGAGTCTTGGGATTTCTGTGTCAGATGCTGTCGCCTCTTCCATGATGTCAGATCACCAGGGGTATAAAACATGCAGCCGATGCCATTACATCAGCTTTTCTTGTCACGTGGGAGCCCGAAGCATAAGTATTTCACAAGTGCCGGTCGGCCGCTACCTGAAATTTTCATTTTTCTGAGTTTCAAACCTGTACTGAGAAGGCATGCTTGGATGAAGGAACAAATCTTGCCAGACCATGTCAAAGCAGAATTACTAGGTGCTCCATTAAACCGGGAACGTTTGTTTGGCACAAAAGCAGAAGTTGTTCTTAAAAAGATGGAGGAAAAAGCAAAATCTATGCGAACTGTTAAAAATTTCGTACAGGTGCAGCCACCTAGATTCAGTAGGCATTGGCCTTCAAAAAACTGGTCCTTTCCAGTCCCTCCCAGGCCTTCTCCATCCAAACCCAGGGATAACAGACCACCAGAACTACAGTCTCAGGGTATGCAGAGGTCTAAACAATGGAGTGCTCCCATCTCAAAAATAGGGAGTGGCAAGCCACCCCCTTATGGAAAAAGTTCGCAATGACTTGTCTATCATCCTTCCCAGCCATGCCTAAGTAATTGCACCCCTAGGAGGAAAACTCGCCCTGCATGCAAAAAAAAAATAGATGCCCAATGCCCAAGACCAATGGGTCCTAAACATTGTATCCCAGGGATACAGATTCTACTTCCACTCACTGCCAACCCCAAACAGAATGCCAGACCTTCCTCCAATCCAGTGGGCAGAGGCTCAAAAGCAAGTACTTTCTCTTCGCAGTATCAGGGCTATTCAACCTGCTCCAACAGAGCAAAAAGGACAGGGTTTCTACTCCAGACTCTTCCTGGTCCCCAGAAAAGAGATGTCTAGGTGCCCTATCCTGGATCTGTCTATTCTCAACATCTTCCTGGTGGTCCCAAAATTCAAAATGCTTACATTGCAACAGCTTCTTCCTGTGCTAGCCAAGGACACCTGGCTAGTCACGCTAGATTTAAAAGAATCTTATCTGCACATCCCCATAAGGGAATCTTGCAGGAAATATCTACGTTTCAGGGCAGGCTCTGTGCACTATCAGTTCTCTCCACTTCCCTTTGGCTTATCTTCTGCCCCCAGGGTGTTCACAAAGTGCCTGGCTCCAGCCATTGTATACTGCAGGCAGATAAATATTCCTATTTACCCATAATTGGGTGATTGCCTGATTCAGGCGGACAGTCAGGAATTGCTACTTCAGTACCTGGCATTTGTAGAGAGACTCCCAACTTCTCTGGGGTACATCATCAAGGAAAAGAAATCACAACTGGTGCCCAGCCAAAAAGATTGTATTCCTGGGAGCAAGCTTGAACACAACTTCCCAGATGGCATTCCTCACTCCAGAAAAAACAGGCTTATTTGACAAACTATTTCAAACTAATGGCCACCAAAACCCAGCTATCTGCAAGAAAAATACTGCAAGCCCTACATGCAGTTATAAATTTCTAAATACAGAGATGAACAAGAAGACCAGCAACACTGACATTTGTGAATAAATATGAGACTATAAAGTATCCATCACATTTGTGAAGTATGGCTTTACAAGAAACAACCACTGAGAAAGATTGAACTTTTATTGATTTTGTTAAACTTGTGGGGAGATTGAAAAGCATATACCTCACTTCATGTCAGTGTTTGGAAGGACACTAAAAGGAAAAAAATGCTCTGTGTGATTATCCCTGTTTGTCTTTTAAGTAATCCCTGAAAAGCAAGAAATGGTTATTAAACCTGACTGACTAAAAGAAAGCAGGGTATATGTGAAAACACATGTAAAGTCAATGCATTGGCATAATCTTAGGGCTATGATGTAATATTTTTAAGCCAAGCACTGTAGTTTGGGATACCTAGAATTAGACTACAAAATCAAGATGCTGGACCCCATGTGGGTGGACTGTAGAATTACATGTAAAAATATAAAGAAAGTATTTAGAGTCCAAAAGTGGCGTTAAAATGCAGGAAACCTCAAGACATGATGAAATAAACATGTTTTTTTCAGTCTGTAGGTACAGTTCTCCTTTAAATAAAAGACCCATACTCTTTTGATTGATGTTACAAGATCTTTTACATCCATTTGTGCTTACCACCAACTCAAGCAGGTGGGGTCTCAATTTAACGTCTCATCCAAAGGATGAAACTCTCAATAGTGCATCTATCTGGTTCATAGCTGAATATTAGGCTAAGTGTTGTGAAGGGTCGTTTTAAGCCTAGACAATAACCCAAGGTCAGAATCAAACCCTGTATCTTCTGTCCATGAAGCAGACTTAAATCAGTAATCCAAACCCAACCCCACAGGATTAGAACCCACAGCCTTCTGCACCAAAGGTGGATGATACTACCTGATGTGCCACTGACATTGCTAGGATTGTCATGTACAGTCCTGCATGACTTGGAAGTAAGCACAATTTATTTATTCATTGTTGGCCATGTTTGTCCCACTAGGCTAGTAGCCTCTTTTCAGGGAGACCTGAGGTGGTATTAATATTACTAGGAGAAATTTGGCCAGTCTCAGTGGTGCAACAGATAGCACACACACCTTTCCATGCAGAAAGCTGTGGGTTCTGTTCACTCACCATGTAGAAAGATTGCTGGAACTGCATTGCAGCATATGGGGAGGGGGCTGTACTCTTAAGTTTATCATCTTTTGCATGAGAGATTAAACCAAGTAAATCCTATCTACTTGCATTGCTGGTAACTTAGGTGGATGTAAAAGATTCCAAGGAATATAATGAAAAGAGTAGGGGAAGTTTCCCAATTAAGTTTTTGAAAAGGGTGGCACATATGTAGGTGCATCTACTTCAAGGTGTATATGGCTAGGCATGTTATGATTCTTGGGATCTCTTGCCTAGTGTTTTTTCTTATGTTCATTTTGTTAGATTAGTACATTTTAGCTTCACACAAATAAATAATGGTGGGTAGTGGCTGTGTCAGAGCAAATAGCATATGACTATACTTGTGGAAGTTCAAAAGTCTTAAAAAAGTAATAATAATAGTGTTGGAAAGAGTTTGATGTCTGGTAGCTAATGCAGTGCATTAAAACCATGAGCTGTTATGATGATAAGGGAGATGAAATTAAAACAGATTTATTTTGCTGTACATTATTATTAGTGCATATTAAGGAGGGAATGTTTTGTACTTTAAGCATTCAGATAGGGTTATTAAAAGTTTGTCAAATAAGTACCTTTAGCTTCACATAAATAGTGGTTAGTGGTGGTTCTGAATGTTGGCATGAACTTGTGACTTTGCTTGTGGAACTTGAACAGTCTTGAGAAAGTTAGTAATGAAAGAATTAGGGAGAGTTTGATGTCCGATGGTTAGAGCAGTGGACTGAAGCCATGAGTTGTTGTTAGATAGAAACAACTCTGATCCAAAACAGTACCAAAACAGCAAAATCTTCAGAAGTCAGGAATCGAAAAACAGGAACCAAAGTCAGATCCAAAAGCAAACTCTTTATTCTCCAGTGCCTCGGTGTAACCACCTTTCAAGAGTATACATTCGCACTGAAAGAATGGATATATATATATACTCATAGCAATTAATTAAACAATTAATTAAACAATTGTGTTCAAAATGTTTGGACAACTCCCTTGCTTCTACAGGTAAAACTATGTTTTTGAAAAGAGGGTACAGTGTGAATATTTTAGAAAATGCCCTTATGAAGGTAAAAGAGGAGAATAATATGGTAAGGAATAAATGTAATAAGGGTGAGCATCACCATTATAAGAAATATCATCTGGCAACCAGTGATAAAACTTGTAAGGATATTTATTTTGTCTCTACATATAATGTAAAAAGTGGAGACATAAAGGATGTAGTGGAACATTTTTGGAAATTTTTAGTGAAAGACAAGGTGTTGATGCACATTTTGCCACAAAAACCTTTATTCTCCTATAAAAGGGGAAGAAATTTGAAAGATATGGTGGTACATGGTAAATTTGTAATGCCAAAATTTTGTTTACCAAGACCACTAAGTGAATTTGGCACAAGATGTTGCAGTAGATGCAGTGTTTGTAGGAATATAGTTAGAACATTTAATTATATTAATAACATTAGGTTCACAGTAAGAGATAGTTTTACCTGTAGAAGCAAGGGAGTTGTGTATGCTTTACACTGTCCCTGTGGATTATATTATATAGGTGAAACTAAAAGAGAGTTCCATATTAGGTTAGGTGAGCACATTAGAGACATAAGACATAAAATGGAAAATAAATTTATTGCCACACATTTTAGTGTTTATCATAATAGTGATGCTTCATTTTTAACAGGAACAGTTTTAGAAAGTGTGAAATGTCTTTGTAATGATGAAAATGCTTTGAAATATAACTTACAATATAAGGAAAGTATTTTTATTTTGAAATACAATACAATGACACCCTGTGGACTGAATAATGAAATAAACTGGAGGTGTCTGCTTTAAAACTTTTTGAACATAATTGTTTAATTAATTGCTATGAGTATATATATATATATCCATTCTTTCAGTGAGAATGTATACTCTTGAAAGGTGGTTACACCGAGGCGCTGGAGAATAAAGAGTTTGCTTTTGGATCTGACTTTGGTTCCTGTTTTTTGATTCCTGACTTCTGAAGATTTTGCTGTTTTGGTACTGTTTTGGATCAGAGTTGTTTCTATCTGAAGGTGTGTGGAGTGGAGTTTGTGTAATTATGAGTTGTTGTTAGGCTACTTCTTGTGGTTTGATTCCCACAGTTCGTCTTTGCTTTAGGTGTTTTGGAAGGCTGGAATGTTCTCCTCAGTGATATTCCTGACTGCATGCCTGGTGACTCCTTGTGAACCTAGAGATTTAGTCAAAATGGATAAAGACTACTGTATGATTGTGGAGGAGATGAAATTGAAACACGTTTTTTGTTGCACATTATTGTTGGTATATACTAGTTAAAGTTATCCTTTGTGCATTCAGCTAGAATTATTGAAAGACCATAGATACGTTTAGCTTCACAATTATAGTAGTTGGTGGTGGATCCAGATGTCAGAGTGGGTGGCTATAATTTTGCTCGTAGAACTTGTACAGACTTAGTCAATGTTATGAGTGTTGGGGTTAGTTTGAGGTCTGGCAGTTGGTGCTATGGATTGAAACTGTGAGCTATTGGTGGGCTGTTTCTTGCAGTTTAGGATTTGATTCCTATAACCTTTATCTCCCTACCTTATGATTCTGAGTGGGTTGCTTGGTTAGATATTTTCCAAAATAGTCACCTTGACTGCATACTTGGCAGCTACCTGTGAACATAAAGATTATAAATGTATGGTTAAATAGATGCAGAGTAATGCATCTTAAAAAAAGACTAACATTTTTTTCTCTTTATTGACCATTGCAGTTCATGTATATAATTATAATGTCCTTATAATATCCTATATTAAGAGTTCATTTACTGAGCTGTAGAGTGGTCTACATATGATTTTGATGATATTTAAAGGACAGCTAGCGTAGCTGGGTGAAAGTGAAAAAGAATTAAAAGGGGGGTTGGAACAGAATTTCTGTTCAAGCTAAGAACCTTAAGTTCCATGGAAGAGAGTTGATTTACTTGTAGTTTAATTATCTTTAATGTTGTTGCCCTTTGCTTCTTGTGTCTTTGTCAAGTAAAATGAGCTTTCAGGCATTAGTTTTTGATGTTATTGGATTAAATACAAAGGAGAACGTTTTATAATGCCCAGAGTTATTGACTGATTCAGTGATAAAGTTATGATTGCCATTACTGAATATCAAAAAGAATGTTAAATTTAGTAAACTATATACTGGATTACAAGAATTAGTTAGATTCTCTAGGAAGTATCTGGAAATTTTAACTTTGAACATACGGGGAAGTAGAATAATGGCAGGACACTTATTTTAACTGTATATCTAAAAATATACTAGTGCAATTAACAAGCTTAGAATTTCTGCATCAGATTAGGCTTTAGTAAACTTTATTCATACGGAGGAGTGGTTGAAATATTATTCCAAACATGACAGAGATAATGTTCCTTCTGCCAGGTCTAGGATGCTGAGTTAACTTGAAGGGCACTGCTTCTACCAAGTATGAACCCAATTCTTTGTATGAGCAATTATTCCTTGTAAACCCAATGTACATCCGTCAACAGGTTAGAGATAATCTTAGGCTCATTGCAAATGGACCTTTCATTAGTATACAGTACCCTAAATGGGTTGTTTGATATATTTGTGATTTATATTCATTAGAAACCCTTGTTTCCTATGAGAGAGAGAAATGTACTGTACTACAACAAATTTCATCCCGTGGTTTCACCTTGTAACTAAACCTAGATTACTGTCATTCGGTTATGCCCACACAAAGCCACATGCAGCATCTGCTCCTATTCTGTCTTAAAATGTTGAGTCTGTGTCAGAAGTGGCAGCTTGCTTCAAAAGACTCTCTAGGGAGAATGGGTTCCACTTGAATGAAGACACTAGTACAGGCCAGACACACAGTGTCCTCGCCCATGTCCATAATAAAGTAAGGAATAATTCGAAAAATAATAAAGGTTAATCAAACTGAATTGCAGTTAGTACAAATAAATATAGAGAAGTTTTATGTAAACCAGGTCAGCATGTCAAATGCAAAAAATTAAGAAGTAATTTAGCATGAAGTCCAAATGATAATAAAGCAGAGAGACAGTCCCAAAAGAGATGCCAGTCTTCTGCAGGATTCACATTTTCACACAAGCACACACACACAGTCACTGTGCATGTACCATAGGAAGTTTGGTGGCTAGACACTTCACCTACATGCATATGTTTTGAGTGTGGGAGGAAACTGCGTCAGCATCTGTTGAAAACATACCTTAACCATGTACTGAGCAGGAAAACCAAGCACTAGGCGGCAGCAGTGCTGATTACTGTAGTGCCCATTGTAAACTATTGATTTACCATTCAATGCACTCAGAATGCAACAGTATATTCTGTGTACCATTATAGCCTCTAGATTCAGAATATATTCAACACCTAGACAGAGATCTCCTTGCTGAGCATGTAAGAAGGTTTTTAATTTTGCAGGAAATTTAGGTTCCTAGGCCTATAATGTATTTAGTAAGAAGTCTTTGAGGTCTTACAAATTGAGAGGTACATGCCAAGTATAACATTATGTTCAGTTATAGTTCAGAATAAGGGATGAATAAAGTGAAATTGTCTTGTTTTTTAGACCTAGAGGAGATGGGTCTAAAGAATGTGTAGTACCAAGAAAAATATTTTATAACCACATCTGAGACATCATCAGCCCAGTAATTTATTTTTCAGTGAGTGCAGAACAGGAGGTATGAACTACAATGGCTGGCCCTTCTCAGTTCACAGGTTCCACACATGCCACTGAATGCTCTCATGAAGAGCCTTGCATAAGGACATATTAGGCTAGAGGATGACTTGAACTATAGTGCCTTCAGGAGTACTGTGTCTGTTAACTCGGTTTATTGTTTGAAACTGTTCCATTATCATTCAACTCTGTTGTGGGAGGCAGATAATGCAGGTATTTAAAATTATCTGTAGATCTAACACATTTATGTAATTGTGTTAGAGTAGCATACCTAGTTGAGAAAACATTAGATAATCTGTTGAAAAGTAGACAAGTCCTCCAGGGATTTGGCTTGATTCAAGCTATCATCTTAGTAACAGTGCATACACCATATGCATTCTCTTTTAGTCTTTGGTAGTAGAAGCAAGAATTAGATATTAATGAAACGTTGGGCATGACAGAAAGGGCATAATAGAAGCAACAAACTGAAAATTGGGAGTTCCACACTGTAAATTGTAGAAATCTTGTTTGGTCAAGGTAGGGGGGTGTAAAGGTATGTATTGTATACATCCAAGCATTTAAAAATATGTCTAATTGTATTGAAGGTCAGAGGGCACGCAACGTTAACATCTTGAGCTGTTTTGTTTTTATAAACATGATGAGATTTGATAAGTCAGTGATGGGTGCCTGCTGAAGCTCTTTCACTAAAACCAGGAAGGATCATGAAAAACAATCAGTTTTTTCTTTATGCTTTTAGAACTGATTATATTGATTGAATATCCAGAATACGTATTCTTTTTTTTAGATTGGAAGGCAAACTGTGTTTTGGTTGAGAATGGATACAGCTTAGGAGTGGTCTGTTGATGAACTGAGTGATGTGACCATCTAACACAGTCTGTCGCTGACCCATTGGTCTTGTCTGTGATAACTGAATTGTGTAAAAAGAAAATGTGCTTCCAGTTTCACTGTATAGTTTCATGGGTAAATTCTAGGCCTGCAGACTATTACAAGCCTAGCCACTAACATGAGTTCAGAATCAAACATTGTATCTTGTATTTGTCAGTGTAAGACTCAATCACTGTGCCAACCCCACCACCCTTCTCATAATCTTTTAAGGTGCATGTGAACATTTTATTCCACACCCTCTGGTCTCTGGTAAGATAGTGTCTTAGATGTCTAAGGTGAGCTGTAATGTTTATTTATTTAACTTTTGTTAACTGGGCTAGTCCCAGTAGGCCAGTGAGCTCTGTTCAAGGAGACTTACGGTATTGGTCATATTAAATAGGGAAAATTTGGCCTGGACATTGGGGAAATTCCTTTGCTCTCTTCAACAAGTGCCATAGAATCTTTTACGTCCATTTGACCTATAACCATGTCATGTAGAAGGGGCTTGTTTTATTGCCTCATCAGAAGGATGGCATGTGCAGGAGTGCAGCACCCACCTTATGCTGCACTGTATTGATTGTAATGGAAGATGAAGCTAAGTACCTTGGGTAGGAATAGAACTCACAGCACAGTGATCTTCCAGTATCAAGGGCAAGTATGTTACCTGTTGATTCACTTACACTGAAGAAAGTGGTGTAAGAGCCCAGTAATACTGTACAGCTACACATCCTGTATGTATTTGAAGCCTTATCTGCAAGCACAAGAAAAAAAAACGCAGTCACAGTAGTCTGTCACTGCTGGATTCAAACCACCTACCTATCTAGTTACACAGTCAAGAGAGCACATATCGACAGACAGCACTACAGGACAGGCATGAATTTTTACATAGCTGTCTGACTTTTGGGCAAAACAAAGTAGTTCAGAATATCTGATATCAGCATTTTACATCTGGTAAGTAAGGTGGGCGGTGTGTTTGATTTGGTTGGTCATCACTTGCGTGTAGTCCAAGTTTTAGTGTGCAGTTCTCTGATTTAAGGTTTAGTTATTAGTGTTGTATGAGCATGTCTCCAACTTTGCAGACATGCCCCATCATTGTTTACAAACAGACATTAAGACCAGTGATTTATATTTCAAAATTCAGAAAATGCATAGTTTTTTCCTCATTTTGATGCCCTTTAAGCCCAAAATGGTAAACACTTAACCCAGGAGCACTGTCTGGTTAATTGACTTGCTGAGTCCTGTAGGAGGCATTTGGAGGTTGAAAGAGTCAAGCACTGTACCCTTGACTCTCCAGGGACCAGCTCATTAAGAGGTTAGACCCGTAATCATCTGCAGCTTCTTCATTTTCAAAAAGAAAAATCTGTGGTATCCCTTGAATCCTCAGAAGAACCCAGTATGCAACCTATACTGGATCAAAAACAAACCAGGAAGTCTTTTGGTGTTGGGGATTTGGAACACTTTGATTTAACTGATGTGCAATGAATAAAATCCCATTAGGTAATATTACTCTACACTGTAATGTACATGTTTAGTACTGACAATAAGAAGTTACTTGAGTGAGCAATTCAATTCCATTCCATGTATTCATACCCACAGGTAAATTTTTGTTTGCAGTCACAAGATGAATTGTTGGTCCAAACATAACATTCATCTTTCACATAAATTCAGTAATGCAGAAAAGAACATAATAAACATAAACATTTAACAGTCATTCAGAAAGGAAAAGAAAGAAAAATCTGTCTCCAATACATATTGCACATTCTTCAATAGAAGTTAATATACTGTGTAAACAGTACGAGTCCAAGGCCTTAGCTTCCAGGCGCTCCTACAGATTGTGCATTTGTGCAGAGATCACCTTGTGAATTTTAACTGTAAAGGTTCTGATTAGATCATTTGTTGCCTTATGACATGCTGTCCCAAGGATGCCAAGTAAGTGAGTTGGTTTATGAGAAGTAAGCGATTTAAAGTCTCAAGGACTCTCTTTACATAATCAGAAAACTATACCTGTTAGCTTGCCTTTGTCTGGTGATAAAGGAAGATTTTGTTATGGGTATCGGTGGCCTGATTGTGAAGAGGCAGCAGAGTTGTAGACATTTTATGAATGTTATTTGCATGCATAGATCTAGATCAAGAAGTAGTAAGTATAAAGCTTTGAAAGACTTGCTGTACAGTCTAGTAAGACAGAATATTTGGCACGGTATGCGTAGAATACCTGACTAAATGCATTCTTTAGTATCTGAGGGTCATGACATTGAGAAAGTTAAATCAGTTCTACAGGACTGCATTAAGAATGGCAGACTTAGCTAGTATATAAGTGGATAGTAGGTATGTATCTTGTATACATATTCTGTGTGTTTTGTTTTTTCTTGTGTTATAACAGCTAGCTGCCATACCTGTATTGTGCAAAGGCCAGAAAAGTAACTTGGAGCCACCACTGAGTTCCAGCTGCTGTATTTTGTTATAAAAAAGCATATTGGTCCAGTATATAGAAAAAAATAAAGGAAGAGAAAATTGTGCATGTTACTCGTATTAATATCTTGGCTGCTGTCCAACAGTCATAAGGCTCTCTGGGCTCACAAATGTAACAATGAACAATAGAGGACATCTTACTACTGAAAATATCTACCCAAAGACTGATTTTCTCTTGTTGGTTATTCCATTAAAAATGTGTGAAGCCTAAAAAAAAATTGAGAAGCCTGCCAGACTGACTCTTATATGACTTTGAATATCTTCTGTTAAAATGACATTTTAAAGATAATGTTGTCAGATAATTTAAGACCTTGATTTTAATCAGTTAATACATTAATATTTCATCTGATTTCTAACACTGAGAAATATTTGTCTTCTGTTCACAGATCGCAGAATTCTCCAGTGGCTTTTGGACAGGTAGTCAACTGGCCTGCTGGGCAAAAGGCGAAACAACATTGTCATTGTTCCCAAAGCTCTCCATTTATCTACGAGGAATGAATTCGAGCCAGTCATTTCGGCTCACAATTTCTTCAGAGGTCAGGCATAATTTTCCTTTAGAAGTCTTTTGTCATGTATAGAATCAGCTACAACAGTGAGCTTTTTTTTTTTAATGAAAAAAGCCAACATAGGCAGATTCAAGTTAATGTTGGAATTGCATGGACTATTAAAGCAGTGTTATTTAATGATCAGATGTTGTCTCTTCTGTCAGTTTCTCAATGGTTTGAACTCTAATGGTGGGCGTCACCCCTGTGACAGACATGGCCCATAAAACCAAGACTTTTGGGGTCCTTTCTCCAAATTTGCCCAACTGCCTTGCTCTGGAGGCAGTGGGGGTCAGCTGTTATCCCTGCACCCAGCACTCGAGATGTTTGGATGTCAAGGATCACAGCCAGAGGCTACTCCACCCCCTTTTGCTCCCCTTCATGCAGTTAAAGAAACTTCTAGATATTCCTCCCTCCCAAAGGGAAGCAGCATTAGAAATAAAAAAGCTGTTAAAAATCAGGTCATCCAAGAGTTCCTGTCAGACCAGCAAAGGCAGCATTGTTTTACATTACTCCCTCACAGCACTTGTGTGTCTAGCCTGATTCCCATTCCAGGTTGGAGTGCTTTCCCTTGAGAACCTACATGTCCTTCCAGTATCCACTTGGGGGTTTTCAGGAGGCTCCACTTTCTACCACATCCCAGTGATATTCTGATGGATGAATTATGTTTTGATTGCCCCTAGGTGTGTTTGCAGCATGAATTTGCCTTTGTCTTATGATGATATCACATTCTGTCCAGGACTGACTTGTGCCTTTCTCTTCATAAATTGGATAAACCAAGTATTGAATTATAAATATGTATTAAAATACATATGCAGATATGTAACATATAACTGTAAATAGTAAACTATGCCCTCTGTCTCAGCATATACAGAAATACAATTTTGATGTAAATTATGCCTCAGAATAAATTTCTGTTGCAGCAGTTTGTGTGTTCAGTAATAAGGATGACAAATTTCTTAGATTGTTTTCTGTTAACTTTATTTACCCTATCTTAAGAAAATTAAGTAACTTAATACAAATAATTATTGTCAGTGTAAATATATTAATATTCATAATTTAGATTAATTTTCTGTAGTGACAGCGGTCTACTACCATCAAAAGTTATGTTAGTTTAGGCCATGTTTTTAAATTTGGAGTTTTAAGTGCATCTTTTAACAAGCAGAATATTTTGTGTCTTATACAATATTAATGGGTGGAATGAAAGACGTTAGATTAGGCATGATGGTTTTGCATGCAGCTGTTAGTAGGATCCAATTACTTGCATTTGAATTAGGACAACTTCATGAATCAATGCTTTATGTAGTACGAGGTGTTCAGCAATTTTGACGTAGTGTTTTCATGGGGCTTGAAAGAATCTTGCAAAGTGTGTCTGTTTCCAGGGATGGGCATATTTGCAAGTTATCTTCACACATGACTAACTGAGCCTCTTGCTTAAGATAGAGACCGTTGAGCCACTCCTCATGTCCGTGGGGTGGGGGGGGGGGTCTCCTAGGAAATGGAAGAGTAAATCTAGACACTGTTACTTTTTTCCTTTCCTAAATTAGATAAATGGCTGGGTTTAGCAAAAGGGTTACTGAGAACATTTCATTCTTTGAGTGATGATTTTCCTCCTCCTCAGAAGAGAAAAATAATTTATCCCAAATCTGAGGGACAGGATTGTGACTGGGACTGTGTTTCTCATATTCTCTCACTACAAGGTAAAGATTATGACTCTGAAGAGAGCCTTTCCTCAGATACCCATACGGAAGAATTTTTTTTTTGCTGATATTTCCCAAATGAGGGATTTTTTTTCCAGTAGAAACAAAAATGCATATGTGAATCTCAACTAAGATATTAGGATTTATTGCAGCTAAATTTTCCTCAGCCTGCAGCTGTTTCTCCTGTGTTACCAGCCTTATAGGATGCCTTTATGGCAGTCTGCAGATGTTCTTCATGTTTCACTGTTGCAGTCATCACATTTGGGTTATCCTTGCCAGGGTAGTCCTCGGCTGGCCCGAATACCAGAGGCTTAGTATTTCTGCGTCGGTTGCTGTCGCTTCAGGACTGACGTCAGGTCGTCAGTAGTATAAAGTAAGGCAGCCAATAAAGTAAGGCAGCCAACGCCATTACATTAGCCTTTCTTGCCGTGGAGCCCAAAGCAGAAGCAGTTCGCACAAGTGACGGAGGGCCGCTACCTGAGTATCATCTTCCGAATTGAAGCTGAAGTCTTCTAAAGCTAAGTACTCCATTGGGGATCCTTTTTTCTTGCACTAACCGATGTCAGAAAAAGTTAACAATTGAATTGCCTGTGGAAAGCAAATACCACACCAAGACTTTCATTCTTACTGTGTCATTTGCTTAGACCCAGACCATGATGTCCCTCACTGTCGCTTTGTTCAATGCCAGAACTATACATGGTCGGGCCCTTACTGTAGCTAGATATTTTCGCTTACTTTGTTCAATGCCAGAACTATACATGGTCGGGCCCTTATTGTAGCTAGATATTTTCGCTTACAGTCCTCGATTTCCAATATGACTTCGGTAAGCTGTCCGACAGCAGATCTTCCGAATAAACGTAAGGATAAAGACAGAGACAGACCGCACAGGTCCAAACCTACCAACAACGTTTCCGTTAAGCTAGTTGTCAGCTCTCCGGTCCTCAGTGAGGTGCTTTTGCAGCCCCCGATGCCCACTCTTGTGGATTCGCAGGCCGCTACCGAGACCCTTTTGGAGTCCGGTATGCCACAAAACTCTTCTTCAACTAAGGATCCTGTGGTTGTCTCTCCCTTGGATGAGTCTGGAGCCACTGAGCAGGCACCGGCTTCCAAGGAAGTACTTCGCACTACCGATTCTCGACACAAACCAATGACTTCTTTCGCATCTACCTATCTTTTGAAAACTACTGAGTTTCTATGGCCCAGGGTATGAACCACACCCAAGAAACCAACGACCTTATCTCAGGCACCTGCTTCCTTGCCTCAGTCTCAAATGCTTAAAATGGTGGATGACCTTATCATGCTGATCAGGGGAAGCCAAGCTACCCTTTCCAAAAGAAAAAAAGAGATCTATCCCCAGTAGTTTTGTCTGAACAGGAGTCTGATGATTCTGATGCATCTGAATATGAAGACATGCAAAACCCTCTCTGCTTATGAGGATTCTGATGCAGAGGATTCCATTCCTTCAGCCTTTCCACCCGAGGACTTTTCCTTTGGGGAAACCCTTCATACCTTAAGGGAGCATTTCCAATGGAAATGTCAGGACTACTCTCAGTCTAAAAAGAGACTCAGGGAATTCTTAGATCTTCCACAGCACAGACCCCCGGCCATTCCCCCAGTCCTGGATGTTGTGGACGATGTTTTCCTGGAATCCAGTATGACTCCTGACACCCTCCCTACTGCACCGAGAAAACCTGATGGGTATTACACAGTCCCTGACTCACACAAATTTCTTTTCAAAAATCCTACTGCTGAATCTGAGGTAATTTCTCAAGGGCCTAAAGGAATTAAAGCAACCTCTGCTAAGAATCCTGAACAAACAGCAGAAAAAACAACCACGGCTGATACAAAGGTGTATCGTATAACTGAATACGAAACCTGAAACAGACGAAGTGCTGTTCTCAATGTGTAGATGCTAGTAAACCGTTAAAAACAGGTTTTTAATTTCACCAAAGTTAAAAGTCAACACAATGAAATAACTATTTCAGGGAGCTGGTAGAAGGTTTACACGTCTGCAACCTTGGCAATCAGGGCTTTAAACTGTCAATTTCATATGCTTAAATATCAGCAGCATGTCATGGGCTTACTTAAACTGAAAATTATGTTGATTTCTGACTGTGTGGAAAATAGAGTTGCAGGATTTATTGCATTCAGCTGAACAAGTTGGCAAACATACTTTGCAATGTGGTTTTGATTCCTTGGAGGCCGCTTGCAGGGCCGCTGTCACTGGATCTGTGATAAGAAGGCATGCTTGGCTCAAGGAGCAAAATCTGCCTGATCATGTTAAAGCAAAATTGTTGGATGCTACTTTACAACAGGACAGTCTATTTGGTAATAAGGCAGAAGAAGTTTTGAAAAAGATGGAAGATGAAGCTAAATCTATGCAAACTGTAAAAGATTTCCTACAAGTGCAACCGCCCATGTTCAGTAAGCACTGGCCTACTAAGAATTGGTCCTTTCCAGTACCCACCATAGCCGCTCCGGTCAAACCCAGACACTCCAAAGGCTCCAGGTTTCAGTCACAACAAAACAATGGGGTGCCTCCACCTCCAAATCTGGAAGTAACAAGGCACCTTCCTACGGTAAACAGTCTCAGTGACTTTCCTGTGCAATCACCAAGCACTTATCTTTTGGCCGCCCCTTTTGTGGGAAAACTGGCACTTCATGCATGAAACTGGCAACTAATTACCCAGGACAAGTGGGTTTTAAATATAGTATCCCAGGGATACAGATTTCATTTCCACACGTTGCCAATCCCAAACGGATGGCCAGATCTGCCTCCAAATCAGTGGGCAGAGGCCCAGAAACAAGTTATGTCTCTCATGAATGTGGGGGCTATTCAACCAGTACCAGAAAATGAAAAGGGACAAGGTTTTTATTCAAGACTTTTCCTGGTACCCAGAAAAGACAAATTATGGCATCCAATTCTGGACTTATCCATTCTAAATACATTCCTGGACATTCCAAAATTCAAGATGCTGACTCTACAACAGTTACTGCCTATGCTAGGCAAGGATGCCTGATTGGTAACTCTAGACTTAAAAGAGGCTTACCTGCATATCCCAATCAGGGAATCTTGCAGAAGATACCTCCGCTTCAAAGCAGGCTATTTGCATTACCAGTTCTCTGCACTGCCCTTTGGCTTATCTATTGTGCCCAGGGACTTCACAAAGTGCCTGACACCAGTAATTGCATTTTTCAGACAAAGAAACATTCAAATTTATCCTTACCTGGACAATTGCCTAATTCAGGCAGAAAACAAGGGCACTCTTCTTAAACATCTGGCATTTGTAAAAAGACTTATAACTTGTGTAGGGTATGCCATAAATGAAAAGAAATCACTACCGGTACCCTCTCAAATAATTACATTCCTGGGTGCAAGCTTAAATACAACTGCCCAGATGACTTACCTTACACCAGAAAAACAAATTCAATTGATGACTTAATTCAAACAAGTGGCCACAAAAACCCAGCTATCTGCAAGACAAATTCTGCAGGCCTTGGGGTTCATGGCTTCCTGCATTCCTAAAAAGCTTATGGAGTCAACATTGTCACAGCCTGGAAACAATGATTCATATCATTCCTTGCCTGCAGCAAGAATTCCTGTGGTGGGCAGAGGCCTGCCACCAAAACAAGAGACTGTCATTCATTCCACCCCCTGCCACCCAAACCCTGACTACAGACGCATCAGATTATGCTTGGAGGGGTGCATCTGGCAGAGAGATGCATTCAGGGCCAATGGAGCCCAAATCAAATGCACCTACATATCAGCCAGAAAGAGATGCTAGCTGTACAGAATGCTCTGACAGCCTTCAAGGACCATCTTCATCCAGGACAACTACTGATAAAGATACACACCACCACAGTCCTGTGGTACATAAACAAGCAGGGGGATACCCATTCCAAACCAAGGATGATATTGATTGCACCAGACTGGCCATGCCAACACTGGTACCCCCTCTTGCGTAGTGTGTCACAGCTGGCCCCATGGCACCTGCCTCAGACCCCTACCCTGCTGTCTCGGCAGGAGAGCCAGATTCTGCATCCCCAGCTTCAAACCCTGAACCTGGCAGTGTGGCTAATTACCTAATCTCTCTGTTACCATCCTTCAGTAAACAAGTGTTGGATGTCATTTTGGAGGCAAGGAGGCCTAGTACTAGAAAATCTTATCTTGTGCTGAAAAATGGAAAAAGATTCTGTGCCTGGAACCAAACTCAAGGGATGGCCACAGCAGTGCCCAATTTACCTCAGATTCTTCAATACTTAACTGAGATGCTTCACAAGGCCTTTCCTTTTCCTCCATCAGAATTCATGCCTCAGCCATTTCAGCTCATTACAACACAAAACCATCCCTCTTTTCTCATCCACTGCTCAAGCAGTTCCTCAGAGGGGCCAAAAACTTAAGATCACTCAGGAGAGCACCAACTCCAGCCTGGGACCTTAACTTTGTATTGGAAAAACTCTCTTCCTCCTTTTGAGCCAGCTGCAACTGCAGAGTTAAAATTCCTTTCTTGGAAAACCACTTTCCTTTTAACAATCACTTCAGCAAGAAGGGTATCTGAATTACAGGCCATTATGGCAGTTGAGCCTTTCATGCGGACAGGGTGTCCCTCAGGACCAATCCCTCTTTCATGCCCAAGGTGGTATCCAGTGTTGCTCTTAATCAGTCCATTAATTTGCCAACCTTCTTTTCTAATCCACAGAACAAAGTGGAACGGATACTGCACTCGTTAGATGTTTACAGACAACTTAGATTTTACTTGGACAGGACTAAACCTCAAAGGAAATCTGAACAACTGCTGGTGGCATTTGCTGCAGGGGCAGTGGGGAAGGCTATTTCAAAGCAAACCATTTGTAAATGGATAGGCCATTGCATTCATTTCTGCTATAAGCACCATGGAAAACCTGTCCCACAGGGGATTAGACCCCATTCAACCAGGGCTGCGTCTACCTCTGCATCCTTTCTCAGAGGTGTCCCTACCAGAGACATCCTAGAAGCTGCTACCTGGAGTTCTGTACATACTTTCACCAAGCATTACTATTTGCCAATTTTCTCTAAATCCAGAGCTGGCTTTGCCACTGCAGTCTTGCAGGGCCTTATAGCTGGTCCTAATGCTCTCTAACTTCCTCCTCCCTTCCCTAGCTTTGTGAATCTACCCAAATGTGATGACTGCTACATTGAAACATGAAGAACATAGTACACTTGTGTACACTTACCATAAATGTAGATTTTCGAGTGTATTCACTGTTGCGGCCCTGGTTACCCTCCCTCCAGCCCCCTGACTTCTTTTGGCTATACCTCTAATCTCCTTTACTTTACTTAAAAGCTTTTTGGTGTATTTGCTTTTTTGTTGGAGGTATAACCTTGTGTGTGTGTGTGTGTGTGTGTGTGTGTGTGTGTGTGTGTGTGTGTGTATATATATATATATATATATATATATATATATATATATATATAATTGCTTCCCATTAAGGGGGGCACCTGACATCTGGGGCCAAGAAAAACTGATGTAATGGCATTAGCTGCATGCTTTATACCCCTGACTACCTGACATCATGGAAGAAGCGACAGCATCTGACGCAGGAATCTGAAGACTCAGGTATTCAGGCCGGGTGAGGACTACCTGCAGGCAGATAACCCAAATGTGATGACTGCAGCAGTGAATACACTCGAACATCTACATTTATGGTAAGTGTACGCAACTGTACTTTCGTCCTTCTTTTGAAAGTGGCCAAGGGCAATTACCACAAGCTTCCTCACGGAATGACCTTACTAACACAGGACAAGGGAGAGTATGATACACTTCAGCTTTCAACTGACTACCTGGATGATAGAAATGTAATATCTCTTGGACATTTTTTTCTTAAGGACATTCAGCAGGTATTAATGGGACAAGAAACCTACTACTAGGAAGTCATGTATATATGGGTAAATGAAAAGTATCTCTAGTGAGTTATTATCCTCTGGCCTCTCATTTTTCTATCAAGATCCATCTCTCAGACATTTATGCTCATTCTGCCCTTAGATTCCCCCTTTCTTGTCTACATCAAGTGAAACAGTTTATGAAGGGGGTATTATATATCTGTCCACCTAGAAGACAGTTGGCTTCTTCTTGGGATTTTAACTCTGTGCAAGAATACCTTGTACTGCTTCCTTGTAACATGTTTGTGAGGCTTATTTGAAGCTCTTATCTTTGAAGACAGTGTTACTCATTGATTAGACTTCTGCAAGAATAGTATCTGAGTTACAAGCTCATATACTTCCCTATCTCGTTTTTCACAAAGATAGGTTACTCTGAGAACAAATCCTTCTTTTATGCCTCAGGCCATTTCAGAGTTTACACTGAGTCAGGTAGTTCATCTCCGCGTGTTCTTCCCAGAACCTGAACGTGAAGGAGAAAGAGTTCTATATACACAGGCAACTCGGGTACTACACTGACAGAACAAAAACCTTTAGGACTTCTGATAACCATTCATTTCCCATGAAGGTAAGGGGGAGGGACAACCAGTATCTAAACAAACGGTTTCCAAATGGCTGTACCTTGCTTTTGCCTTTTTGTTATTCTCACCATATTAAGACACTTCAGGCAAAGTCCTGGCCTGCTCTACAAGGGCTTTGGTTCATTCTGTAGTGTTTTGTAAAGGGGTGGTCTCTAGAAATAAACTACAGGCAGCAACTTAGTCATCTGTACATACCCTTACTAAACAATGCAAACTAGAGTCGATCATTAGCTGTAGAGCAGACTCTGCCAGGACTGTTGTCCAAGAGATCCTGCACTCTGAACCATCTTCCTCCTCCCCCTTGCTTTTTAAACTGTGGTATTCATCCCGTATAGCTAAGGATTTTGCAGCAGTTATGTAATGATGAACACAATGCAATTGCATAAGTAAACTTGCCATAGCAGTAGATGTTCAAACAGATCATTCCTGCATCCGTCCCCTATTTTAGCTGCTTTTTGTTTTGTTTTATTTTGCCAGGGTGTGGGATTTTTTTTTTTTTATTATAGATGTTCTTGTCTGGCTTCTTTGTCTCTCTTCTGATGCAAGAAATCCCTGAAGTTTTATCACTCTAGCCACTGGTTTATTATATATCTCTCATGCAGACCAGTGGCTAAGGAGCGTGGAAAGAGACTTAAAGCTTTGAAGGCTGGACTGCTGGTCTGTTACTTGGCAAGATGTCCGTTATAGCCTTGGATGTCCCATATAGCTACTGCAACAGTGATCTATTCAGGCATCTGCTGTTATGGTAAGCTTAGTTACATAACTGCACTTTTTACACAGTTTTTGATTTATTTTACTTTTAACATTTGTGATTTAACACTTTAAAGGTTTAGATCTAATCACAAAGCCTTTCTTCCTTTTTGAAGCTAAAAGGATGTAGTTAAATCTATGTTGATTCATTATTATTATTATTATTATTATTATCTACAATTTTTTTCAATTACTTTCCTAACACTCTGAGTGTATTACAAGCATTTTGTCAGTTGTTTAATATGTTGTTTTCATAGGTAAGTACTAAGCTAACTGCCCTTGTGGGCCATTTTAAGACTAGCCAGTTTCCCTTTTTGTGCGCGAATAACATATCCCATTTGGTTATAGATTGGCCTTACCCATCCCATGATCGATAATTATGTATTACCCCTAATGAGAGTAACTAGGATCATACCATAGATAATTTGACAGGACCCATCCATAGGATAAAGCATTTAGGAGCTGCCTGTGCCCATTAGTAGTACAGGGGGCAGTTTTGGAGTACATGTTCTGTTTCCCATCCATTAGCAGTCTGTAGGGTATCGAATATAGTGACAGAGCTTTGAGTCGGTCCGTCTAGTGCATGTTGTGTAGGCCGTGTATCTTTTTAGTATGGCATCTCTGTTGGTGTTCTAGTTGTTTCATGTGTCTGGACAGGTACATGCCAAAAGGGGCACTATATTCAATGACTGGGCTATTGAGGGATGATTAAACGGGGACAAATATATCCCTAGATCTAGACACAACTCCTTTGTTTATAAAGCGGTGCAGTATAGAAGAAATGCCTGACAGTAGTAGACATATGTTGGTCAAAAATTAGATCACTCTCTACAGAGGCTTCCAAATCCCTAATAACTAGATTAACGTTTATGGGTTTATTGTCCATGCGGTAGTTCCCTGGGATAGATGACTTCCCAAATAATGCAATAATGCATGTTTTGGCACTTAGTTTCAGACCATGATTTTGGCACCAGTTATTTATTTGGGACAAATCTTCCTGCAGGATTTTCAAGTCATCTGGGGATTCAATGACTACTCCTAGCTTGCAGTCATCTGCAAACTTAGTCCGCCAGAACCCACTGGTATTGACTTTTACTTCAGAAAAGTTGATGCCAAACAGGAGAGGTCCCCGCACAGAACCCTGGAGAGTCTTCACTGGTGAGTGGTCTCTCTGTGGAGAGACATTTGGATCACATATTCATCTGTATCATGTTCTTTTTGTTGATCATCCATCCATAGTTCATGGGTCACATCCAGTTCCTGTAGCAATCCCAGGAGCAGCTGTTGACATCCACAGATTTTATAGGGGAAGTAGGGAACATAAGTAGAGTGCCAGGCCTTCCTTCCTTATCACACACTGCACACAACTTAGGGACTGTTTAGTTGGCATGTTTAAGAGGTGGGATGAAACCAGACTACCCAAAGAGAACCCACAAAAACACAGGTAGGACATGCAGACTCCACACACAAAGCACCCCCGAAAGGAGTCAAGCCATGGAACATACTGCGGTGAGGTGCCAAAGCTACACATTGTACAGTCTGCTACATGCCATTTTTGTTGATAGTGCATAGAAAATGTAATAAATTTGAACTTGAACTCATCAACATAGAATGGAGTTGGTTAATAGCAACTTGGGCATATAATTGTAGGCATAGTGAACCAGTGTCTCCATTTTACATGCATACTTTAGTGCTGAAGTAAAAAAAATGTTCTGTATGGTAGCTAAAGAAATATTACCATTTTTTTAAAATATGTGGATTTGGGTTTTCATGTGGTTTGAAGGAGATAAGTTTACATCACACACAGTATCGTAGGCAATACAATGTTTTTAATGAACTTATTTTTTCTAGTAATTATAACAAAATATATGATTTTGTTCACTGTGTGTTATAGAGGGATGGATCTCTAATTTTGCTGTGCTTGTCTCCGGTTCAGTTTGTGACCTCAATGCTGGCTTCTTCAGACACGGCCACAGAGAGTTTTGTGTGTGTGTGTGTGTGTGTGTGTGTGTGTGTGTGTGTGTGTGTGTGTGTGTGTGTGTGTGTGTGTGTGTCTGTGTGTGTGTGTGTGTCTGTGTCTGTGATCAGGTGTACTGTACCGCTCAGTCCCACTGGGCTTAGCATAGCAAGGGTTCATCAAAAAAGGCTCTTTACTTTCCTTTCTCAGCTGGCATCTCTGAATGCCAGGAAGTTTTTAAGGAGCCAGTGGACCTAATATGGAAGGGTGCATGATTCTCATGGGTGAGAGAAATAAAACCAAAAGCAGATTAAAACAATCTTATGGGCTGTATTGCAACTTTGACTCGGTATCAGCAATCTTCTTTCTGTTGACCAAAGATTAGCAAGAAGGACCAGTTTTTCATTCAGTGTGTTCTAATGAATAACAGCTGACTACTGTTAGCCACCCGTGTACTATTTTGAAAGCCATACAAAATAAATCCAGTTTTGATCTGAAGCTGTGACATATGCTTCCTTTTACTGTTGATTAAGCAGATTTATGTCTAACCACAACACCTTTCTTCTGACTGAAACACAAAGGCTGTAGTTAAATCCATGTTGATTCGTTATTGCCATAGAAGTGAAGAATGTTGTATGATTTAATTAGTTTCTTATCTCTGCATTTATTTTGTCTAATATAAGTACTTGTAATATGCAGTAACCACTTGCGGTGCAATAGTTCTAAATTACTAAATGCCCTTATTTTAACATATATTTGTGATCTATTGCTAATATGGGTTAAATATTTAATCCACCCTTTTTCTGTGATATATTCTGAAGCTGATTCTGTCTTAGTTGTTGTCTTTTATTTATTTGAACTGGTTCACTCCTGAAAAGGTGCCCACATACGCAATCACTTTAAATGGCTACCTTGTGCTTGTAAGACCTTGTATATTTTTGGCTGCATACTAAGAAGATTTAAGAAATCAGATGATATGTTTTCTTAATTAATTCATATTGTTTAATCGTGTTGGACTGATATTGTGCCTTAAGAAATGTAATGCCATGAGTTCCCAGTTAAGTGAAGTTATTGATTAATCGGATGTCTTTGCCTGTAGTTTAACACTAAAGTGGCAGATTTTGTGTGGTGAAATTTTAGGTTTACAGAGGGTGAGCCCAGCAACCCTGTGTAAGAACCTTATTTCTGCTTGCTGTATTCACAGTATTATCCTTTCAGTCACTACTCAAGGCATATGATCATAAATAAGGACTGGCTTTCACCTACCTACCACAGTCTGATAAAATGCTTGGAGCATTTCTGCTGCTTCATCAATTCATTGGTCAGTGTCTTGATTCCCTGCACAGACTGTCTTGAACAAGGCCCCAAATATGTAGAATCCACAACCTGTAGTAACCCCCCCTCCACACACACACACACACACACACACACACACACACACACACACACACACACACACACACACACAGACTTGTAACAAGCAATACTGTCTGTTCTATGACAGAACCCTCACCTTTGAATTGGAGGTGGTAATTTTGAGATGTTGCAAGCAGTAAAAGAAACTCACCACTGAGCGAAGCAGCCTTGGATAAAAAGAGCTGTATACAAGAGAACAAAAACCAAGGATGCACCAACAGCTATGTAGAAATCCAAAAATTATCAGCAAACAAATCCAAGATGACAGCCAACGATATATTCCACTTTTTATTGACAGGAACAGAATAAAATAGTAAGCGCTTTCACATCCTATGATGCTTCTTCAGAACATTCAGTGAAAAGCCACTCTTTAAATACAGCTTCTTTGCACAGCTTAATCACATAACAAGCAATTACCTATTCATGTTTAAAGTGCCTGTGCCTAAAGAATTCAGTAGTACTTTAAAAGTTGATCACTTAACCCAGCATTATGTGCATAACAAAGTGCAGTTGAAATAACTTTATAAAAGTGTTGCTTCAGCATTATTCATAAAACACATATAAGCCACTCTTTAGATGCAGCTTCTTTGCACAACATAATCTCATGTCAAGCAGTTGACTAATCATATTTAAAGTGCCTATGCCTAAAGAATTCAATGGTGCTTTAAAAGTTAGTCACTCAGTACAATATTATATGCATAACATAATGAAAATGTTATTTCAACAAGTGTATTTTATCCTTTGGAGTCTTCTTCTGAAAACTCCATTGAACTTATTGACCAAGTTTATAAAGTTTTGTCTATATAAATTAGCTTATTAAAAATATATAAAAAATAAAATACAAAAAACTATGATGTCTAGTAAAAAAAATATATATGCTATTTTTAAAATGTCTCACTAAAAAAACATATAAAAAAATCAATGTTTTTTGGCAAGCATATTGTGTCCATATACAAAGCTTCAGTGTTTAAGTGGTCTGGCTGCTAGAAATGGTTTTAGTGAGATCTTCTCATTTAGACCGTGTTTATGGGCTTGCAGCCTAAGGATCCACTTGTTTTCTACTTCCTCTGTTCTATTTTTGGGGTTCCCCAACCTACTTGTCCTATTCACGTTTTCCAACACCCTAAATCTAAAACAATGCGTTAGACCATTTTCTATTACATGTCGTGCCAGTGCATTGGTGGTATTTTCCTTGTTTATAGCATAGATGTGCTCTCTTATGCGTTCACGTAACGTTCTGTTGGTTTTCCAACATAGAACGTTTTGCATAACTGACATTGTGCCAAATAGACCACATCTGTGGTTTTGCAATTGGCAAAGCCTTTAAATCTATATGTATGCCCTGTATAAGGGTGTATGAAAGTTGCTTCTTCCGCTATGTATTTACATTGATTGCATGCATTGCAGGGAAAAGTGCCTTCCTTCGTTGTCAAAGTAGGGCCCCTATGCATTTGTTCATAGCATAGAAGCCTATTCAATGATTTCATGTTTCTATAACCTATGCTCGGCTTCGCTCACTAAGTTCCTAATTTTGTCATCGGCTTTCAATAATCTCCAATTGTCCTCCAAAATTTGTTTTATATGTGTGTTTCTATTGGTGAAAGGAATTACTAACCTATTTTGGTTTCAGTATTGCTAGTGGTATTCTCATATCTAAAATCATTGTCCCTGTTAAAAAACGGGGTACCTTTACCGGCTCTATGTATATTGCCCGTCTTAATGGCTTTCTGCACCTCAGTTTTTTTGTATCCTCTAGAAACAAAGTTATCTAGCAGTCTACTTTGCTGCTGATGGTAAGTTGTGTCTTGCGTGGTTAGTCTCGATGCTCTAAGGACTTGGTTCTGTACTATGTTGGAATGTATATGTCTGGGATGCATGCTGTTTCGATGTAGAAGGCTATTCTTCCAACAGGACTTCCTATGTAAATCTGTATCAATCCCATTGTTGCCCTTAGTTAACATTACATCCAGAAATTCTATCATCTGATGTGAATATGAACATTCAAAAATCAAGAAATTGGTCGTGCCATTGATATATTCAACAAATTCCATCAGCTGTTGTTCAGTTCCCCCCCATACAATAAAAACATCATCCACAAATCTATTGTAGTGTTTGAGACAATGGACATATATCAAATTCTTTAGTACATATGTTGTTTCCCAAAATGCCAATACCAGATTGGCATAAGAATTGGCACAGGGAGTGCCCATGGCTACTCCCTTTTTCTGTAGATAGTAGCCATCATTGTGTAACAGAACATTGTTTTCAAGCACTATGTCCAATAATGTCATCCAACAGATGACATTGTTGTTTGTAATGTGGTTCTCAAGCAAAAACAGCCTAACATATTCTATTCCTATAGTGTTAGGAATGGATGTAAATAGCGATTTTACGTCAAGTGTAACAAATAAATCATCCTTTCCAATTGGTGTAGCTCTATTGAAACTTGCTAAATTCTCAAGGAAATGTTGAGTGTCCTTGAGTATGTGGCTGGTGTTGTTAACTATTGGCTTAAATTTTTTATCTAGGTATATAGATAGAGGTTCTGTCAGCCAGCCTTTGCTTGAGACTATCGGTGTCAATGGGGGGTCTGACGGTTGTTTGTGGATCTTTGGTAACCCTCTAAAGGTGGGAACTAGGGGATTTTCTACTATAAAGTATTTATACATCTCAATATCAATGACATTACTTAATAGAAGATCATACAGGTGACCATGTACACCCTTGATTATTTTGTTTAATGAACTTCCATCCAGTGGATGATAAGTGTCTCTGTCTGATAGCAGAGACTCTATTTTACTGACATACATCCCTCTATCCATCACAACAATAGCTCCCCCCTTGTCCGCTTTTCTTATTATTATGTCTTCATTCTTCTGCAGACAAAACACTGCTTCTCTTTCATCCCTAGTCATATTAAAAAAATCAGGTTTCACATCATTCCTGCTATATAGTTCATATAAGTCACTTTCACAGGCCCGTTCAAATGCCTCAAGCATCGGATGTTGTGGAGGCACAAATGTTGATGGTTTCCTGAAAATGTTAATGTTGCCATTATCGGCATTACTTGTGGCCTCTCCAAATAACATTTTAAGGCCTATATTTCTTGTAAATAACTTTATGTCTACAATTATGTCAGCTACATCTACAAAGCCAGATGGTATGAAACCCAGGCCCTTGTTTAATACTGAAAGTTCAATTTCGCTTAAAACATACCTAGAAATGTTGAAGACTAGGTCATGCTGTTGGGTTTCAATGCCTTCCTCTGTTGCTCGTAGATCTCTTCGGTGCTTTTCCTTTTCTTCCTCTGATTGCAAGGAGACCAAGTCCGTTTGTCTATGGGCTTGATGGGAAGCGGAAAAGATGGAAACCCTTCAGATGAAACCCTTCGATTCTAAAACACCTGCCTTCTCTAACATCTGATTGTAGTTCCACCGTCGGTTGTTTGGCACGAACATCTCTATTTGCAGTGTTCATTGTTGAGGGGGGGGTGGTGTGTGTAGATGAATGTTTCTCACCCTCTGAGTGTATTAGGGCCTCGATAGTAACCTGTCGCTTATTCCCAATGAATTTGTTTGTTTTGGAGCCCATGTTCGAGTTCAGCGTAGTAGAAGATTGCATGTTGGGTTTCTCAACGGACCCTGTTGCGTGCATAGTGATGGATTTCTGAGCATTCATTGAACCTTTATCGGATGACAAAAGCGGAGGGGGTTTGTTTATGTTGGCATCCTGTGGTGCCCGATTGGGAATCCTCTCTCTCGGCCAAGAAAAGACTTGGCCTTTCTGGAAATCCATAAAGTCCCTCTCCAGTTTTTTCTTTTTGTCTTGCATTGATCTGCTCTCCAAAGAAGAGAGCATAGTTTTTAAGTAATTCCGTAAAATCTCCATTTCTTGAACATTAAGTATAGTGCTCAGTTCTGTCTCTATGGCATTAATTTCAGCCATCAGCGCTTTTTCCACAATATTATACTGCTCAATTAATATCGAAATGTATGAAAAACTAGTGTCAAGATTTAATTTTTGCCATTTGGCAAGTAATTCAGGATACGCTGTGCCGAACGTCGGCATCTTCAAAACTCTTAGACCTCTAGGGACAAGTCTAAAATTAACACACGCCTCCATATGCAGCTTCTGCCATTGAATGTTCTTCAGTTTCTGTAATTTTGTCTCTAGCCGCCTTGTTATCAGTATTACATCCATATTATGCTTCATTGACTTGTTCACATCACTGTTGCTAGATAACTCTCTAGTTGTAAGTCTTAGAAGAGGGTTGCTATTCATCTCCATTAATTCATTTAAACTGAATGCCTTTTTAGGTCCCACAGCATTTAAACTCAGAGTTAGAGCTGGTTCCATAGCCATGTCTCAGTGGTGAGATAAAAACACAGTACAAGCAGTAAAAGAAACTCACCACTGAGCGAAGCAGCCTTGGATAAAAAGAGCTGTATACAAGAGAACAAAAACCAAGGATGCACCAACAGCTATGTAGAAATCCAAAAATTATCAGCAAACAAATCCAAAACGACAACAGCCAATGATATATTCCACTTTTTATTGACAGGAACAGAATAAAATAGTAAGCGCTTTCACATCCTATGATGCTTCTTCAGAACATTCAGTGAAAAGCCACTCTTTAAATACAGCTTCTTTGCACAGCTTAATCACATAACAAGCAATTACCTATTCATGTTTAAAGTGCCTGTGCCTAAAGAATTCAGTAGTACTTTAAAAGTTGATCACTTAACCCAGCATTATGTGCATAACAAAGTGCAGTTGAAATAACTTTATAAAAGTGTTGTTTCAGCATTATTCATTAAAGAGTGGCTTTTCACTGAATGTTATTGAAGTCTGAAGAAGCATCATAGGATGTGAAAGCGCTTACTATTTTATTCTGTTCCTGTCAATAAAAAGTGGAATATATCATTGGCTGTTGTCGTTTTGGATTTGTTTGCTGATAATTTTTGGATTTCTACATAGCTGTTGGTGCATCCTTGGTTTTTGTTCTCTTGTATACAGCTCTTTTTTTCCAAGGCTGCTTCGCTCAGTGGTGAGTTTCTTTTACTGCTTGTACTGTGTTTTTATCTCACCACTGAGACATGGCTATGGAACCAGCTCTAACTTTGAGTTTAAATGCTGTGGGACCTGAAAAGGCATTCAGTTTAAATGAATTAATGGAGATGAATAGCAACCCTCTTCTAAGACTTACAACTAGAGAGTTATCTAGCAACAGTGATGTGAACAAGTCAATGAAGCATAATATGGATGTAATACTGATAACAAGGCGGCTAGAGACAAAATTACAGAAACTGAAGAACATTCAATGGCAGAAGCTGCATATGGAGGCGTGTCTTAATTTTAGACTTGTCCCTAGAGGTCTAAGAGTTTTGTAGATGCCGACGTTCGCACAGCACATCCTGAATTACTTGCCAAATGGCAAAAATTAAATCTTGACACTAGTTTTTCATACATTTCGATATTAATTGAGCAGTATAATATTGTGGAAAAAGCGCTGATGGCTGAAATTAATGCCATAGAGACAGAACTGAGCACTATACTTAATGTTCAAGAAATGGAGATTTTACGGAATGACTTAAAAACTATGCTCTCTTCTTTGGAGAGCAGATCAATGCAAGACAAAAAGAGAAAACTGGAGAGGGACTTTATGGATTTCCAGAAATGCCAAGTCTTTTCTTGGCCGAGAGAGGATTCCCAATCGGGCACCACAGGATGCCAACATAAACAAACCCCCTCCGCTTTTGTCATCCGATAAAGGTTCAATGAATGCTCAGAAAAACATCACTATGCACGCAACAGGGTCCGTTGAGAAACCCAACATGCAATCTTCTACTACGCTGAACTCGAACATGGGCTCCAAAACAAAAAAATTCATTGGGAATAAGCGACAGGTTACTATCAAGGCCCTAATACACTCAGAGGGTGAGAAACATTCATCTACACACACCACCACCCCCCCCCCTCAACAATGAACATTGCAAATAGAGATGTTCTTGCCAAACAACCGACGGTGGAACTACAATCAGATGTTAGAGAAGACAAGGTGTTTTTAGAATCCGAAGGGGTTTCATCTGAAGGGTTTCCATCTTTTCCGCTTCCCATCAAGCCCATAGACAAACGGACTTGGTCTCCTTACAATCAGAGGAAGAAAAGGAAAAGCACCGAAGAGATCTACGAGCAACAGAGGAAGGCATTGAAACCCATCAGCATGACCTAGTCTTCAACATTTCTAGGTATGTTTTAAGCGAAATTGAACTTTCAGTATTAAACAAGGGCCTGGGTTTCATACCATCTGGCTTTGTAGATGTAGCTGACATAATTGTAGACATAAAGTTATTTACAAGAAATATAGGCCTTAAAATGTTATTTGGAGAGGCCACAAGTAATGCCGATAATGGCAACATTAACATTTTCAGGAAACCATCAACATTTGTGCCTCCACAACATCCGATGCTTGAGGCATTTGAACGGGCCTGTGAAAGTGACTTATATGAACTATATAGCAGGAATGATGTGAAACCTGATTTTTTTAATATGACTAGGGATGAAAGAGAAGCAGTGTTTTGTCTGCAGAAGAATGAAGACATAATAATAAGAAAAGCGGACAAGGGGGGAGCTATTGTTGTGATGGATAGAGGGATGTATGTCAGTAAAATAGAGTCTCTGCTATCAGACAGAGACACTTATCATCCACTGGATGGAAGTTCATTAAACAAAATAATCAAGGGTGTACATGGTCACCTGTATGATCTTCTATTAAGTAATGTCATTGATATTGAGATGTATAAATACTTTATAGTAGAAAATCCCCTAGTTCCCACCTTTAGAGGGTTACCAAAGATCCACAAACAACCGTCAGACCCCCCATTGAGACCGATAGTCTCAAGCAAAGGCTGGCTGACAGAACCTCTATCTATATACCTAGATAAAAAATTTAAGCCAATAGTTAACAACACCAGCCACATACTCAAGGACACTCAACATTTCCTTGAGAATTTAGCAAGTTTCAATAGAGCTACACCAATTGGAAAGGATGATTTATTTGTTACACTTGACGTAAAATCGCTATTTACATCCATTCCTAACACTATAGGAATAGAATATGTTAGGCTGTTTTTGCTTGAGAACCACATTACAAACAACAATGTCATCTGTTGGATGACATTATTGGACATAGTGCTTGAAAACAATGTTCTGTTATACAATGAGGCTACTATCTACAGAAAAAGGGAGTAGCCATGGGCACTCCCTGTGCCAATTCTTATGCCAATCTGGTATTGTCATTTTGGGAAACAACATATGTACTAAAGAATTTGATATATGTCCATTGTCTCAAACACTACAATAGATTAGTGGATGATGTTTTTATTGTATGGGGGGGAACTGAACAACAGCTGATGGAATTTGTTGAATATATCAATGGCACGACCAATTTCTTGATTTTTGAATGTTCATATTCACATCAGATGATAGAATTTTTGGATGTAATGTTAACTAAGGGCAACAATGGGATTGATACAGATTTACATAGGAAGTCCTGTTGGAAGAATAGCCTTCTACATCGAAACAGCATGCATCCCAGACATATACATTCCAACATAGTACAGAACCAAGTCCTTAGAGCATCGAGACTAACCACGCAAGACACAACTTACCATCAGCAGCAAAGTAGACTGCTAGATAACTTTGTTTCTAGAGGATACAAAAAAACTGAGGTGCAGAAAGCCATTAAGACGGGCAATATACATAGAGCCGGTAAAGGTACCCCGTTTTTTAACAGGGACAATGATTTTAGATATGAGAATACCACTAGCAATACTGAAACCAAAAATAGGTTAGTAATTCCTTTCACCAATAGAAACACACATATAAAACAAATTTTGGAGGACAATTGGAGATTATTGAAAGCCGATGACAAAATTAGGAACTTAGTGAGCGAGAAGCCGAGCATAGGTTATAGAAACATGAAATCATTGAATAGGCTTCTATGCTATGAACAAATGCATAGGGGCCCTACTTTGACATCGAAGGAAGGCACTTTTCCCTGCAATGCATGCAATCAATGTAAATACATAGCGGAAGAAGCAACTTTCATACACCCTTATACAGGGCATACATATAGATTTAAAGGCTTTGCTAATTGCAAAACCACAGATGTGGTCTATTTGGCACAATGTCAGTTATGCAAAACGTTCTATGTTGGAAAAACCAACAGAACGTTACGTGAATGCATAAGAGAGCACATCTATGCTATAAACAAGGAAAATACCACCAATGCACTGGCACGACATGTAATAGAAAATGGTCTAACGCATTGTTTTAGATTTAGGGTGTTGGAAAAAGTGAATAGGACAAGTAGGTTGGGGAACCCCAAAAATAGAACAGAGGAAGTAGAAAACAAGTGGATCCTTAGGCTGCAAGCCCATAAACATGGTCTAAATGAGAAGATCTCACTAAAACCATTTCTAGCAGCCAGACCACTTAAACACTGAAGCTTTGTATATGGACACAATAAGCTTGCCAAAAAACATTGATTT
Organism: Protopterus annectens; assembly: GCF_019279795.1. NCBI lineage: Eukaryota > Metazoa > Chordata > Ceratodontiformes > Protopteridae > Protopterus > Protopterus annectens. The sequence goes on along the minus strand of NC_056735.1, from coordinate 1,767,389,205 downwards.
TTTATATGTTTTTTTAGTGAGACATTTTAAAAATGGCATATATATTTTTTTTACTAGACATCATAGTTTTTTGTATTTTATTTTTTATATATTTTTAATAAGCTAATTTATATAGACAAAACTTTATAAACTTGGTCAATAAGTTCAATGGAGTTTTCAGAAGAAGACTCCAAAGGATAAAATACACTTGTTGAAATAACATTGTCATTATGTTATGCATATAATATTGTACTGAGTGACTAACTTTTAAAGCACCATTGAATTCTTTAGGCATAGGCACTTTAAATATGATTAGTCAACTGCTTGACATGAGATTATGTTGTGCAAAGAAGCTGCATCTAAAGAGTGCCTTATATGTGTTTTATGAATAATGCTGAAACAACACTTTTATAAAGTTATTTCAACTGCACTTTGTTAAGCACATAATGCTGGATTAAGTGATCAACTTTTAAAGTACTACTGAATTCTTTAGGCACAGGCACTTTAAACATGAATAGGTAATTGCTTGTTATGTGATTAAGCTGTGCAAAGAAGCTGTATTTAAAGAGTGGCTTCTCACTGAATGTTATTGAAGTCTGAAGAAGCATCATAGGATGTGAAAGCGCTTACTATTTTATTCTGTTCCTGTCAATAAAAAGTGGAATATATCGTTGGCTGTTGTCGTTTTGGATTTGTTTGCTGATAATTTTGAGATGTTCTTCGTGTTTCACTGTTGCAGTCATCACATTTGGGTTATCTGCCTGCAGGTAGCTCTCAGCCAGCCTGAATACCAGAGTCTTGGGATTTCTGCATCAGATGCTGTCACTTCTTCCATGACTTCAGGATGTCAGGGGTATAAAACATGCAGTCAGTCATTACATCAGTCTTTCTTCCTGTGCAGTGCCCGAAGCAGAAGCAGTTCACAAGTGCCAGTCGGCCGACTCCTGAAATTTTCGTTTTCGAGTTTCAGACCTGAGTCTTCAAAAAGATAAGTACCCCATTGGGGATCCCTTTTTCTTGCTCTAACCGATGTCATAAAAAATTAATAATTGTCTTGCCTGTGGAAAGCAAATACCTCATAGAGATTTTCATTCTTACAGCATTATCTGTCTAGGCCCAGACCACGACTTCTTGCGCTGTTGGTTTTGTGCCTTGTTCAACGCCCAAACTATTCATCATCGGGCAATTTTTGTAGCTAAATACTTTAGTTCTCGATCTCCGTACTCTGAAATGGCTTCGTTAAGCCATCCACCTACCGATCATCCGAAAAAACATAGGGATAAAGACAGAGACAGACTGCATAGGTCCAAAACTGCCAACAATGCTTCCGTTAAGCTAGTCACCAGTCCACTGGTACTCAGTGAGGCGCTTTCATAGCCCCTGATGCCCACTTCTACAGATCCACAGGCCTCTACTGAGACCCATTCGGTGTCCGGTATGCCGTGAGATGCTTCTTCTGCTATGAAACCTGCAGATGTCTCTACTCTACCTTGGATGGGTCCGGAGATGCTGTGCAGGTACCGGCTTCTGAGGGTGTATTCAGGCCTACAGATTTTCATATCAAACCAACGACTTTGTTTCAAGCAAAAAATATCGAATTCCTCAGGCCTAAAGCTCGCACTACACCTAGAAAACCGACAACCCAAAGCACTTGCCTTAAAAACAAATGATTAGAATGGCTGAAGACCTTATTGTCAGCCTTCCCTCTCTAAGAGACCTAGAACTGACTTTCCTTCTTATTCTTCTGATCAGGAATCTGATATCTCTATTCCTTCTGACTACCAGGATTTACCCTTATCTACTTATGAGGATTCTGATGCAGAGGATTCCATTCCCTCTGCTTCCCCTCATGAAGATTTTTATTTTGGTGAAACCTTGCATACCCTTAGGGAACATTTCTGCTGGGGAAGCCAGGACTATTCTCAGTCCAAAAAGAGACTTAGGGAATTCTTAAACCTGCCTCAGCACAGGTCTCTAGCTATCCCTCCTGTTCTGGAGATTGTAGATGATGTCTTCTTGGAATCCAGCCTTACCCCAGACACTTTGCCCCCAGCTCCCAGTAAACCTGACAGGTACCTGCAAAAACAGGAAACAGGCAAGACGGCTTGAGGCACGCACACAGTAGTAGTTTCCAAAGTTTATTCTTCAGACTTTGCTTCAAACAAACAATAAAAACAATAAAAAACAGTAACAATAAAGCGCCTTTCGTCTCACCCCTTTAGTGAGACTTAATCAGACAGTTGCAACAAGAATGTTTCAAACCATATATACAAGTTCAAACCACATCAACTTCCTCCAAGCAAAAGGCAAACCCGCCCCCAAGGTAAGCAGGAAAGAACAGTTAACCCATTGTATGCTTCTTTAAAAATCCAGCTTCTTGTAAAACAAGTATGTATGCAGTAAATATATTTGTATATGTGTAAATATAAATGTAGCTCATCAGTTCGAAAACGCTCTTAAAAGACCTTTTAAAAGTATATTCAGAAATATTTAAAAAACATGCTAACATTAAAACTAATAGTTAGTTAACAGTAAAAAGTGAGAAGTCAAGAACGAAGTGTAAAATTGAAAACAGTATAAAATAAAATACTTTACCACTGTGTGAAAAAGTATTAAAATCTTAAATAGCTTTCAGTAGTAGTTAATAATGACAGTTCTAAAAAGTAGGATGAAGAAATATATAATAAAACACTTATATTAGCCCCATGTTGTCTGAATTTAAAACCATCAAGCTGAAAAGGTATAAAGACTGGAGCAGAGAAAACCATCCTGTAAAGGACGTCCGGTGAATATGATAAAAGATTAAATAAGAGTGTACACATTCACATAAACAACTCTAAATGCAGACACATTCATGTGTAGATAACAGCAAAGTGAATGTGAGTAACCATGTATATGTATAAACATGTATATACCTAACTGAACAAATAAGTACATTTTTGACTATTTAGATAAATATTTAACATACCCTGCTTAAGCAAAAATATGAAACCTTTCTTGCAGGCTGAAGTGAATAAGGCATATATTCACCTCATTAAACTCTTTAGTTTAAGGATGCAGGATATGGAATAAACTTCATTCAGTCCTGGCGGGTAGCAGGCCCTAGTACGAAGTTGCCATATTAATTCCAGTTTTTCCATCACTCGTAACCTGGTCAGTCACTCTAAATTTAAAAGAGTGTAATGGTAGCGCAGTCACATGTCTAGCCAGAGCATTTTCCTGCTTTGATGTTCTAATGCTGTAAAGGTGTTAGTAAACCCTTTCTTTTAGTTTCCTGTCCGACTTCCCAATATAAAAAGCTGGGCAGGCTTGACATTGGGCCATATAGACTATACTTTTAGTTTTACAGTCAAATTTTCCCTTTGATGCATAGGGCACTCCTCTGATCGAGAAGTTGACCCCAATCTCATTGAAGGGGCATTGGGGGCACATGCTACACTTTATCATCCCTTTCCTCCTGCTTCCAAAATTGTCTTCCTTCCTAGTCTGTAATAAGCTTTTTAAATTCCTACCACGTCTAAAAACTACTCTAGGAGGGTCCTTCAATTTAGCATATAAATTGTGGTCAAGGACTATTAAATCCCAGTTCTTATTAATGATGTTTTTGATATCATAACTATTGCTACTAAAAGTAGTAATAAAAGTGGACCCTACTAAAGGAGCATCATCATGAATCATCCGAACTTGGTGCATTTCCTTTTGTTCCTCATTAATTTTAACCCCCAGTATAGGTTGATACATGCCCCCTTTGCCTCTTGTTTTGTACTTCTCTTACCAGTTCCCTAACCATAGATGGAGAGTATCCCCTCTTGATAAACATATCCTGAAGTTGATTACATTCTAGTAAAAACTCCTCTTGTGTGGAAACCATCTGAGCTGCTCGTATCAGTTGGCCTTTTACCACTGAACACTTTTGAAATAGTGGATGACAACTGTCAAAATGTAAAAAAGCGTTCGAGTAGGTATCTTTCCTGAAAATACGAGCTGTATAGCAACCATTAATTAGGTCCTTTTTTAAGTCAACATCCAGGTAAGCTATTCTTTCCATGTGGAAAGTATGTGTGAACTGTAAAAAAACAGTGGTATTATTGAGGTATGTCACTAGATTGTTAGCTTCCACCTCATCACCCTTAAACAACATAAAGATATCGTCCAGGTATCTTGTGTAAAAGTGCATTTGGCTTCTAATTTCAGGTACATTTAAAATAAACTCCCTTTCCCAAGAAGCCATCACTAGGTTGGCAAAGCTGGCTCCACATGGGGAGCCCATTGCTACGCCAATGGACTGGACGAAAAACCTGTTGTTGAAGGTAATATAATTATTAGACAACACTATGTCCAGCAGTTCAGTGAGCAAAGAAATTAAACTTCTAGAGGCTTCCAGTTCCAGCAGTAACAGGCTGAGCCTTTCTACACCCTCAACATGTGGGATGGACGTGTACAAATCTTTAACGTCTATAGTTAGGAAATTGAAGCCCTCATTAAACTGTAAATCCTGTATACTCCTTAAAAAGGACCATGAGTCCTTGCAGATCTGTTTTTGTAATTTTACATATTTCTACAAAAAATGGTCAATATATTTGGCTAATGGGTAAGTGATGCTATTCCTGGAATCCACAAGAGGTCTCATTGGTGGGTCCAAGACAGTCTTGTGGATCTTGGGGATGCCAAACAAAGTTGGAATTCTAGGTGCTGGCATACATAAGAAACTGTATATATCCATGTCAATCCTTGTCTCAATAAACAGTTCTTCTAAGTTAGCACATTCTCCCGTAAGCGATATTTAATTTGTTACAGGACACCTCCGTGTATGCTTCAGTCATTACTATCCTTTCCATTCTATTGACATATTCATCATTATTCATTATAACCAGTCCTCCACCCTTATCAGGTTGCATCACCCTCACCCGTGCCTGTTGAACCAAATTAAGTGCTTGTTCTTCCTTAGTAACGTTGTGACCCTTCCCTTTACTTTGATTTTGTACACAAATGCAATTGAATAAGTCCACTTCACAAAAATGTTCAAACATTGGTAATGTCGGATGTAATGGGGGGCAATAGGTACTATATACATAAAACAGATTCTGAGGTTGTTGTCTAGCCCCAAACAAGTAACTAAAGTTAAGCTTCCTTCAGCAAAGGGTGCTTTGTGAAATGGAACAAAGGTTAATCCTTTCGCTAATAAATCCGCTAGCTCAATGCTCACTTTCAGTGTGGAAAAATTAAAAATTTTAAAGTCATCTTGGCTATTGTATACCAGTTCAAAGTTGATGTTCTTTGTGTTTCACTGTTGCAGTCATTACACTTGGGTTATCCTGCTGGATAACTCCTTGTCCCTGCTCTTGCTCTGGTACTTGTTGAATGGCCATCATGTCCATGAGGGATGAGACTTGCTTTTGTGCCTCTGCCCATTAATGTTTTGGCAGGTCTGGCCAACCGTTTGTCCTTGGCAGGGTATGGAAGTGAAACTTGTAGCCTTGTGACACTATGTCTAGGACCCATTTGTCCTGGGTTATTATGTGCCAGTTTTGAGAAAAAAGTGCTAGTTTTCTCCCTAAAGGTGCTGCCAGAAGATAAGTGCTTGGTGCAGGCAGGGGGAAGTCATTGGGACTGTTTCCTGTATGGTTGTGATTTGTCTTCTCCACTTTTGGAGGTAGAAGCACCCCATTGTTTAGACCTGTATGAACCTTGGGGCTGGGATCTGCCTCTTGGGTGTCTGTATCTTCCCCTTTGAGGTCTGTCTGACACTGGAAAGGACCAATTCTTTGTAGGCCAGAGTCTGCTAAATCTTGGAGGCTGAACCTGTAAGAAATCCTTAACCATTTGCATAGATTTAGCTTTGTCCTCCATTTTCTTTAACACCTCTTCTGCTTTAACACCAAACAAAGTATCATGCTGTAATGGGGCATCTAATAATTTTGCTTTGACATGATCAGGCAGACTTTGTTCCTTTAACCAAGCATGTCTCCTGATGACAGAACCCGTAACAGCGGCTCTGCAGGAGGCCTCCAAAGAATCAAAACCACATTGCAAATTATGCTTTCCAACTTGTTCAGCTTCATGCAATAAATCCTGCATTTCTTTGTTTTCTGCACATTCAGAATTTGTCAACATTTTCTGTTTAAGCAGTTGCATAATATATTGCTGATATTTGAGCATATGAAACTGACAATTTAAAGCCCTTATAGCCAAGGTAGCGGAGGTGTAAATCTTTTTTCCCCATCTGTCCAATGCCCTAGAATCCCTGTCAGAGGGGGTAGGTTTTTTTGCAGCAGAAGCCTTGACCCCTTTGGGACCCTGAGAGATGGTTTCTGGGTCAGCACAGGGTTTTTGAAAAGGAATTTATGAGAGTCAAGGGACCCTGTACTACCTGTCTGGCTTAACAGGAGCTGGAGGTAAGGAGTCAGGAGTCAGACTGGACTCTGAAAATACATCATCAACAATGTCTAACACAGGTGGAATAGCTTAGGGGCCTGTGTTGTGGTAGTAAAAGAAAGTCTCTGAGCCTTTTCTTAGATTCTGAAAAATCTTGGCTCTCCCAGTGGAAATGCTCCCTCATGGTATGCAAGGTTTCCCCAAAAGAGTAATCCTCAGGAGGAGAGGCTGAAGGGATAGATTCTTCAGCATCAAAATCCTCATAGGGAGGAAGAGAGTATTCCTGATCAGAAGAGGAATCAGATGAAATGGAAACCTGATCTGAAGATTCAGATTCTCTGTTTTGCCTAGCCCTTTTATCAGGAGGGGGATGGGAACCCCTGATCAAAGTAATTAAGTCTCCGGCCATTTTGAGCATCTGTTTTTTGGGCATGGAGGCCTGTCCATGAGGCTGTTGTACTTGTTTCTTTGTCTTTAAGGGTGCTTTAGTCTTTACCTTTGAAGCTGAAGTCGTTTTAATGTATAATTGAGTTGGTCTGAAAACATCCTCAGAAGCCGATGCCTGCTCAGTGGCTCCGGACCCATCTGAGGGAATAGTCTCCGAAGGTCCAATACCTTGACCTTCCAGTGACCTAGGCGACTCCGTGTGGGAGTTGGCAGCAGCCTGCTGGTCTAAAGTAGCGGGAGTCAGGGGCTGCGAAGGTGCCTCACTGAGAACCGGTGAACCGGCGACTGGCTTAGAAGAAGCCTCGTTGTCGGTTTTGGACCTCGGATGCCTGTCCTTTTCTTTCTCTTTGCGTTTCTTGTGAATTCTGGTAGTCGGATGGCTATCTGATGACATGGTATAATTAAATCTTCTGCCAAAATAGTGTAATGCAAAATCATACCGACACTTAATAGTGCGTTGGTTAAACCAACAACTAGCAACGTCGTGGTCAGGGCCTAGGCAAGGAATACAGTAAGAATGAAAGTCCTTATGAGGTATTTGCTTCCCACAATAAATACAATTATTAACTTTTTCTGACATCAGTCTGGAGCAAGAAAAAGGTTTCCCCAATGCGGTACTTAGCTTTAAATGAAGACTTCGGATCTGAAATTCGAACACTCAAATCTCAGGAGTCGGCCGATCGGCACTTGTGAACTGCTTATGCTTCGGGCACCACGCGGCAAGAAAGACAGAAGAAAATGGAGTTGGCTGCATCTTTTATACCCCTGGCGCATTGACGTCAGGGAAGAGGTGACAGCAACGGACGCCAGACCTAGACTTTGGAATTCAGGCCGACTGAGGGTAGCCTGCCAGCAGGATATCCCAAGTGTAATGACTACAACAGTGAATACACTTGAACATCTACATTTATGGTAAGTGTACACAACTGTACTTTCTCCGCACTGGGTTGTTGTGGGTCCGATACTAATACCTGTTCCAGTTCCTGTAGTTCACCCTGGGAAGACCCTGCCTCAGGTTGCACCCCGAGGCTTGTGACCGAAAACCTACTGGTTTCCAAAGTTGTTATTATTCCTATATCGGTTACCAGTTTCATTCCGGCCTCGTGTGGTTTCCCTTGAGGTGCCTACGGCCTGCTCACGTAGGGGTGGACCCTGGCCACTGTTGCCATCTAACCCAGGGTTGACCCCGGCTTGATAACCAGTATTGTTCATTGATCCAAAGATTCGGCCAAGGGCCTTGACCAGTTTGTGATGGTGGGGGGTTAGGATAAACAGAGCCAGATGCATATGCTTCCCTGTCTCTGTTCAGTTTCTTTATTTTAGTGACTTTTAGTTTGGTAATGTGTTGGTCTATACTAGTTAGGCATCTGTCATATTCAAATTTGTACCTCGAAAAATCAGCATTCCTTCTTATTTTTTCATCTAATGCAGTCACCCCTTTTAAAAGGGCTTCAGTCATGATTCTATAGTGTTTACTCATCAAGTCCAGTAATTCCAAACCTTGTCTATTAAACAACATCAACAACTCCTCATGGAATTATGAACCTTGAATGAGGCCATTCGGGTATTGCCAGGACCTCAGTCCTTTAGGGACAATACCTTCACTAGTACATTCTTTAAAATATGAAATTTCTAACTGTAATTTTTTATACTTCACCAACATTCCATCCAAGTTCTTCAAGTCAGTGGTGATATCCACAGCAGAGTTCTGTGTCCCTTCATCCAGGTCTCCCCTCTGAGTACTACTCGTCAGTCCAAACAATGTTGGCCACTCCTGTAGCCAACCTGTAACCCCAGAGTTGGAAGTCCTAATAAGCCCCAAGGGTTCAGTCTCTACTGGGTCTGCTGCTTGTTCAACCACTGTATTTCCACCAACTGGTTCTGTTGAAGTAGCATGTATGCTTACATCAAATAATGGTTCATCATTACCATTTGCACATCTATCCACAATGTTGAACCTGGGTTCGTCAAGGTTAGCGTCTGTGCCAGGTCTTCGGAGGACGACATGGTAGTAACCAGTGATTCCACTCTAGCTGTTAAACAATCCACTCATTCCAGTAGTTTGCCCACCGGTAACGTTAGCGGGTCTGTACTCCCCTCCTGGGAGTTCAAAACTGTAGCCTCTAGTGTCCCCTTCATGCCAGCCAACACACTAGACAGACTTGGAATACTGGAACAGGTAACTGCAAAATCAGGAATGCAGGCAAGAGGGCTTGAGGCACACACACAGTAGTAGTTTCCAAAGTTTATTCTTCAGACCTTGCTTCAAACAAACGATAAAAACAATAAAAAACAACCATAAAGCACTTTTCATCTCACCCCTTAGTGAGACTTCATCAGACAGTTGTAACAAGAATGTTTCAAACAGTATATACAAGTTCAAACCACATCAACTTCCTCCAAGTAAAAGGCAAACCTGCCCCTAAGGTAAGCAGGTACTGCAGAGTACCTGACTCTTTCAAATTCCTCTTCAAGAATCCTACTGCGAATCCAGAGATCATTTCTCAGGGACCTTAAAGCATTAAGGCTACTTCTGCCAAAAATCCTACCCCTTCTGACAAGGGATTCTAGGGCTATAGACAAATGGGGTAAGAAGGTATACATCTCTGCTACTCTGGCTATTAGGGTTTTAAATTGCCAGTTTCATATGTTAAAGTATGAGCAACATATTATGGAACTAATTAAACAGAAAATTATGTTGATTTCTGACTGTGCTGAACACAAGAGCGTAATGCATTCTGCTGACCAAGGTGGTAAACATACTCTGCAATGTGGTTTTGATGCTTTAGAAGCATCTTGCAGGGCTGCTGTCACTGGGTCTGTACTTAGCTTGGCTTAAGGAACAAAACTTGCCAGATCATGTCAAAGCCAAATTACTGGATAAACCCTTAAACCAAGAGCGCTTTTTTGGCAACAGAGCAGAAGTCCTTAAAATAATGGAGGAAAAAGCTAAATCTATGCAAACTGTTAAAATATTTCTTACTACTACAGCCATCTAGATTCAGTAGACATTGGCCTTCAAAGAAATGGTCCTTTCCGGTCCCTTCCAGGCCTTCTCATTCCAAACCCAGGAGCAGCAGACAACCAAGACTATGCACAGATCTAAACAGTGGGGGGCTTCCACTCCCAAAGTAGGGAGTAGTAAGCCACCCCCCCATGGAAAAATTGTGCAATACTCTTCCAAGCCTTGCCCTACTACTTGCACCTTTGGGAGGAAAGCTTGCCATACATGGAAGAAACTGGGAATTCATTACCTAAGACAAATGGGTTTTAAACATAGTTTCCCTAGGATACAGATTCCACTTCCACTCTCTCCCACCCCCAAGTGGTTGGCCAGACCTCACCCCAAACCAGTAGGTGGAGGCCCAAAAACAAGTTCTCTCTCTCTCCTCAGCATCAAGGCTATTCAACCTGTCCCAGCAGAACAAAGGGGACAAGGTTTCTATTCAAGACTGTTCCTGGTTCCCAGAAAAGAAAACTCCTAACGTCCTATCCTGGACCTGTCTATCCCCAACACCTTTCTGGTGGTTCCAAAATTCAAAATGCTAACTCTTCAACAGCTTCTTCCTATGCTAGCCAAGGATACCTGGCTGGCAACCCTAGATTTAAAAGAAGCTTATCTGCACATCCCAATCAGGGAATCTTGCAGGAAAAACCTACGATTCAGGGCAGTTCTCTGCACTTCCCTTTGGCTTATCTACTGCACCCAGGGTATTCACAAAGTGCCTAGCTCCAGCCATTGCATTTTGGAGGAAGAGAAATATTCAGATTTACCCATATTTGGACAATTGCCTGATTCAGGCAGAAAGTCAGGACTTGCTATTACAGCACCTGGCATTTGTAAAGGGACTTCTAACTTCACTGGGATACACCATCAATGAGAAGAAATCACACCTGTCACCCTGCCAACCGATTGTATTCCTGGGAGCAAGTTTGAACACAACTTCCCAGATGATATTCCTCACTACAGAGAAACAAGTTTATTTGACATCCTACTTCAACTTACTGGCCACAAAAACCCAGCTATCTGCAAGGAAAATCCCTGGGGTTCATGGCCTCTTGTATGCTGCTAATTTCATATGCAAGACTGCATATGAGGAAACTTCAATGGTATCTAAAAAGTATATGGTGTCAGCATTCACATGACCTGGAAACAATGATTCCCTATCATTCCTTGCCTAAGGGCAGAGTTCCTTTGGTGTGCAGAAGCCTGCTACCACAACAAGGGATTCCCTTTCACTCTACCCCCTGCCAACCAAAACCTTACAACAGACGCATCAGACTATGCATGGGGGGCTCATATGGCAGGGCAGTTCATTCAGGGCAAATGGAACCAAATACAGATACACCTGCATATCAATCAAAAAGAAATGTTAGCTGTACAGAATGCTCTGACAGCCTTCAAGGACCTTATTCTTCCAGGACAACTATTCGTAAAGACAGTTATGTGTTACATAAACAAGCAGGGGGGAACCCATTTCTACCCACTCTGCAGACTAGCCATGACTCTGTGGAACACAGCCTTGAGCAACCAAGTGAACCTACAAGCTCAATTCCTGCCAGACAAACTAAATTCACTGGCAGACGACTTAAGCAGAAATCTCATGGATCCACACAAATGGAAACTGGAACCCAAAATATTTAAGTTCTTGAGGAACAAATGGGGGACACCAGAGGTAGACTTGTTTGCCTCCACTCATAACTACCAGTTGAACAAATACTGCACCAGAACTCCCCACAGTCAAGCTTGGAAAGTGGATGCCCTGTCCTTTACCTGGGAAGGACTCTCAGTTTAAGCCCCCCCGCCTCTCCTCTCGAAGGTCCTTCTAAAAATCAAACAGGACAAGCCAAGGACAATACTGATTGCACCGGACTGGCCACGCCAGCACTGGTACCCCCTTTTGCACAGTTTAACAGTGCTACAACCATGGCACCTGCCTCAAACCCCTTCCCTGCTGTCCCAGCAGGTGGGCCAGATTCTGCACCCTCAGCTTCAAACCCTGAACCTAGCAGCCTGGCTTATTCCCTGAGCTCACCTCTAGCAACCTTCAGTAAGCAGGTGCTGGATGTCACTCTTGAGGCAAGGAAGCCTAGTACTAGAAAATCCTATTCAGAAAAGTGGAAAAGATACTGTTCCTGGAGCCACTCTCAGGGGATGGACACAACGGTGCCCAGCTTACCTCATATTCTAGATTATTTAACAGAAATGCTCCACAAGGGCCTATCTTTCTCTTCAATTAAGATTCATGCCTCAGCCATATCAGCTCATTATAATACTGAGCCACCCCTCTTCGCTCATTCACTGCTAAAACAATTCCTTAGAGGGGCCAAAAATGTAAGACCCCCCCCCCAGGAGAGCCCCAACTCCATCCTGGGACCTTAACTTTGTGTTGGAAAAACTTAGCCTTCCCCCCTTTGAACCAGCTGCTACAGCAGAGTTGAAATTCCTTTCTTGGAAAACAGCTTTACTTTTAACTATCACTTCTGCAAGAAGAGTGTCTGAACTGCAGGCCCTTATGGCAATGGAACCCTTCATTATCTTCCATGCGGACAGGGTTTACGTCAGGACTAATCCATCATTTATGCCCAAGGTGGTGTCTAGTGTGGCTCTGCACCAGTCCATTCATTTGCCTACTTTTTTCCCGAATCCCCTGGACATGCATAGACAGCTTAGATTCTATTTGGACAGGACTAAGCCTCTCAGAAAATCTAACCAGCTGCTAGTCAGCTTTGCTGCAGGGGCAGAGGGGAAGGCCATTTCTAAGCAAACCATTTCCAAATGGATAGCACATTGCATCCATTTCTGCTACAAGAACCATGGAAACCTACCCCACAGGGGAAAAGAACACGTTCCACCGGGGCTGCATGTACCTCTACTGCATTTCTCAGAGGAGTTACCAGGGACATCCTGGAAGCTGCAACCTGGAGCCCTGTACATACTTTCATCAAACATTACCACCTGCCTATTTTTTCTAAATCCAGAGCTGGATTTGCCACAGCAGTTTTACAGGGCCTAATTGCTAGCCCTAATGCTACTACCTCCGCCATTCCTTAGCTTTGGGAATCAACCCAACTGTGATGACTGTAACAGTGAAACACGAAGAACATAGTACACTTGTGTACACTTAACTATAAATGTAGATGTTCGAGTGTATTCACTGTTGAAGTCCTAGTTACTTTCCCTCCAGCTCCCTGACTTCTCTTGTCTTTTACCTATCCTATTTGTTTGGTATATGTTGTATCATGTTTGGTATCATGTGTATTTGCTTTTCGCTGGGGGTGTTCCCTACCATATAATTGCTTCCTATTGTGGGGGCACCTGACATCTGGAGCAAGAAAAACTGATGTAATGGCATTGGCTGCATGTTTTATACCCCTGACGTCCTGACATCATGGAAGAAGCAACAGCATCCAATGCAGAAATCTTAAGACTCTGGTATTCAGGCCAGCTGAGGGCTACCTGTAGGCAGATAACCCAAATGTGATGACTGCAACAGTGAATACACTCAAACATCTACATTTATGGTAAGTGTACACAACTGTACTTTTCACACACTGTAGTGAATCACTGCTGGGAAAATTGAAGGTGCAGTCACTTGAGGTTAAGAAGACCCCATCATCTGCAGACAGTAAAAAAGCAGCTGCTCACACCTTAATGTTAATTAACAGTTGCGTATTTAAACTTCACCATATATTGCGAGATGGCAGTTCCCATTTAATTTCCCTTGTACTTCAATGACATGTACATACGTTTCCTAACTAACATGTTGATTTAACATAGTAACAAAATAAGCCAGGCTCAGTTCCTGTGCTGTTTCTTCCTTTGATGGTGTTTGAGTCCAAAGACAACTGTTACCAGTATATAAGGCACCCCATGCATGCACTCATTTCCTGCTGGCTCATCTAGAATCACAATAAAATGCATTTTATTTCTCGTGGTTGGTAGGTGACAATTATGCTGTACAACTGGTATAGTTCTTACATGCTTTTGTTAATTTCTACTCGCTACTCTTGTTTTCATAACACCTTTGCATTTGTATGCTGAGTACAATCTTGAGCTCTGATGATCAATAATGGTGTCTGGTTTCATTTTGTTTGCACATTCCCCTCCCTCCTGGAAAAACAATGGATATTATTTAATATATTAGTACTCATCAGCAATTGTTTTAGATTGTGTTGTTTCTGGCATAAGTAAATTATATATACCTTAATAAATAACATTGTTTTGCCAAGTGGTATGCTTTGCTTTTCATCTTACTTCGTAAAATGCATAGATAGTATAGTAATAAAGGAAAACACTTTCTGACCTTATTTTTGGATTATCTTTTCAGCTTTATATCCTGTATGTGGCAGAAGTGAGAGACTCTTTAGACTGCTACAGATTTGGCATTGCTCCGTCATCTAACGGGCTGATTATTGGTGCTACCTTCATGGAAGGCTTCTATGTTATTTTTGACAGAGCTCATGCAAGGGTTGGTTTTGCAGTCAGTACTTGTGCAGGTGAGATTGGTAAAATGAGATGGTAATGTGTTGAATGTCTGCCTTAACTCTGTAGAGATTTTACTGGTAACCTCTTTTTCTGGAGTCTGTTATTTGATAGCTATTTTTTTTTAATCACTTATTTGAGAGGAAGCATGTGTGTTTCCTGGTAGGAATTTCAGTGGCTCTTTTCCACACTAAGGCAGTAGTGAGGAGACTTCCTTAAATATGGTGAAAAGTTAAACTAAGTAAGTGTTCCTTTTTCATAAATGTTAATCTTGACAGCAAAAAGTCCTGTGCCTTATACAGAATGAGTGATGCTTTCTAACAGTGTGGTTATGTTTGAATTCAGCACACTCTTCACATCACGTTCTGGTTGTTTGAGATTACAAATAACCTTTTCAAAAAGCAAATCCGTTCAGTGGCTAAGTATGAGGTGTCCTCTTCAGAGAATTCCATACCTATCAGCCTGGAACGAGATGGGCAACCAGGTAAATGCTTTGCACTTGACTGACTTCACCTCTACTTCTAAGTATTGAATATGAAATTTTCCATCCCTACTGTGCCTTTTTTTTAAATCTCATCAAATACAACAATAAAATGGCTAATTTACAAGATTTTCTTTTTTTTGAAGAATATTGCTATCTGTACCATTCCTGAAATATAATAGTGTGTACCTAATTTTATTGTTACATATCTAATGAGAAAGGAGGGAATGTCCCAGTAGTTGCAAAGGAACACCAAAAAAAAAATAAAAGAAAAGAAAACAATAAGAGTACTAAAGACCAGAAAATTGCTAATTCAACAATTACTGTCACTGGTACCGGGAATAAGGATATAGAAATGTGATGTACAAGGCTGAATGTTCCCTCTAAATAGTCTAAAATCTAGTAGGTTGTCTTAGGGCTCTGTGTTATGCCCTGTAATATGTACTTTCTTTGTGGCTGAGGTTCAGAAGTTTGGAGAAAACTATAAAGTGGGTTGCATAGTTTATATTCCATTTGTCTGTACTTTCTAAGAATACTTCAACCAAATTGTGCCCTTGGTAACAAAAAAGTGATATTAATTTCAATGTTGATAAGGGTGCTGCATTGTGTCTTAATCCATGCAGTAAACAGAACCCATTTGATCGTTTTTCCTCATTATAAAGACTTAGGAACAGCAATGAATGAGGACTTTTTTTTCACCATATTTTTCATGCCTATGTGATTCACGTTACTTTTGAGCTGAGTAGACACCCAGTATTTTGTAGCATAACATGAGATGCCTGACTGCACTCCAGGGTGAAAATGCAATTCTTGTGGGATATTTTAGCTGCCCAGGGACTGATCTGAGATAAATATGCCCAAGTATTAAATGTGTTAATCAGAACAATTTTGACCAAGTCTGTTGAACTCCAACTAGTGATGGAAATAGCTTAGACATCATCCTGGCAATGCTAGAATCTTTCTGCTCCCCAGCATGTGTTGTTCCTTCTTTAATTAACACATTGTGGTACATCATCTTTAAGAGGTCTTAAAGTTAAAATCAAACCCAGTCATAAATACTTCCTGGACTTAACTTGTGTAAACTGTGATGCAGTAAATTACTTTATTACAAAAAAGACCAGTTTGCTATCCTTTGTGTCCAAAATGAGATTCCTCAGGATGCTTTGAATGAGTTTTATCATGTAGGGGAAACATACCATTAAGGTACAACTTTACAGATAATTTCAACAAAGTCCTATTTCATAGACTCACAAAATTAATAAGATATTAAGAAATAAGTGTTAGTATTTCACTTTCACGCTAATTACTTTGGTCTTAAAACAAGTATAAGTTAGATAAAGTGCATAAAATCCTTACTTTACATGCCTGATCTATTAGATATGTGAACTCGGCTTGATGTAAAGGATGAAAATCATCATAAAGTATTTGTTAATTAAGTCAGAAAATTCAAAAGGGAACTATTGTGAGTGTAACATTATTAATAAACAGTAAAGTGATAGCACAGCTATAGGATACAGTAAAAGTACCGCCAGCAAAAAAATGTGCAAACTTTAGTGCAACTGGAGACGTACGTTGGTGTGCTGTTATGATGAGGTAGATAATCCCTTCTATAACTACTGATGTTCCATGGAGAAAGGTGACTAAACTGCTGGTTTCCTACCCACAAACAAGAAAAAAACAAAAAAGACTGTGTAAAACAAAGTATTAGCCTGTGGTCATGTCCTTAAATTTAGCTAACAGACTGTAGTTGTATCAGGCCATGGTAGAGGTGGTGGGAATATTAGACCCAAACGTTCTTCAGTGTCAGTCTGTCAAGTTTTTTTCTGTAAATTATAGAAATAATCATAATGGAGTGTTTCCAGAAAAATACAAAAGACTTACCTCATTTAGGTATACAATGTGAATTTTGTTTATGAGAAATCTTGCTTTCAGACTCGCATGGCATTCTCTGAAGACGTAACAGCAGCACTTGATGAAGGGCTAAAAGTGCATACTGTTTATCTTGATGTTGTTAAAACATTCATTGCTATTCACATAAATAAGTAATTGGCAGATTAAAAACATTCAGTCCATATATAGATCAGTGCGTAAAATGCTGGGTATGCAACAAGACACAAGAAGTTATGATGGTGGGTGGTCACTTGCCTGTACTATTGGGGGATGCCACATCTTTTTGGACTATTCTCAAACATAAAAGTGTGAAACATGCTATGGCTAACCAAATTTAACTGCAAATTGGGTTGCAGTTATTTCAATAGAAGATGCTGATTTTCTTCAAGGTGGACTAGAAAATCCAGTCATTGTGCAGTAGTAGTAATCTTAACTTTAATGCCATTAAACATAAAATCATGAGGCTTTGCATATATATGTTATTTCCAATTTAATGGTTGTATCTTAAAAACTATGTAATCCCTAAAGATCTAGATGCAGTGTAGGTCGCATTTTTAAAAATTTACCATTGTGTATCTACTAGAGTCAGAAAAGAGTATTGTTTCACCCATCTAACTGTTGGGGAAAAGGCATGTCTAGTTACTCCAAGGAGGTCACTGCACAACTTTATACTTTACATATCTGACTTGCATGCTAAGTTTCACAGCCTTCTAACAAACACCTAACACTATATAAAAAGTTACAGTGATTCCTTATCACAGATGTCATAGGGTTGGAAAACGTCTTGTATTCACTAAGTCTTAATGAACTGTTATTGTGTTATGCTTCTAACAGGTTACATAGTTGTGGTCTTTATTGGCCTACAAGGCTGTGTCTAATTTCTCTTTAGAAGTCTGTGCCTAGAATTTACCACTGATGGAGCTAATGCTAGATTAGAGAACTTTCTGTTAAATATAGATTTCCAAAATTAAAAAGAGATGGCAGCAGTACATAGTGTCGTATTACTTCTGAATCTAAGTTTATTCCATGGTATTGTACGTCATTAGCTTCCTTCAGAAGTCATCTTTATCTGCATGTGAAGTAGAAAATATCATCACGGAGCCAATCTTCTTCAAGACTACTAGGTTGCAAGCTTGAAAATCAAATCTGTGTGTGTGTAGATATACACACATTTGGAGGGGTTCTAGATTTATTTATCATTGTTTATCAGGAAAGTCCAACTGGGATAAAATTATTTTTGGAGGCCAGGGGAGAAAACTTCCACATTTAACAATAGTTTTGACATAAACATAAAATACAGCTACGTGATAGAAGAAGGAATGCAAAATATAGGTAAGTGTATATCCATGAGAAAAAATTACAATGGCTTACATAAACAAATTTTATGAAATATTCTTGTACTATTACATTTAGGGCCATTCATCATAACCTAACTTCCTAATCCATTCAGAATTTTTCATGTAGCACACAAACAAGGCCTCTCCCACATATTGTATGTGTTCTTTTAATTTGAGTTAGTTTCACCATTTATGTGTGGATGCGGTAACCAGGTATAATATCTTATTGGGCTTCATGCTGCTTGTGTAGTGTTTTTTTGTTACTAGGCTGTTTTTGTATGTCATCTTTTCACTTTAGTTTTGAGGGTTTTTTGCTTAATTTCTTAAGTACTAATGCCATTTTCTGATCAGTTTAGTTTGTGCTTGTTTTATTCCATTGTTTTTAGTTTGTCGTTTTAATAAGACTACAAACAGATTTATAGAGGGTTGAGTTAGGTGGAAGTTTTTGTTTGCTTGCATGGCATTTGTGTGTTTTAATGTGCTTTTAATGTATGCAGTGTGTGAATTTTTGTCTTGGCATGAAAGGTTCAAAGTTACAGTGGTTAGTGACATAGGTAAGTAGTGGTGGTAAATTCATGATAAGGCAGTCCTGGAAATAGTTTAAAGTCCAATGTAAAATGGATCTGTTACTGCAGTGCAGCATTTTGCAATTCATTAATATATTACTGCTATGAGGACAGACATTATTTGTTCATTTGGATGTCTATGAATTGCAGTAAATTACTGTGACTAGTTAACTGCAGAAGCCACAACATGTAAGCACAGCAATCCCACACTCAAATACACGTTCAAATGTAAACATATGCAACAGTCCCCTTACCTGTCCCCGCATTGATAGAATATCCCTTGTGTCTCCTTTTCTGAAGGCCATCAGCGAAGGTTGCAGTCCTGCATCATAACCCTAGGTCCCTGGTGGTACTCCCACCACCATGGTCCCCGTATTGGTTCAAGTGCCATTGTGGCACACAAGTTTAAAGTAATCCCTGGTGTCTAGTGCCCCCCCCCCCAATCCCTGTACTGTTTTAGGTGCTGTCAGGACACAAGTTTTTTTCTGTGATCCTTGTTGGTTAGCAGTCCCCCCATCCCTGTATATTCAGTAGAATTTGGCACATCAGATGCCTGTAATTTAAAGTAAAAGATCAAAATTAAGAAAAAAGCTTGTATGAAAAGAGCTGAAAGGAAACTTGGCATGGATTGTTGTTTATCTTCTTGATCACTGCTGAAGTAGCCTTCACTATATGGGTTATATCCTGCATAGGATATAACAGCTGTCCATCTTCTGAAACTTCAGGACACCTTCTACATGCTTAAACTGTCAGTCAGCTCGAGCTGAGATGACTTCAGAACTTTCCTGCCATAGCAACATTTGCTCCTTTTTGGCTTTTGAGGATTGGTCGGCTTGTGCTGTTGCTTTGCTGTGCAGGTAAATTTAATTTGGGGGAAACTGCCCAAGAAAATTATTCTTAAGCTAGGAGTTTGTATTTTAACAGACCGGCACAAGACTGTATTGTATTTCTAAGTGAGAGCACACTTTTTGATGAAGGAACAGATACAGGGTTTTTTTTCCTCAGACCAAGAGGAGGAACCAGTTTCTGATTCTCCCTGTGTGGATTTCTCTTTCTCTGAGACTGTTTCCAAAATGTGCCAGTGTTTTTAATGGGAGAATACCAAGGTTTCTCAGTCCCCCATATGCTGCTGTTACAGAAGGAATTTCCAGAACCTTTTTCCATTCCTTCAATTATGTCAGCTATTGAGGATGTGTGTCACTGCTTGAACTTTTCTTGATAGCCAGCCATCCCTTTAAAAGCAGATAGAATGTATTAAGTTCCACAGTCTTTTAAGTTTTTATACAAACCTGACCCAGCAGCTAAAGCTTTAGTTTAATCTTGCTGCTGTTAAACATTTAGTTAATTCCAATCTTACTGTTTGATATGGATGGAAAGATTGTTTAGTTTGATAAAAAAGTGTATGCTTCTGCAACTGACTAATTGTGAAAGTATGAGCAGTGTTTTGTCTGCAGTTTCTTCTTGTAAGGAAAATTTTGCTTTATTAGTTTCTTCAGTTGTATAAGCTACTGTTCATTGTTTACATTATGTGTGTGACTCTGCTGATACTTCTTCCAGGGCTATGGCGATCGGTACTGTTCTGAGGAGGTTTGCCCGGCTACATTCTCAGAACCTCCCACATGACGTAAACAGTGATATTTTAAATTCTCCTTTGGATAGAGATTGTTTTTGGTTCCTATGCTGCAGAGGTGATAAAAAAGTATGATGAAAGGGGTAAGCTAATACAGGGAATCTCTTAAGATTTAGCAGTCCTCCTTTTCCAAATATTTTAAGGAATTCTTTAACTCCTCACCAAGTTTTAGTTAAAAAAAAAAAAAAAAAAAAGGTTTCAACTAAGTGCAGGTAAACAGACATTTAAGAAGAAATGGCAAAGGGGTTCTAAGAAGAATTCAGAAATCCCTAAACCAGGGACAGTCCAACAAGTCAGAATGACTTTTTATGCAACGTTGTATCTCCCTCCCACCATGGCAGCCCCCTTTCCCTTTCAGAAAGTTTAAATCTCCTTGGTTTTCTTTGGCAGACTATAGTTTCAGACAAATGGATTCTGAAGATTATTCATCAGGGTTACAGATGTCAGTAGGAGACAATTCCTCCTTTCCAAGGGTAAATTGTTATCCACCAGACAAGACTCTCTTATTTCTACCTGTACTTTATTGCATGTTGTCCAAGTTAGAGATACAGCCACTTCCTTCTTTCCAGGTTGGGAAAGGGTTTTATTGAAGGATGTTTTCAGTGCCAAAAAAAGAAAATGATTGAAGACCAGTTCTGGATCATTCTTTCCTAAACGTGTTTGTGATGATGCCTCAGTTCAAAATAATGTCACTTTACAATATGCTACCTCATCTTCCTTCCTGGTAACACTAAACTTAAAAGATGCTTAGACTTGAGGTGTGTGTTAAGGCTTTGTGGGTCTGGGTCCTATTATCAGTTCTTTGCCTTATCCTTTGGATTATCCACTGCAGCAAGAGTGTTCACAAAGTAACAAGCTCCAGTTATAGATCATTGCAGGCTACAGAGTATCCACATTTTTCCATATTTTGATGACCTGCATATCTTTGCAGGGTCTTTTCAAAAGTGTCATGATTCTCCCACTTGGAGGAAAGAACTCGTACACTAATGGCAGTTCCTGTAGAACATTCAAAAGTCTTTTTTGACTCCTTCAAACAGGATTACATTTCTGGAGTGTCAGCTAGAGACCTCGGTTCAGAGATTTTCTTCCTTGGGGAGAAAAAAAAACATCTATGTCTAAATCTGTTTCTGTTGTTTTTGAACTCAGACTTCGGTCACCAAGAGGTAATACCTTAGGATTTTGGGTCTCTTGGCATCTGTGATTGTCATAATACCCCTGGCAAGACTCCACATGGAAAAATACAGTAGTATCTGACGTCTCTTTAGTCCCTGCATCAGCATCCTTTGTCTTATCAAATCCTAGTACTGGGGTTTGTCAGAAGTGCAGTCACTTGATAAAGACAGTCATTGTCCCTAAATCTGGGTTTCCCCTTCTCCATCCCTGTTGCAAAGCAGTCAGTCACCACAGACACTTCAGATTTTGCTTGTGGAGCAGTTTCAGGAGGGATAAAAGTACAAGGTATGTAGGACACCAGCAGCAGATGAAACCTCAAAAATGTAAAAGGGATGCTTGCCATGATCAAGGCACTCAACTCTCTAAGTCATATTTGGTCCCCAGGACCTCTTCAGGTTGTTACCTGAGAACCAGATCATGCCCCCTTTGCAGACTAGTCATGTTAGCTTGGGATATAGCTGCACAGCACAATCTCACTCTGTAGGCATCCTGCATTCCATCAGAGCAAAATTGTGTGGCAGACAAGCTGAGCAGGACAAAGGCATAAACTCACAAATGAAAACGAAATCAGGAGGTCTTCCAACATTTGATCCATCTGTGGGGAGTTCCTAAAGTAGACTTCTTTGCTTCCTCTCTGAAAAATCAGCTGGCAAGATTCTGCTCCAGGATTCCATGCAAGAAGGCCAGGAAGAAATATGCCTTTAATTTTCCTTGGACAAGAATGGTTGTTTTTCCACGGATATCCAGGATACTTCTGAAGACTTGGAAGGAATTTCCCAAGATTATTGTGCTGAATCTCTTCTGGCAAGGGCAACAGTGTTTTTTTCTTTTGGAAATGGCCAAGGGCAGATACCACAAACTTCCCCAGAGAATGGATCTACTCACACAAGATCAGGGGTGTTTGATATATCCTAACCCAACTTCAACTGACTGCTTGGATGACAGGGTTTTAATTCTCATTAAGAATCTGTTTACTGAGGACATGCAGCAGATACTAATGGGGGCAGGAAAGCTTGCTACTATAAAATCATATACTAGAAAAGGAAAAGGTTTTCTAGTTTGCGCCAAAACATAACCAGCATCAATTCAGTGATGTTCCCTAATTTTTACAATGTTTGTGTAAATTGCTATCCTATGATCTTTCTTACTCCTCTGGCAAGGTTAATTTCCATAAAAAGAAGAACACGAATCCCAACTCTCCACATTACATTAAAGTACACTCCACATTAAAGTACACTCTTCTTTAAACTCTTCATCTCTTGTCGTCATCCTAGCTGCCCCTTTTTATATATATATTCATTAAAATATTTATTAGTTATATGATTTTTATACATCTTAAATGGTGTATAAAATTGCATTAATTTAAATGACTGTTATTCTAGGGGAAGATGTTTTAGGTATTATGTTTTAATTTCTTGGCATATGCTTTTAAGATATTAATTGGTTAATGAATGTTAATTATGGCCACACTATAAAGGTGGTTAACTGATGCTGTTTGGAGTTTCTGAAGAAGTTAAGGCATTTGGCTTTGATGAAAAGTGTATAATATTTTAACGCACTTAAAATAAAATAGAACTGCTTGTGGGGAGTTGGGATTCGTGTTCTTGTTTTTTGGTGAAGTTCAATATATCTTTTCTTAGTTTGTTTTCGTTTACAACATGGACCCAGATTCACCACCTAGTTCTACTTCTACCCCAAACTACAATGGGGGCGATGGAAATTTGACAGCACTGATAGAACTGTTGTCCCAAAAGGTGGACAACTTGTGTCAGAGATTCGAAGAGGCTACTAATACACAACAGGACTTGCAGGGTCCAAATGCAGTTAGTAATACAGTTTCTGTTCCAGCCAACGGTAATTTAGTTACTCGAACTGGAGGGATTACTTTGAGTGAAGAACCAGCCTTGTCAATGGGAACGAGTGTTCGTAGAAGCGTAATTACTGATGCAACCAGCCCGGGACACACTGAAGGAGAGAACCGTCAGTGGGATGGTAATTCAGTAAGAACCGAAAACTTGAATATTTAGATACATAGAACTTTTTCCTTTAATGATGTGCATTCGAACAACATTACTGAAGCTGACTGAGAGGTAAGCATGGATTTAACTTCTAAATTGAATGTGTTTGACGAGAAGTTATGTAAAGTACGGAAGTTACAATTGGAAATAGCATACTTCCGTGAATGCATCAACCTTAAGATAATACTGAAGGGGCTCAGGCAATGGCAGTTCCCTACGGGGCTTATGGAAGGTTCAGCATTTCATAAAGCCTTGATTTTATTATTTAACAAACATGGGCTGGAACTTTTGGAACTATTTTGTATTCACTACCAGGTTATGGTGGATGAACTATTGGTTGAAATTGAGGAACTAGATTCCTCAATAAAGAGCGATACCAGTTTCTCTAGGTATCGCTTTGAATACGAACGGATTTTTGCCAGCATCGACGAATATTTGTCAAAATTGAACACTACTAAATTAAGAAAATAAAACGTGACCTCAAAGATTATGGGGAAGGTAAAGCATACCCAAAGCCACCCAATTCTCAAAGGGCAGTGTCTGTTGTTAACAATAATGTTAATCAAGCTTCAAATAATAGGGTTAATAACCAAGAGGGGGAGACTGAGACATTTGCATCCTCTAGTATAAATGATATACATACTGGGACTAAACAACAGGATGGTCAAAGTACTATCCGTCGGAGCGAAAGACTGGTACACCATAATGATTTTGTTACTCCGAATACCTCAGCACAGAATAAAGTGGGAGGGGACTGCCAGTGACGCAGAACAACAGAACAATGAAGAACAAAAAGAAAAAATGGTAGTAAATACGGCCACTGACTGCCCCTTGGATGACCAATTCTATTGTAATGTACTCTTTAATTCTAGCCAAGACTTTAAAGTTTTTAACTATGCTGATATGTTTATCTGTCCAGAAACAGTGGATTTGTTATCAAAAGGGTACACCTTTGTCCCTACTGTCCAGTTTGATGTGGCTAATACTTTAATTGACCTTAAGATTTTCACTAGGAAACTTAACTTATTGGCTTTAATGGGGGAAAATTTGAATAACAAGTCTGATTTTTATGTTTCCAGTGTATATAACCCTCCTTTACATCCCCTTTTAGCGCTTTTTGAAAAGGTCAATGAAGTGGATTTAAGAAACTTGAAAAAAGTTAAAACAATATCTGGTCACACTAACAGTCACAAGCACAATATAAGTAAGGAAGAGAGGGATATCTTGAGTTTTTTAAGACAGGCTCCAATTCGTGTTATGAAACCGGATAAAGGTGGGGGCCTTGCTATAATGACTACTGATGACTATAATGCAAGAATGTTTAAGATCCTGGATAGCGACACATATGTAAAGGTCTCTAGGAATGAAATGAATGGGGCTTATAGGAGGGTTATGGATTTCACAGAAGAGTTGTACATTGAAGCGAGAATAGATAAAAGTTTGTATGTATACCTACAGCAACCAGCACCAAGGATCCCTAAGGTGCACAAAAATCTAAACAACCCACCTATGAGACCTTTGGTGGATGGGAGAGATAGCATTACATATACCTGTGCTAAGTTATTAGATAAAATTTTACAGAAATACATTAAATGTGAAAACCAAATTTTGAAAGATTCTTGGTCTTTTTTACAAGCTATAAATAAATTGAAAGTTTTGTGCTGATGGCTTTTTTGTCACAGTGGATGTGTAAAGGACCTTTATTCATCCATTCCACATGGGGTTGGAATTGAATGGGTTTCACACATGTTAAGGATTTTGGATGCACCTACTAGTGAAATTAAACTAGTTGAAGAACTGATAGACACAGTCCTTTCTTATAACTACGTAATGTTTAACAATGACATTTTCCACCAAAAAATTGGAGTGGCAATGGGCTCTCCATGTGGAGCAGGTCTGGCAAATCTAGTAATGGCGTATTGGGAAAGGTCGTTCATGCTTAATAATCTAGATTTCAAAGAAAAAATACTGTTTTATACGTGTTTTTTAGATGATATATTTATTTTATTTCAAGGAACAGAAATTGAACTAGAGTGTCTGTTGGAAATGTTTAATAATAGTACTAACTTCCTGAGTTTCACGTCTAGTTATAGTAAAGACAAAATAGCATATCTAGACGTTGATTTAAGGAAAGATTATGATGACAAGATTTTTGTTTCTAAAATTTACCGGAAAGAGACTCATTCCAATATGTATTTACATTACACCAGCTGCCATCCTACATATCAGAAGAGATCTGTAGTCAAGGGGCAACTAGTTAGGGCAGCTAGGATGACTACAAGAGATGAAGAGTTTAAAGAAGAGTGTACTTTAATGTCTAACTTCTTCATACAAAGAGGGTACCCCTTGTATTTCATCCAGGAGATCATTAGGGAAGTCCAACATAAAAGACTAATAGGTGACTATGTCCCAATTCTGAACAAGGTAAAATGTAGAGGCCCAGAGTTGAACAACATTAACAAAGAATTGATTAATACCAGTGGTTTTATATGCACTTTTAACATAGACTCCCACATTATAACCAACATTATTATGAAAAATTGGGAGTTTTTAATTTGTGATAAACACTTTAGAGACCTGTTCCCAGAGAGACCAAATATTGTATATAGGCATGGAAATAACTTGAAGGAAATCTTGGAAGCTAACTGCCGATTATTTACTAATAAAGAAGGCATGTATAAATGTAGTATGTGTAAGTTCTGTAAATACATTGACGAAGGTTGTAATTTTAAAATAGGTAGTATGAAATATAGGTCCAATGGGAGATTTAATTGTAGTAGCAAACAAGTAGTATACCTAGCTAAATGTATATGCTGTCCAGCTTTCTATACTGGTAAAACCGATAGAAAGCTTAGTGAAAGAATATATGAGCACATCTATAGCATCAACAGGAATAAAATGGAAAATGCACTAGCTAGGCATACAAGTGAGTTTACTGGACATGCATTGAAATTTAGGGTTATTGACCAGTTAGTAAATGATAAAAGGGGAGGACCTGAGTCTTTGAAATTGGAGAGGAAGGAACTCCTATGGCAGCTTAGAACTAACGCCTGTCAATTTCCAGGCATTAATGAAATGAGCTCCATTATGTGTATTTTAAGGTTGAGAAACCTAGAAAGGTAATACTAGTGAGTGTCAGTAGGATGCACATTGAATAATTATGCTTAAATAATATTAACATCATGAGTGATTAGTTGGGTAATAAAATACATAAAAATAACAAACAAAATAAAATAATATAATAATAATAAAAATAAACAAACAAATTGATAGATAATAAAAACAAAGATGAAAAATAAAATGAAATGTTTATTTCATTCCATTTTAATTTTTGTTACTTTATTTCATTATATTCTAGTTATTCGAGCTGGACTTAATACAATATAATAGTTTAACTGTATAAACTGCAGTGAGTAGTATATCGAATTAAATAGTAGCCATAAGTACACACGAGTACACATACACATGTTCATGTTTATGTTTATGTTCATGTTCATGTTTGTTTTTATATAAACATGTTTTTATATAAACATTTTTTACATAAACATTTTTATATATATATATTCATTAAAATATTTATTAGTTATATGATTTTTATAAGTCTTAAATGGTGTATAAAATTGCATTAATTTAAATGACTGTGTTATTCTAGGGAAAGATGTTTTAGGTTTTATGTTTTAATTTCTTGGCATATGCTTTTAAGATATTAATTGGTTAATGAATGTTAATTATGGCCACACTATAAAGGTGGTTAACTGATGCTGTTTGGAGTTTCTGAAGAAGTTAAGGCATTTGGCTTTGACGAAAAGTGTATGATATTTTAACACACTTAAAATAAACTAGAACTGTGTGTGGAGAGTTGGGATTCATGTTCTTGTTTTTTGGTGAAGTTCGATATATCTTTTCAAGGTTAATTTCCATTTCAACATGCCTCTGCCCATGGATCCTTCTCTTTCAGTGCATTATCATGTGTAAGAGGCCTCCAAGGAAACTGATATCCCATCCTTGGGATCTTTATTTTGTGTTAGAGAAGCTAATGCTTGCTCCATTTGAACCAGCTTACCTGGCTGACTTGAGGTTTTTAACTTATGAAACAGTTTACTGATTGCTCTGAACTTTGCAAGAAGGGTATCTGAGTTGTAATGTCTTATGGTAAGTCAACCCTATCTCATTTTCTACAGGGACAAGGTTTCTTTGGGAACTAATCCTTATTTTATGCCTAAACTGGTATCTCAGTTTACTGTAAGCCAAACTATCCATCTACCCTTTTTCTTTTCTGAATCTGTTGTGATGGAGAAAGGATACTCCATACTCTGGATGGCCACAAACTAGTCCGGTACTTTCTTGATGGAACTAAATCTTTCAGATCTTCAGACCAATTGTTTATTTCTTGTGAAGATAACAAGGGACAGCATGTGTCAAGACAGACTATTTCCAAATGGTTGTCTAAATTTTTACCATGTGTTATGCTCACCTCAACAAAAGTATTCCAGGCAGAGTCAATGCCCACTACTCCAGAGTGTTGGCTTTATCTATGGCTTTTTAGGAAGAGTTGGAGTCTAGAGGTTTTCTAGAAGCAGCAACTTAATCCTCTGTACATCCGTTTACAAAGCACTACAAGCTTGATTTCTCTAGGTCTAGATCGGCCTTTGTTAGGACCACTCTCCAGGGACTCCTAGACCCTCCCCCCTTCCATCTGCCAAATGTTGTAAGCTAGAGTTATCTGCCCATTTCGTTAAGGCTGCTGCAGCAGTGATCAATGTAATGAACATAGTACAGTTGTGTATGTAAACATACAATAACAGTAGATGTTTGAATGATCACTGCTGCAGTAGCTGATTCATCCGATTTGTTTTTTGGTATTTTGTGTATGCCAGGGCATAGACATTTATTTGTTGTTGTTCTAGCTTTGTCCTTTCAGGGCTCAGCCTCCTCCTTTCTATTAGCATGAAAGCTCTGAAAGGCTTAGTGCCCAAACATGTCTTTTTAGTCAGCTCAGCTCAAGCTGATTGACATTTTTGGGTGGGTGGATGGTGCTCTGAAGCTTTGGAAGATAGCTGGCTGGCTGTTTTTACCCTATGCAAGATATAACCCACATAGCTAAGACTCCTGCAGCAGCAATCATTCGAGCATCTACTGTTCTGGTGAGTTTTCTTACACAACTGCACTTTCATGTATTTTGCAGTGGAGAAAAGCAAAGAATGTGCATGAGAAAGATTTATGTTACGTATGGTATAAATACTACGTCTGCAAAAAGTTAACACTCATTCCTGGTTCAAAGGCAATTATAAGGTGAGCCTGTGTTGTTGAATCAGTCTTTGAATCTGAATGACCCTGTAGAACATTAGACAAATCACTAATTCTTCTAGTTGGTTGTGTTCAAACTTAATTCATGAGAAAGTATGCAAATAGTGTGAGTCTGTTGCTAATGGTAAACGTGCTGGTAAGCATCAGAAAAGAAACATTACTTTTGATAACAGTAAAATGTAAAAAAAAATGAAGTTAATGTAGATCATGGAAATTTTAAGTTTAAAGTGAAGTTTTGGAGACTACTTACAAAATGCAAACATATATTTAATGAGTAAATGAGTATGTTAAAAGGAATCATGACTAGTATTACTAGGGTCTACTTTAGATTGATGAATAGTCAAAATGTCAAACGCTCACATGAGTGTAAATGCAGGAAGTCGATGTTTATTTTTTTGGATCGCAGTGCAGTGAGGATCTGAATATTTACGTTTTTCTCACAGTAGTGCGATCTCTGAGTTGGAATATATATTTAGTGGGGGGGGTGCAGGCCCCCACAATAGCGATTTCAAATTTCTGCATTTACACTCATGTGAGCGTTCGACATATTGATTTTTCGTCTATATAATGTAGACCCTATTAATACTCTAGCAGAACTCAAACTAGATCTTACTGATCAGGAGGTTGCCATGTTAATTCTGATGCACTGAGTAAATTGCCCATTTCCTAAAGCATACAAGGATGTTCATGCCTAACTAGGCAGAATGGATTAGATGATAAGTGCCAGAGCACAAGGACCAAATTAAATATTATACATCCCAAGAAGTATTTTTGTCACAAGTGCTTGAATGTATTGAAATGGTGGCCTAAAATGCCAGAGGCTTATAGCATTGTAAATTATTCCAGAAGTGTCAGACATGAATGCGAGCTGTGGAGGACTAGATTCACAATTCCTGTACTTGGACATTCTTTATTGAAAATGTGTTAGGCTTATTCTGTAATGGCTAGAGTAATAGGTATATCCTGGTCATATTGCGATAGTATGGCAGGGCTCAGGATGTAAAAAAACATTTCTCACTGCTGATGGTTGGCTTGCACTGGAATCGGACTAGAATACTAGTGGTTAAAGATGTGTGGTTAGTTCCTTGGGGAAGGTATGAGGCAGTTTCACAAGACCATGTTGTGTGTAGTATGTGTATAATATTAGATTCCCTTGTAAATATGTGAGAGATGTATATCTCAAAATGTTTCCCAGTTTAAAAGTTAAACTTAATGGCTGTAATTGCTTAAGTCCTTTTCCCCTTCTCATGTGTTGGGAAACATTTCAACTAGGAACACTTCCAGTCATTAACAACTTACTGAAAATTTTATAAACTGTTGGAAAAGTGCAGTAGAAGTATTTGCTGTGATTTTCTTAATTGCATTTTTGTATTAACTCTGGTGTTATTTCTGGACACACATACTAGCTAGGAATTTTGGTATGAGAATTTAGAATTGATAGTGAAACAATTTGCAAACTGTTGATTCAATTCATTAGCAGAGTATGAGTTAGTTTTTAATATCCCTTCAGTCTTAATACAATTGACATAATGTAAGGTTTGAATTGCAGTGTTAGTGTACTTTTGATACAATTTTCTTTATTTTTATAGACTTTGGTAATTTTGATTCAGATTTGATTATTATTTTTTTTTATCAAAGTTTGAAAATCCTTACAAATCTTATTTGAACATTAGTTTTATTTGTTGAGATTGAAATGTTATACAGTTTGAAAGACTTCTTTGTGTATTATCTTACCAGTTTAGTGCTCCATCATAATGGATAATTCATGACCTTTGGCTCACACTTGGAAACAATTTAATGCTTTCAGCAGCTTTAATAAGAATATCTTATAAAGTTATGTATCCAAATTCCTCATTTTTTAATGAACAGACTTTTGACATCTTAGTAGTATTTAATAATTCAGTTTATCTTACTATGATTATTTTTTTATACGCACACACTGTGATATTCTATTATCTTGAATGTCAAATGACAAAGAATTCTGATCTGAAATTCCAAAAGGGGAGTTAATATGAACATTGGTTATTAGGTTGCCAGTTTTAGTAGCGATGTTCATGTTTAAACTGAGTTGCATTATGAAAAGGTAGTAACTCCAAATATTTAGTCTAAAAATGTCTTACCAGTATTACTTGTCCAGTTAATATTTGGATAGTTTGTTACTGATTAAGATTAGATGGTGGTTATGCAGTGCATACAGCATATCTAGGCCTGACCAAGGTCTTTGACACTATTTCCCAAGCAAATATTATTGATAGACTTGTAAATCTGAATATAAATCCTTATATTGTGCAATGGATTACTAACTGGTTGTCTAACAGAATGCCTGTGGTTAGAGTAGCAGGTGACACTTCTGAAAGCAAAACAATTGCCAGCGGTTTACCATAGGTCTCAGGTTTGGACCCTCTTCCCTTTTGCATATGTTTCTTAGACCTTCAAGCCAGCACTTCTGGCCTATGGTGCTCCAGCATGGATTAGACCATGTTTTAACTGTTGGTCCAAGGACAGTGGTCTCAAATTAAATGCAAAAAATGTTGCCTATTTCATTTTGGTAAACAAAACATTTTCACTTACTGTATAGTTGATGCGCCTTCCCATTCAGAAACTGTCGTAAGGGATGTAGGTATTTTTGTTGATAATCCCTTATCATTTGACCACCATGTCTCCGTAGTAGTTCAGGAAAGCCTTTTATCCGGCTGATATAATTTCTAAAGACATCCACTAGATTCAAAAGTTTTAATTCCCCTTTACTTGTATCTTATCAGACCCATTATTGAATGTAGTGCTCCTTTTGACATGTATTTATTTAAACATACCACACAACTTGGGAAACCTCCAAAGTTCATAACTAAAAAGATCAGTGGCCTCAAAAACCTTAAATGTCAGGAGAGACTGACAACTCTTTCTCTGTACTCAGTCTTTTACAGACTGCACTGTGGAGATCTGTGTCTAGCTTGTTGTGCCATGAAAGATCCAGGCCTGTTTGATTTCCTATTTCTTCACAGAGCTAATGGTATATCATGTACTCTGTTAAAGGAACTAAACCTTCATCAACAGGTAAACAGGACACACTGGCATGATAGATTTATATCCCATCATATCCCTCACCTGTGAAACAAGCTTCCACTACATGTCAAACAGAGTAGCACCCCTGCCAGCTTTAAATAAACCTAGAAATCAGTTGGGCAGCCTCAAATTCTCTCCTGATCTATCTTGTCTTGCCCTCTTTGAGGTTAAATGGAAATTTTGAATAAGTTTGTTTGGCTAGGCTTGAAATGGTCTGCAGGCCAATTGCCTAGTACATACATCTATGAACCTCTGAACAGTACACATTGAGATTCTAGTAATTTACCCAGACCTGCTAGAAAATCATGATGTTTTTCATTATTCATTGAGAGTAATCTGCAGCTTACAATAAGTCATATCTTGGGCCAGATTTCAAAAGACTTGCTGTCAGTGTAAGTGACTTATTCCAGTGTAAGGGCTGTCTATAAATAGGCTTATACCAGAGGCTGGATTCGAAAAGATTTGCCTTCACCATTAGTGACCTAATCTGAGAGCTAGTCTTTCAGAATCTGGCATATTGTTTTTATTTAAAAACCTTGAAATGTCTGCTGCAATAATTTCCAAGTTTTTGAAAAAATATTTATCCGATTACAATTAACAGAATTATATAAGACATGGTGGTGCAGCAGTAGTGTTGCCGCCTCACAGCAAGAGGTTCTCCTGTTCGATTCTCGGATGGAGCGCCTTCTGCGTGGAGTCTGCATGTCCTCCCCACGGTCAAGTAGCATTTGAAAGACGTGCATGAATGGGCGTGCCTTCGTTGAAGGTTGGGCATCGAGCTGGCACCTCGGCAGTGTAAAAATCTACTGCCAATCATTAGCGGACCGGAGTTCCGCTGTGGCGACCCCTAACTGGGAAAAGATGAAAGAAAAACAACATTGAAGTAACAGTAGTACTCCACCACTTGTAGAATTTGTTTGTATAAATTCATACTTATTAAAGCACTCAAAAACAATATCTTGTATATTCCATGCCTCAATAACTGCTATAATCGTATACTTTAAGTAATTCATTGTTTGTTTCCAAGGCTTTTTGCATTATAGTAATACCCATTCATAGCAGTATTAGTTCTTTCACTTCCTGTTTTTCCATCTGCCTCTTGTTTTTGTCCTTTTCCTAAAAATGTTTTACGTCAGCCATTTTAGCATTTACTCACTCTCCACTGTAATGACTTAAACAAGATACCAGCATTTGACAACATTCTAATGTCTGCTATACCATCTTCCAAGGATGTTATGATTTGAATTGAGTGAACTGTGCAAAGTTGCTTCAGCCAGGTGTTTGAACTGATGACTTTTAGTATACTGATAAACCATGACAATGTCGGTTTAATATTAGTAAGCACTATTTTAATATTTCTGGTTTCAGCAATTTCCAGGATGTCAAAGATAACATTTTTCTTGTGATTTAAGAGTGAATGTTTAAGGTCATTGTTTCCACCATGTGTAATTACATATGTAGTTGACATTACTCTCTACCATATCAGCAGTGGAATCTCAAATAAATTGACAGTTAGGAGAGGTGAAACAGTGGCATTGATTTTATTTGACTTGCATAACTTATTATGAAAAGGTATCACTATAAAGTTACTCACTATGACACTTTTGTCCTTCATTGTTAGTTTTTGCTTTAGTCTGACCCATTAATTAGAGGGTGTTCCATGTTATATCATTTTTAATTTTTTTAATTTTCTTTTATTTGTTTTTATCCTTTACTTATTTGAAGTATATGTATAATTTTACAAATTATTTAACTCAACAATTTCGTCATGGTCTGGCATCTTATATTACTTTCCAAGTGGTCTTTTTTATTCTTTTTGCTTAAACAATCAATTATTTCATTCATCACTGTTACCCCTTGAATGTTTTTTTTTTTTTGCATGCTAAGTCTGACACCATGATTTCTAGGTGTAGCGAAGTCAAGATTAGTTTCATTGTTCCCATTCGCACAAACATTGTGTAATGGTGGGATTTCATCAGCTACTTGTGGTGTAGGATTTTCAGAATTGTGTTTCAGCAGGTTCAGACCAAGTTAATTTCTTGGGTAGTACCAGTCAAGAGATGACAAATTAATAAATACTGAAGTTATTATCTTTAAAGTGATCAGATGACTAAATTATATGACTTATGAGAAACTATATAGGTTTGGTACATACGTGGAGTTAGTTTTGATGAATTACAATAATTTTAAGGGTGAAAGCACTTAACATTTGATATTTTATTTGTTAGAAAGCACGTTTTACTTGTTTTATAACCTGCTGCAAGTACATTTCTTGGTGATGAATGAAAGTGGTGTTCTGCATTTGGTCTGTTTTTAGAGACCTGGAATACTTTGATTAAATGTCTTTCCAAGGAAGGTGGGGCTGCAAGTTTTTTCTTAGAAGTGTGAGTCTCCATTTTGTCCATTACTGCAGCAGATGAAATTTTAGAGGTGAGGTGATGGACCTTTGGTGTTCATACTTGCATGATGCTAGAAGAACCGGGACACTACATATCTAGAGGCAGGAGATTCAACCCAAACCACTGCAGAGGTTGAACCCTAAAGAATAGTGGTGGCTTCATGTGGATATGGATTAGCCCATAATATGTAAATTAAACTGTATTGTAGAAGTGTAAAAAGGGAGCGAGAGAGAGAGAGAGAGCGAGAGAAAAGATGTTCATAGCACCAGAGCCATCTTGCCTCCCTGGAAAATCTACAACATGCTTAACATAGTTTTGTAAGTGTTTTTTTTTCTTACCAACATGACAATGACAGATGCAACTAATGGGCAAGTTTGTGTTAGCTCTGTTTGTAAACCGCTCTTAGGAAGTCAAAGCCATCAGTTACAAATGCTTTTGGATAGGCTGTATGTCTTGAGAAATAATCAACCCTTACTTGGCTTTGGATATTCAGGATAGGAAATACAAGGTCAGGAAGATGAAAGAATATTCCATTGATTTCTCTGGGTATACAGACTATTTTCTTTGATCACTGTTGCAGTCTCAACTGTAGGATTTCTGCTGCAAGTATTCACCTAACTGTCCAGAGTTCCAGAGTTGTGCTTCCCTTCCCTCACACCAGACCAACTCCACATTCCATGGAATGTAGACAGGTTCCCAATGTTGCTGCCATCTTCTCTACCTTCTTATCACAGTGAATATACTCATATATGTTGAGCAACCATAAGTCTGGATGTACAAACTGGGATATATTTCTTACTATAGTAATAACCGACAAATTGAGGGTGTGGTATATTGAAAATTTTATCCACGGTTTGTATGGTTTAATCACGAGGTGAAGCCCAAGTGATTAAACAAAGCCAACAGTGGGTACATTTTCAATATACCACACCCAGGAGTCCGTTATTGCTGTTATACAATGACTTTATTTAAGAACAAAATGTGTTACTTTTCTTAAACAGTGTCTTTGTATAACAGTGCCATGGTGTTCTTCCACATTGTTTCCTGATTCCACTGCTTTGTTGATGTACTGTGTATATGCAGTACATCAGTGCTTTGGAAAGCAAGCAACATAGTTAGGAAGATCTCCATTGCTTTTTTTTGTTTGGTTGGAATTTTTGGGAAAAAAAAGAAAGCTGTAACCTTCATGCAGTTCAAAGGTACAAGAGACGGGGAAAATACAAGGAAAATCAAGTATGTTTCTTTAGATGTTCTTCGTGTTTCACTGTTACAGTCATCACATTTGGGTTATCTGCTTGCAATAGCCCTCAGTCGGCCTGATTATCAAAGTCTTGGGTCCTGCATCGGTTGCTGTCTCATCTTCCGTGATGTCAGGTAGTCAGGGGTATAAAGCATGCAGCCGACGCCATTACACCAGTCTTTCTTGCCGTGCGGTGCCAGAAGCAGTTCGCAAGTGCCGGTCGGACGAATCCAGAAATTTTCATTTTCGAGTTTCAGAACCAAAGTCTATAACTAAAGCTTAAGTACCCCGTTGGGGAAACTTTTTCTTGCTCTAAACCGATGTCAGTAAAAGTCAATAATTGTATTTGTTTTGGAAAGCAAATACCTCATAAAGATTTCCATTCGTACTGTAGTCCTTGCCTAGGCCCTGACCACGATGTACCTCGCTGTCAGTTTTGTGCCTTATTTAAGCAACAAACTATTTGTCGTCTGTATATTTACGCTTCTAAGTATTTTGGTACTCGGTTCAATTATCCAGATATGTCTTCAGTAAGCCATCTGACTACCGACATTCCGTAAAAATGCAAAGATAAAGACAGAGACAGACTGCCTAGGTCCAAAGCTGCCAACGACGCTTCTCCTAAGCCAGTCACCAGTTCACCGGTACTCAATGAGGCACTTTCGCAGCCCCTGATACCTGCTAATTCAGATTTGCAGGCCTCTACTGAGACCCATTCAGAGTTCGGTATGCCGCGAGATGCTGCAACTGTGGAACCTGTGGATGTCTCTAACTTGGAAGAGTCCAGAGCCACTGTGCAGTCACCGGCTTCTGAGGGTGTATTCAGGCCTACTGACTTGCAAATTAAACCGATGCCATCTTCTTCTTCAAGGCCTAAAACTCGAACCATGCCTAGAAAACCAACACCCTGACCGCATGGTCAGGCCTGTATGCCTAAAAAAACAATGATAAGAATGGCTGAAGACCTTATTACTTTAATCAGGGGAAGCCAACCTTCCCCCTCTAAGAGACCTAGGACTGAATTTGCTTATAATACTTCTGACCAGGAGTCTGAAATTTCTGATGTTAAGTTGTCCACTCTCACCTTCGTTCTTGCTGGATGGGTTCAGAGCTGATCCTAGGCTCCAACTCTGCCACTTACTATAGTTTGAGAGCTCTTTACTGGCTCAAGGCTACCCCTTATCCCAGAATGCCCAGCACCAGCTGCCCAGATCTCATTTGCCACTTTAGCTGTGAGGTTGCGATCAATACTGGCTCAGGCTTAGTATAATTTTTTGTCTCTTTTCAACTCAAATATTGTGCTTAAAATTTGATATAATTCTTCTTTGGTAGTAGTTTGTAAGTTTCTTTTATTGTAACCCCCCTTATCTTGTCCTTGTGTTTTACTTTTGTGCTGAGTTGGGCCTTCGCCCTTTAGTTGCTAGGCCTTCTGTTATTCCCTGAACTCATTTAACTTAGGGAGTCCCCCCCCCCCCTTAAGGACAGCCATTTAAGTTAGAGGCTCAAAACCTCTGGTTTTAAAAAATGTGACTCATGCTGTCAGAAGATGTCTCTGACAGCATGGGCACACTAGTTGTGTTTATTGCTTGGGAGCTGTGCACCTGCAGGACTCTAGTGCTGTTTGTCATACCTTTAGTCCAAGGTTCCTGCAGGAGCAGAAAAACAAGCTTATCCTCCGTGGGTTATTAAAACAGGATTCTCTGGCTAAAGCATCTCAGCCAGTGAAACCTTTGAAACCACTCAAGCCATTGGCTCAGTGTTTGTAACCAACCTGTGAGCTTGACAAACCAAGTGTGTCGGTGCCGGCTGGCACCGACAAGACTACCCCTCCGTCGGCTCCAACTGTTACTTCGGAGCAGTTTCAGAGCCACAAAGGAGCTAGGTCTCCTTCTTTGGAGCCAATTTGCTCAGTGCCACAGTCACCATTACTTCAAAGCAAGTCCAGTCATCGCTCATCTTTCCACTCCTCTCGATCCTCGAGTTTATCGGATCAGGATGTGGACAGAGTGGTCAGTAGGTTGCTTAAGTCACAGGCCCTTGCTAAAATGCTTTTGAGCCTACCTCAACAGGCTTCGGCTCCATCCGCTTCGATTCTGATTCCTCTTCCGACTGTACTTAGTTTGGAGCCAAAGTCCATGGAAGCTCCAATAGTGGTTCCTTCGGCTCCGATGACATCCTCATTGGCTCCAACATTGGCTCTGATTACCTTGGTTCTTCCTACCATTGATGTATCTGGGCACCGAAGCTCTCTCATTGGCTCCAAGGGGGGGAAGTGGCATTGGACCCTTGTCCGACCCCGCTCTCCCTCTCGGAGCGTCTGCTCAGTTGAGCTCAGCTCCCACATCGGCCTTGGAGTAGGGTGGTATTCCTGTCTCTTCAGAGCGGGAGCTCTCCTTGTGTCGAGACCATGACACTTTCAAGGTCATGCGGAGAGTGCTGTCCCCACAGACGGCTCCACTATTGGTTCCATCGGCTCCATCCCCCTCGGTGCCTGTGACAACCTCTGCTCCTCCAGCCCCAAAATGTAGGGAGCCTGTGCCCCAGGACACCCCATGGGTGAACCCTCTTCTTCCGAAGCTTCCTAGAGCATTTTGAGCATGCTCCCCAGAAGAAAACATGCAAGAGGAAGCACCTAGATTCCCCTGAGTCTGTCACCTCAGATACAGATCTGAATGAATAGGCGGGGTCCCCAAAGTCCCCCTCTGAAGATCTTCCTTTTTCGGACATCCTTGAGATTCTCAGGCAGAGGCATAGCTGGACTTCCTAGCCCCCTCTGAGGATGAGTCTGTATACCTGGACGCATTTGGTTCCTGACCTTCCACCTCCTGGGTGTCTCTGCCTTTTGATCCACTCATGTCTGTAGTGTCTCGAAAGGCTTGGTCAGCTCCAGATTCCATGGAACCTGTCCCGAGGAGACCCAATAAATTCATCACAGCTCCCCAAGACAAACAAATCTTAACTAAAGGTGTCCCAGTTGATGCCATGGTGGTAGCAGCAGCCACAAAGAGAGTTAGCTGAAACCTTTTCATCTGTCCATCCACCTAATAAAGACTCTCATACGATGGACAGATATGGGAAGTGAATATTTTCATTAGTGACCTTCTCCCTTAGGTCCCTGAACTATCTTTCCCATTTTACTAGACTTCAGAGGGATCTCCTAAAAGAGCTTGGAGATGCCCTATAAGATCCCACAGCTGAGGGAGCTTCAGCCAAGGTAGCTACCCAGCTTGCGACTCTTAATTCAATAGTCAACTCCTCCATGAGGCTTATTTCATACTCAGCCGATGGAGCAAGTACAGCTGCAGGAACTGGAGTAGCTCTTAGGAGACATTCTTGGCTGTGGCTGTGTCAGTTTGCGGAACATTTCAGAGCGTCCTTCACCAATATCCCCTTTGATGGCTCCTCTCTCTTTGAGCCTCAGGTGAAAGACATGCTTACCAGGTGTCAGCAGGAAGGCAAGACGCTCTCTGATGTCGGAGTCCATTTTTCCACTCCTACCAGACCATACCCAAAAGGTCAGAAGGGTGGAAAGATGTGGTTTTGAAAATCCCAGGGACCCTTGCCTGATGCACGTGGTGAATTTTCCTCCAGGGGCAGAGGGGGAAATAATAACAATGGCAGATGCCGCCCTCGTGGCAGAGTAGGTCCGCAAAATCAGGGTGACAGAAATATGTTCTCTTCCAAACCCTGTCAACATCCCTGAAGGGATGCCTGACTGCTCAACTGTGGAGGCAGTCAGGGGAAGGCTTTCATTGTACCCAACCGCCTGGAAAAATATTACAAAAGACAAATGGGTACTAGCCATTATATCCGGAGGTTACAAGATTCCCCTTCATCAACCCCCTTTTGTTTCAAAAAAATCCATCCCAGATGTTCCACCCAATCTAAGGCATTAGGCAGTCACAGAAGTATCACGACTGCTAGAAAAAAGACCCATCCAAGAAGTCACCGCAGACCAAATAGGATCCGGAACTTACTCAAGATTCTTTTTAGTGCCAAAAAAGACGGGACTGGAGACCAATTCTGGATCTCAGCAGGTTAAACAAATAATCTGTACAAAAAGAAAAGTTCCGGATGGTAACACTGCAGTCCATTCTCCTCTTTCTGGGTCAGGACAATTGGATGTGCTCCATAGATCTTCAGGACGCATACTGTCATATAAAAATGGACAGACAGTTCAGGAGATTTCTATGCTTCTGGCTAGGGGCCAGTCATTACCAATTCAGAGCTGTGCCCTTTGGTCTCATCACAGCCCCCAGGGTGTTCAACAAATGCATGGCAGTAGTCACTGCTCACCTGAGACGTCAAGGATTCCAGGTGTTTCCTTATCTGATTGATTGGCTCCTCATTGCTGTCACCAGGCAACAACTTATAGAAGCACGAGATTACACCATCACATCCTGTGCTCAACTAGGCATCACAATAAACTTCGAAAAATCTGCCTTGTTGCCCTATCAATCTATTACATACGTAGGAGCAGAGCTAGACACAAGAAAAATTATTGTAAAATTGCCACAGGAAAGAGTTTCCATTATTCGAAAACAGGTGTCACTTCTCTTGAGGAGCAAAAGAATTCAAGTCAAATATGTTCTTCAAGTTCTAGGGTCCATGGCAGCAGCCGTTCTTCTAGTTCCCTTAGCATGCTTTCACATGAGAATCCTTCAGTGGCTTCTTTTCACACAATGGTCCTTCCAGGAATTACCCATGTCTCACATGATGCTAATTACGGAATCTTGCAAAAGACATCTTTCCTGGTGGATGGTCTCCCCACTAGTTTCTCAAGGCAAACCTTTCATGGAACCCCATCTGGTTACCACAGTGACCACGGACGCTTCCCTGATAGGGTGCGGGGGGCATTATCTAGGGAACACAGTCCCAAGGCACTTGGCAACCTCATGAGTACCACTTGCACATTAACATCCTGGAAATGAGAGCGGTGTTCCTAGCGTTGCAAGCCCTTCAAGACTCTCTCCCTGCCGGGACAATTGCAATATAGACGGACAATATGTCAGTGGTTTGGTACATCAACAAACAAGGTGGAACCAGGTCTTACCCCTTATGCCGAGCGGCCCTCAGACTGGGCAATGGGCGATTTCCTCCCAAGTTTTCTGATAGAAATGCATATCCCTGGGACATCCAGCATGATAGCAGACAGGCTCAGCAGGGTTATCCTCATGCCTCACGAGTGGTCTCTGAAACAGGAAATTGTGGATCTTATTTTCCACAAATCGGGCCAGTCTTGCTGCTATCTATTTGCCTCTCCCCTCAACAACAAATGCAGCAGCTACTTCTCCCTTGATCCTCCTCCAGGTCAGACACCCAGGGATGCTCTAGTCCACGATTGGCCTCAGGGACTCCTTTATGCATTTCCCCTTTCCCCATAATTCCAAAAGTCATTCAGAAAGCAAAATCGTTGGGTTGCAAAATGATCCTCATTGCTCCCTATTGGCCTTGACAGATTTGGTTTCCGTTCCTTCACCCCCACCTTCTAGCCCAGCCTTGGATTCTGGATCCAGTACGGGACCTCTTGATTCATCCATCAGGTGGGCTACACCAATCCCTCCAATCTCTCAAGCTCACAACTTGGTTACTCTACTTCCAATCCTAGCCAGGCTCCCCAATATTTCCCCAGCAGTGCGTGATATTATTGTTTCCTCCCATAAGACAAATACAAGGAAAGTCTATGCTAGCAAATGGAAAAGATTCTCTTACTGGGCAGAATCCAGGAATTTAGATACTTTTACAGCTCCTGTACATGAGATTTTGGACTTCCTAGCAGAAGTGTTTTGTTCTGGTGCAGTGGCTGCTACCATCAGAGTACAACTGGCTGCCGTTTCAAATTTTCATGTCGGAGCTTCTAACTCCAGCATAATGTCTCTCAAACTCTGTAAGACATTCATGAGAGGCACATCTCTACTTAGACCCTCAGTGAAAGAGCCACTTCCACCTTGGGATCTCAGTTTGGTTCTTGCCTCCTTGATACTGCCACCCTTTGAACCAGCAGCATCATGTGCCGTGAAGTTTCTCTCTTGGAAAACTCTTTTCTTAGTTGCTATTACTTCTGCCAGACGTGTTTCAGAACTTCATGCACTATGTACCTAGTTTTTGTTTTTACAAAGACAGGTTTTCCCTGAGAACTGACCCATCTTTTCTACCTAAAGTTTGTTCAGACTACAATTTGAATCAATCCATTGAACTCCCTGTATTTTTCCCTAATCATTCTAACAAGGCAGAATACAGATTACACCAATTGGATGTGCATAGACAACTGCGTTTCTATCCATAGAACTAAGGAAATTAGAAAATCAGATCAGTTGTTCTTTTCATTTGCTAACAACAAGCAAGGCCTTCCAGTTTCTAAAGTAACATTGTCAAAATGGTTATCGGACACCATAGTCCATACCTACCACTTGCGACAAAAAGATTTTCCAACAAAACCCAAAGGTCATTTAACCAGGTCAGTAGCTACTAAGGTAGCATTTCAGTCTAGATTGCCCATAGATTCAGTTTGTGCAGCAGCTACGTGGGCAGATCCTCATACATTAATTTCTCATTACAAAGTAGATGTGGTCTCCCGGGTCAGAGCTTCCTTTGGTTCCACGGTTCTGAAGAGTCTGTTCCAATTAGCCACCCAGGATTGAGATGCTAGGGACACTGTCCCATCCAGCAAGAATGAAAGCGAGATTGGACAACTTAATATAAAGAAGTTATGTACCTACCATAACGTTCCATGTTAGTTGTCCTTCATCTCGACTTCCTTCTTGTGTCCCCCCCTCCTTCCCCCTTCCTTGCAGATTGAGAGGAGTTTCTCAATGGTTTCACTGGCTAATTTGTTTTGTTGTTAGTTGCTTCTCAACCAAACCATGACAATTAACTGTATATCCAGGTTTATTAATGGATTATCTTTTATAATTATGTCTAGTGTGAGCTATCTCAACTGAGATCTGGGTAGCTGGTGCTGGGCATTCTGGGATAAGGGGTAGCCTCAAGCCAGTAAAGAGACCTCGAGCTATAGTAAATGGCCAGGTCACAGCCGAGGATCGGCTCTGAACCCATCCAGCATGAAGGAAGGTGAGATGAAGCACAACTAACATGGAACGTTATGGTAGGTACATAACTTCTTTTTTCCTCTAATGACCAGGATTTACCCTTATCTACCTATGAGGATTCTGATGCAGCGGACTCTCTTCCCTCTGCTCTCCCCCCCCCCCCCCAGAGGATTTCTCTTTTGGTGAAACCTTGCATACAGGGTGCATTTTCGTTGGGAATGCCAGGATTATTCTGATTCTAAAAAGAGGCTTAGAGATTTCTTACTCATGCCCCAGCACAGGCCTTTAGCTATCCCTCCTGTATTAGCATAGCCACCCTTAGGTATAGGCCAACTAGGCGGCTGCCTAGGGCGCCGCTCTAGTAGAGGTGCTTTTCCAGTATTTACTTGGTGTAGGTAGACTAGGATGGGGGCACCTGATGGTGTGGTGGGGGGCACCGTGAAGCCCTTTTGCCTAGGGCACCAGTTGACCTAAGGCCGCTCCTGTGTACTAGACCTTGTTGATGATGCCTTTTTTGGAATCTAGCTTGGCCCCTGACTCCTTACCTCCTGTTCCCAGAAAACCTGATAGATATTACAGGGTTCCTGACTCTCACAAGTTCCTTTTTAAAAATCCTACTGCGGATCCTGAGACCATTTCACAGGAACCAAAGGGCATTAAGGCTACTTCTGCCAAAAATCCTACCCCCTCTGATAGAGACTCCAGGGCGCTGGATAGATGGGGTAAGAAGGTATACACTTATGCAACCTTGGCCATTTGGGCCTTAAACTGCCAGTTTCATATGTTAAAGTATTAGCAGCATATTACTGGATTGCTTAAACAGAAAATTATGTTGATTCCTGAATGTGCTGAAAATAAGGATTTACAGGATTTAATGCCTTCTGCTGAACAGGTTGGAAAACATACTTTGCAATGTGGTTTTGATTCACTAGAGGCATCTTGCAGGGCTGCTGTCACTGGTCTGTACTTAGAAGGCATGCTTGGCTTAAGGAGCAATCCTTGCCAGATCATGTTAAAACTAAATTACTGGATGCTCCCTTAAATCAGGACTGCATGTTTGGCAACAAAGCAGAAGAAGTTCTTAAAAGATGGAGGAAAAAGCTAAATCTATGCAAATTGTTAAAGTTTTCCTACAAGTACAGCCTCCAAGATTTAGTAGGCATTGACCCTCTAAGAATTGGTCCTTTCCTGCCTCTTCCAGGACTTGTCAGTCCAAACCCAGACCCAGCAGAACACCCAGGCTTCAGTCCCAGGGTACAGACAGGACTAAGCAGTGGGGGGCTCCCACTTCCAAATCAGGGAGTAGTAAGACTCCCCCTATGGTAAACTGTCTCAATAACTTAATTTTAAAACTTCCAAGCACTTCTCAACTGACTGCTCCTTTAGGGAGAAAGATTGCTCTGCAGGCAAAAAACTGGGAACTCATTACACAGGACAAATGGGTTTTAAATATAGTTTCCCAAGGATATAGATTTCACTTGCACACGTTACCAATCCCAAACGGTTGGCCAGATCTACCCCCAAATCAGTGGGCAGAGGCTCAACAGCAAGTACTCTCTCTCTTAAGCATAAAGGCTATTCAAACTGTACCAGAAGAGGAAAAGGGACAAGGTTTCTACTCACGACTTTTCCTGGTACCCAGAAAAGACAACTCATGGCATCCTATCCTGGACCTGTCTATCTTAAACACCTTTTTGGAGATTCCAAAATTCAAGATGCTAACTCTTCACCAGTTGCTTTCAATGCTAGGCAAAGATGCCTGGTTGGCAACACTCGATTTAAAGGAAGCCTACCTGCACACCCTAATCAGGGAATCTTGCAGAAGATACCTATGCACTATCA
Source organism: Protopterus annectens (assembly GCF_019279795.1). Taxonomy (NCBI): domain Eukaryota; kingdom Metazoa; phylum Chordata; order Ceratodontiformes; family Protopteridae; genus Protopterus; species Protopterus annectens. The sequence continues at coordinate 1,767,344,923 of NC_056735.1, read as the reverse complement.
GTTCTCTGCACTGCCCTTTGGCTTATCTGCTGTGCCCAGGGTATTCACAAAGTGCCTAGCCCCAGTCATTGCATTTTGCAGGCAAAGAAATATTCAGATATACCCATACCTGGACGATTGTCTAATTCAGGCAGAAAGCCAGGACATACTTTTGAATCATCTGGCATTTGTACCAAAGGTGCTAATTTGTCTGGGGTACACCATAAACGAAAATAAATCACATCTGGTACCCTGTCAACAAATTATATTCTTGGGAGCAAGCTTGAACACAACTTCCCAGATGGCTTTCCTCATGTCAGAGAAACAAATTCATTTGACAACTTACTTCATACTAATGGCCACAAAAACCCTGCTATCTGCAAGGCAAGTACTGCAAGCCTTGGGTTTCATGGCCTCCTGCATTCTACTAATTCCATATGCAAGACTGCATATGAGGAAACTACAATGGTATCTAAAAAGCCTATGGTGTCAACATTCTCAGGATCTAGAAGCAATGATTCCTATCATACCTTGCCTACGGTTAGAGTTCCTTTGTTGGGCAGAGGACTGCCACCACAACAAGGGACTACCATTCCCTCTACCCCCTGCCACCCAAACCCTAACAACAGACGCATCAGACTATGCATGGGGGGCTGACCTGGCAGGGAAGTGCATTCAGGGCAAATGGAACCAAAGTCAAATGCACCTGCATATCAATCAAAAAGAAACATTAGCTGTCCAGAATGCTCTTACAGCCTTCAAGGACCACATTCTTCCAGGACAATTAATGGTAAAGACGGACAACACCACTGTTATGTGGTACATAAACAAGCAGGGGGTACCCATTCTTACCCCCTCTGCAGACTAGCCGTGGGTCTGTGAAACACAGCCTTGAGTTATCAAATGCCATCTACAGGCTCAATTCATGCCAGGAAAACTACATACACTGGCAGACGAACTAAGCAGAAATCTCATTGACCCACACAAGTGGAAACTGGAACCAAAGACTTTCAACATATTGATAAACAAATGGGGGATCCCAGATATAGACCTGTATGCCTCCCCCCAGAACTACCAATTGGAGAAATTCTGCACAAGGACTCCTCACAAACAAGCTTGGAAAGTGGATGCTCTGTCCTTCAGCTAGAAAAATCTATCAGTTTATGCCTTTCCTCATCTGCCTGTCCTCCCCAAAGTACTACTAAAGATCAAACAGGACAAACCAAGGATGATATTGATTGCACCAGAATGGCCATGCCAACACTGGTACCCCCTCTTGCGCAGTGTGTCACTGCTGGCTCCATGGCACCTGCCTCAGACCCCTACCCTGTTGTCACAGCAGGAGAACCAGATTCTGCACCCTCAGCTTCAAACCCTGAACATGGCAGCTTGGCTAATTACCTAATTACCTAATCTCTCCATTACCATCCCTCAGTAAACAAGTGTTGGATGTCATTTTGAAGGCAGGGAGGCCTGGTACTAAAAAATCCTATGCTGAAAAATGGAAAAGATTCTGTGCCTGGAGCCAAACTCAAGGGATGGGCACAGCAGCACATAATTTACCTCAGATTCTTCAATACTTAACTGAGATGCTTCACAAGGGCCTTTCTTTTTCATCCATCAAAATTCATGCTTCAGCCACATTTCATCTCATTATAACACAGAACCACCCCTTTCTCTCATTCACTGCTCAAGCAGTTCCTCAGAGGGGCCAAAAACTTAAGACCACCCAGGAGAGCCCCTACTCCAGCCTGGGACCTTAACTTTGTATTGGAAAAAACTCACTCTCCCTCCTTTTGAGCCAGCAGCAAGTGCAGATTTAAAATTACTTTCTTGGAAAACAGCCTTCCTTTTAGCAATCACTTCAAGAAGGGTATCTGAATTACAGGCCCTTATGGCAGTGGAGCCTTTCATCGTCTTTCATGCGGACAGGGTGTCCCTCAGGACCAATTCCTCCTTCATGCCCAAGGTGGTATCCAGTGTGGCTCTTAATCAGTCCATTCATTTGCCAACCTTCTTTTCTAATCCACAGAACAAAGGGGAACAGATACTGTACTCCTTAGATTTGCACAAACAACTTAGATTTTACTTGGACAGGACTAAACCACAAAGGAAATCTGAAAAACTGCTCGTGGCATTTGCTGCAGGGCAGAGGAGAAGGCTATTTCAAAACAAACCATTTCTAAATGGACAGGCCATTGCATTCATTTCTGCTATAAGCACCATGGAAAACCTATCCTACAGGGGATTAAACCCCATTCCACCAGGGCTGTATCTACCTCTACAGCCTTTCTCAGAGGTGTCCCTACCAGGGACATCCTAGAAGCTGCTACCTGGAGTTCTGTACATACTTTCACCAAGCATTGCCATTTGCCAATTTTTTCTAAATCCAGAGCTGGCTTTGCCACTGCAGTCTTGCAGGGCCTTTTAGCTGGTCCTAATGCTATCTAAATCCCTCCTCCCATCCTTAGCTTTGAGAATCTACCCAAATGTGATGACTGCAACAGTGAAACACGAAGAACATAGTACAGTTGTGTACATTTATCATAAATGTAGATGTTCGAGTGTATTCACTGTTGCAGTCCTGGTTGCCCTCCCTCCAGCCCCTTGACTTCTCTTGGCTATACCTATACTCTCCTTTACTATGCTTAAAAACTTTTTAGTGTATCTGCTTTTTTGTTGGAGGTATAACCTTGTGTATGTGTGTATATATATATATATATATATATATATATCTATATATATATATCTATCTATATATATCTATCTATCTATATATATATATATATATATATTTAATTGCTTCCCATTGAGAAGGCACCTGACATCTGGGGGCAAGAAAAACTGATGTAATGGTGTCAGCTGCATGCTTTATACCCCTGACTACCTGACGTCACGGAAGATGAGACAGCAACCGATGCAGGACCCAAGACTTTGATAATCAGGCCATCTGAGGGCTACTGCAAGCAGATAACCCAAATGTGATGACTGCAACAGTGAATACACTTGAACATCTACATTTATGGTAAGTGTACACAACTGTACTTTTTGCAGAATGTACCTGATTTTTCTTGTATTTTCTCTGCTCCACATACCTCTCCACCTCTAATTTTTTGAGAAAGATTTTTCAGTGTAAACCTTGGCTCTAGATGATTATCACTGTTGCAGTGACACCCCAACCCTGTATGCAAAAATAGGAAAATGGGATGAGGATTAATGGATTTGCATTGTCTGAAGGAAATAGTCTGAAACTGAAATGCATGACATTATTTAGTGACTTGGTTCCTCATTGATTTCTCGGAAAACCACATATTTTATAAGGAATGAAGTCGCTGAATAATGACACATATTTCAGTTTTAGACTTTCTTTCCTTCAGACTAATGCGTGTCTTCACATACCATTAGATAAAGTCTGGCCACTCTATAATACTTTAGCGGCTGGACTTTTACCTTCATTATATTCTTGATTTACAATGGGCATGCTGATTGGGCTGACCACTCGTTTTTGAAAGGTAATGGCCAGTCATTGTATAATTCGTGTTACTGTATTTTGATAACTATTACTAGGATAATTGTCCTTGTTGGCAATTAATGTTTCTGGTGGTTTATCATATGTTCACCCCGGAAAAGGTTAGTGTGTGCATATATGCACCAGATACCTCACCAAGGTTTCCATTCTTGGTGCCTTCACTCCTTGGGTCCCAACCATGATGTGCCCTGTTGTGGGTTTTGTGTGGAACTCGGTGAAAAAAAAACAAAACAAAGGGAGTTCGTCTTCCTGGCCTATATGGACTGTCTGTAGATTCAGTCCCTTAGCAAATCTGAGTTACTGTAGCCTACCCTAGTGAAGATCAAGATAAAGTTGCTCTGGCAGTTTCTGCAGAGGATTAAGGCTGAGAACTGAAGTCTCTGTGGTACAGTGTTTGATTCCGTCAGCCCTCATTTGCCTGCTGTGTGAGGTTGAGCAAGTCATTAAACCAGACATTTCTTGAGGGCAACTAGATGTTTTGGGCTAGGCTCCTTAATGGTCCCCTGAACTGCAAGCCTATAAGTATTAAAATTAAACTTTATCACTAACCAAGCCTATTCACTGTCTTTCTCTCTCTTTATCCCTCTCTTTCTCTTCTATAATTACACTAACATGCTCTTCTGATTTCCACATTCCTGTAATAATGAGCATATGCCCACCAAACTCGACTAGTTATTTTTTGTAACTTTCGTTGTCATTATATGAATGATAAATACTGAAGTTAATCTCTGCATCGAACACTCCCAACTATAGCTATGTTAACTGAGAACCACGTTGCCCAGTTTGGTAATTACGTGTTCCAATTTTATTTTCAAATGAACTGCAAAAATCTAATTGTAATGGAGAAGTGGCAGATGTGTCAACACCTACTCATATGATATGCTGTTATTTTTAACCTGTACCCAAAAAGTTTATATATTGCATATGTTAAATGCTATTACACTGCAGTGTATCTGTTCACATTATTATATATGTTCACACATTGCTGTTTAATTCTTGTTTAATTTTCTGGAACTTTCTCCTTAATGCTCCACTGAAAGTAGTCAGTTATGCTCAGTTGAACTATCTTGGTAATCAAACAGAATTAAGTAAATAAAGTGGAGTTCAGAGGCAGCACGCCCTATGAGCTACCAAGGTTCTAGCAGCAGGTTGCATTTCTGCGTGGATGATACCTGAACAGCAGGCATCCACAATTTCACATACACTGTCACATGGAAGTTTCTTACCACCCCTACAATCTGAGCCTTTCTCAGGAATGTTTCAGGTTGGTTCAAGAGTTCCCATATTTTTTTCAGAACCTACAGCCAGGATCAAATCAGCCATTTATTACCCCTGTGATTCTGATGGTTGGGAGGAACTGGATTATAGCTCTCACAATATACTCGTCATTCGGATATGACAAAGATGATGACACTTTGTCTTCTGTGTCTACACCAGATAACCTGTCGTTTGTAGGAACTGTTTCATCAGCAATAGACCAAAGGATGCATTTCAGGAGACATCTCTGGATTTCCAACCCCCTGTTGTCTTGAGACCTGAACATTTTATAGGGTGCAGGATCCTTACAAATCCTTATACAAGAGTCAGTTATATTAATTCTGATTTCTACCCTGTGCAGTGTCCCATTTGCCCCCATCGCCTGTCTGAAGTTGAGGAGCAGAAAATAAATCCTCAAATTATCTCAACGCCAACAATGGGGGAAAATTTCCTTCAAGCGTTTAAGACCAAATATATATGCATGTAATGCTAAACTGTAGGTAATAACTCAGTCTTCAAGCTAAGCAAAGTTATGTATCTGTGTAGTACCTCTTTGATAAACTTTGTCAAACACCTTTGCTAAACTGTACCAAAGAGCTATGCTAACTGCTTGCTCCAGGTCCTAATGTACAATCATTGAGTGAATGTTATTTAAGCAGCTAAAAATTATGCTTGATTAAATAATTCACAGTATTGCTAGAAGGGACCAGTTGACACTTGTACAGTGCTAGCTGTACCTCCTAACAGCTTTTATCTGAGGTAGCTACCCTGTTGGCCTCACCCTTGCTAGGACTTCGACAAAAATCTAGTGACTGTTCCAGCTTTAGTACCCCTGTGTTTACTGCAAAAGGATGCAAGTTTGTTCAAGGATCAGCATTCTTCCCAAAGATTAGGTAATTTGAATCTGAGACTGTTTTGGGAAGACTGTCTGTACATCAACAATGATAGCCTTTAGAACCCTGAAATGTCAAATCCGCATAACATAACTGTAAACTATTCTCATTAAACTAAATAAGACACTTGTTTGAGTTATAATGATTCTTTGGAAGGACATACAAGTCAGCCTTGTCCAGACTAATTCACAAATGGGCAGACATGTTAAGTGTAATGATGACAGCATGTATATTACAGCATCGAATGGTTAAGCTCTGAAACGTCGACACCTAAATGTCGAACGCTCAAAACTGCGACCGGCCAATTACACAAATTTTCTCCCCGTGAAAAAAATTGCTTGGCCAACAAAAAATAAAATACTCTAAAACCCTAATCAAGTGGTGAGCTTGCCCCCCCCCACACACACACCCCCTCTGACGTGGGGGGCTATGCCCCACACAACCCCTTAACTAAATATACCAACTCCCAGGTCGCTGTACATAGCGGAAAAGGGCAAATCCCCGATGACGTCCAAGTGAATTTTTTTCCCTTGGAATAAATTTGTGTAATTGGCCGGTCGCGGTTTTGAGCATTCGATGTTTAGGTGTTGACATTTAAGCATTCAAGAACCTAAGCATTCGACGCAGTAATAGGAAACCTCATGACACTGTGGATGCAACATCTTGGTCTGTTGTGACAGGTCTGTAATTCGAAACCACTTCATGCTGATTATAAATCCATGCCTGAAAGCGTATTTTCTTTTTACAGGGGGCTGTTTTGGGGATCCTTTCTAGGAAATATTCAAAAAGCTGAAAAAAAAAGTTAAAAATTATATAAATTGGTAAAAGCTTTTCCATCTTCCCTTTACAAAATACAGCAAGAATTATCTTATCAAACAGTGGTTGTATTACCAGAAAAAAGACGAACAGCCAAAATCTAATGAGAGTTCCCAAAAAAAAAGTGGTAGTCAGAACAAATAGACAAGTCTGGGTTCTTTAGGGCCAAATCCTTAGTAGGGAGCACCAGTGGCTACATTATCATTGTTCCTCCTCTCAACCAGTATAGAATTTCACCCCAGTACTTAACCCTTCCTACTGTTCTTCCCCATGCTCTTGAAGTTGGAGGCCGGATGGCTTTATTTTGGGGGGAAAAAAAAGAAAAACGTTGTTGAGTATTATAAACCACAATTAAGTTTTTAGCCTGACTCCCAAGGCTGCAGACTGCAGTTCACCATTATATCAAAATGTGACTAGACCATTGAATCAAGACAGTCTTTGACAAGAAACCTTAAAAGAAGAACCCATTGGAGAAGCAAAAGGCTTTTACTCAAGGTTGTTTCTACTACCAAGAAAAATATGGGACATGGAAACAATTCTAGATTTGTCAAAGCTAAACAAATTCCAAAAAAAATTACAAGATTTAAAATGTTGACTCTGCAAGCCCTCTTGCTCCTCCTACAAGGATTCATAAACGCATTCACAGAAATCATAGGTACTTCCTTAGGTTCAAGGGAGGAGGCTTCCATAGTCAGTTTACTTCTTTGCCGTTTGGTTTGGCTAAATCACCTAGAGTCTTTTTCAAATGTTTGTTTCCAGTAATGGTGCACTGCAAGATCAACAGCATTCATATACAGCCATACTTGGACAACTGCTTGATTCAGGTGCAGTCCCAGGAAGATTTCAAGGGGACATTGCCCTACACCCTAATGTGTTTCCAGGCTTAAGTCCAAACTCAATCCAGCCAAGTCAGTAGTATTCCTCGGATCCATGCATTGTAAATAATGCCAGAAGACCTTCCTCCCTCAAGAGAAAGTAGAGTTCCTGCTATCACCTGAATTCCTGACCTACGTCATTCAGTTATTAGCATTAAAGACTGCCATCTCTGCAAGTGAATTCATGAGAATCTTAAGATATGTGACTTCAGCAATTCTCATGTTCTCGTTAGCAAAACTGCAGTTAAGAAAACTTCAGTCTGGTACCTAAGGAACTCCTGGCAGCATCACACACAATTCTTTCCCATCCTTCCTTCTATAAAACAATTGGTGGAACAGTCCCATCATCATGTACAGATAAAACAGGTATTCCCTTCAAACAGACACCTAAGCTAAATTCTGGCAATGGACACCTCAGACATAGCCTAAAGGCACTCATCCTTTACGCCTGTGAGCCAAGGGCACTGGAGGTAAACACAGGAACATAGACATCAACAGAAGTGAAATGATGGAAGTCATCTTAGCTGTTATATAGCCAGACTGGAAACCAAGGGTGTTGCATGTCATAACAGTAAGATACTGTACTGTTACCATTGAGCAAATACTAATTTATTGTACTTCACATTTGTTAAACAGGTGGGAGGGCTGGTGTAATGGAGGCCCCTGTATTGTAAGCTGGATATGGTTACAGTCACCATATACTGTAAGGAAAGAAGGTATCTGAGCTGTACTCATAATATCATGCTCACTGGTCTGGGAAGGTTATCTATTACAATCCACAAACCATTTCTTCTTGCTCCAACTTTGTTCCAGATATTCTCTTTTTAAAAATAATGATCACACTTGTCTTTTTAATGTTTATTGATAGTGCAGAAAGGTGAGCTGAACTAATGGATGATTGAAAGGAAGTAAGTGGTCAAAATGTTAAAAGCTGAGGTCCAGAGTTCAGTTAAGTGTGGAGTAGAACAGGTATTAGAAATGCAATATACATTGGATTTACTATGTTTCCTAAACACTACTCTCGCATTGTATTGTTTTATCGTCACTTGTGGTATTGTACTCTGTCTGTTTTATATGTCTGGTCAGTTTTTGACAACAGGCTGAAACTGAAATTGGTCAGAACATCAGAAGCACTGTTGCACCATTATATTGTTTTGCTGTCACTTTTGTGTTGTTGCCCTTTAGTGTATTTTGTATCTTTGATCAGCTTTCACTGGCTGAGACTGAAATAGGTCAGAATTGATCAGTGCTCTACCTTGGTGAACAAATTCAAATAAATGAATATAAAAGTATGTGTGTGTGTGTGTGTTTATATATATGTGATTGTGACCAGTAATATAAAACTATGAAATGTGTTAAGTGAGAGGAAGGGCAAACTGGAAAAAAGTGAATCTCAAGGCAAGAGACTGGGCAGAAAGAGGGAGCTTATCGTATCCCCAGGTAAGAAGTTGAACAAAACAACTGGACTTGGGAAGTAAAAACATATATATATATATATATTTGCATGTAGAAGCTTTGAATGCATTCAGCAGAGAAAGTTGGCAGGTAAAATGAGCTCAGTATAGGGGAAGTAGAATCATATAGTTTTCTGCATAACCTTGAGATTCATAGGTAAATAAATATTAGGTAATCAGTCTACTTACTGTTATGTGATTACCTAATAACTTAGGTGAAAATCAAAGCCTTTCCTTTGTGTTTGTGAGATAAACATCATAACCATTATGCCAACTCCTAGCTCATAAATTCTTAGAATTAAAGAAAGGAATAGTGGGGAAGCACTGTGCAAGACTCCACCCAGATGAGGAAGAAAGGCACGTATGATATTTAAGTAGAAAATAACAGAAGTTGTTTCAAAGGTTGGAAGGCATCAGAAGGGAGTATGGCTCATTTACAAGGAAACATTGAAGGGAGATGGTAGAATGTAAACTTACTGAACTTGGACACAAAACTTTATTTGAAAAAAACATTCAAATTTCATAAAAGAAGAAGGAAGTCGGCTGAGGTACAAGTGGAGTTCAGTGTTACTCAAGATGTAAACGTAGACTGTATGTACCACAGGCACATTTTAAAAGAATAAGGAACTTATCCAGTAGTAAATATTTGGAGGCAAAGGAATTAAGATGGGATGCAGAATACTGTTTCTGTATTAGTGGAAAAAAGAGCCGAACGCACTGGACAGGTTCATGGTTAAAGGGCAAATGAAGATTGCTAACTGAAGGAAATGATAGTATAGGTATCAGGTTAAACCAGAGTAAGTCAGTTTGAAGACCAGGATCATTTCAGATCGCGCACTTCTTGTTGTTTGTCTCAGATCGCATACTTGTTTACTGAAAAAATTCAATAAGCTTTTTTGTTTCTTTCATGTGATGGGACATGTTCACAATGTTAAAATCACCTTACGTAGACCATTAAATAACGCTCCCTTGTTCATTTCTGTTCAGTAAAATTGCACTTTCATTAATAAATCAAACCAAATTAACATGATTTAAAATTACATAAAAACGAATCAAATGAAAAAAAATAAACAATTTAAATAAACAATAAAACCAGTCCAATGAGAAAAAGTATGTGTGTGTATGTAACAATTCGCAAATAGCTTTTTAAGAGAAAAATAAATGCAAACGTGTGTGTGTCTGTGTGTACACACGCATGTAACATTTCACAAATTGCTTTATTTACTGAATAAAATACACGTGTCTGTGTGTGTAATATGTATATGTATGCATATATATATATATATATACACACACACACACACACACACACGTATATACAAATATATGTGTGTGTGTGTATATATATATATATATATATATATATATCTGTATGTATATGTATATATATATATATATATATATATATATATATATATATATATATATATATATATATATATATAAATAAATATGTGTGTGTGTGTGTGTATGTATATGTGTGTGTATATATATATATATATATATATATATATCTATATCTATATGAGAGTCTGTCTGTATATATGTATTATATATATATATATATATATATAGATATATATGTGTGTGTGTGTATTTATAATATATATATATATATATATATATATATATATATGTATATATGTGTATTTATAATATATATATATATATATATATATATATATATATATATATATAGATATATATATATGTATATATGTATGTGTGTATGTATATATGTATGTATATATATATATATATATATATATGTGTATATATGTATATATATATATATATATGTGGAAATATATGGAAACGTCCCCCTTGAAAATTTTCATCTTCATCTAATGCCCATGTGTCCTTCCTATCCTTGCCCCTTCTCTCCATCCCTGATCGGTTAACAAGTTTTTTATTCTGTGGCCATACATACGCTCTCTGCTGTTTGTATGACATCAAATCTCTATCAATTTTATTATTCTTTCTGTTAAAAATTGTAGACGCCCTATTTTCAGCTGTACTAAATTGTTTATGATATAAATCATACCACTTATCAAATTGCTCGTCTTGTAATATTTCTTCATTTAATGTGTCAATATCATTTGTAATGTGCACCATTTTCTCATCGTTATATTTAATCAATTTCTCCATAAATAAAACACCAAATTGATCAAACATTTTGTTAAATTCATGTATGATGTTTTCAGTGTACTCTAGCCCTAAGGATAATTTAAAAAATTGTAACCCTTTAGGAATAATACATAAATTAATACACTGTTTAAGGTAGGCATTATCAATCTTAATACTTTTTGCTTGTAATAACATTTTACCTAATGCATAAATCTTTTGCTTAATACCAACATCCTCAGAATTCAAATGTGTTCTATTAAAATCATTATAACATTCATTATACTTAAAAACCACATCTCCATTAATAAAATTATCAATTTCAAAATGTTTAAAACGCTTGTTGTCAGAGATACAACTTTTCTTATTGTTGTGCATATTATGAATGTCCTTAGGACTAGATATAACTTTTTTATTTTTATTCACAGTACCTTTTTGTATATCATGGCGTTTTGCCACTGTAGAATATGTTTTAACAGCCTCCTTCCATTTGGGTCTGGCCCCCAAACGTTGCGTTTCATCATCCAAATGAAACAGACTGAAATCAAAAGTGCAGTCTGCTTCTAAAGAAATATTTAAATGATTTTCCTCTGTGGCAGCTTCCTTAATGTTCAGCCGTTGAGATTGTATAACCCCTTCTTGAAAATTTCCCTGTGAATTGTGGGGTTGGGCGTTTGGTATTTCCGAAGAACTGTTCGAAATAATGTCCATTCCTTCTTGATAAGGAGTGTGAGCAATAGCCACTGCAAAATTGTCCGGTCCGTTGTTGGCCATTGGTAACGGCTCTTTACTTGTGTTAGCAGGTATCATTAGTTTGCTAACCATGTCCAACAGCTTCCCAACGTCGGCTTGCAGTGACGTAACCTCGGCTCTTAAAGATGCAAGCTCCTCTTTGTCCGATAAAGCAGGCGAAGACTCAGGGACATCAGCCATCTCGATGAAACCCAGAAACCTCGTAAAACTAAACAAACTGTGAAATAACCAAGTGGCTGTGCACCAGAATAAACGCTGCTCGAACCCAGAGATTTACACTGTTTATTCACCACACAATAAATACATCCAAAAAATCCAAGAAGAACTCGGTTAAGCGCTTTCATCTGCTTAAACGGCAGATTTCATCAGAACCAAAAGAAAAGCAAAAAATGCTTTCTTAAATAGCGATGTTGGCGCCAAAAAAATACATTAATTAGCTTTAATTAC